>NC_143139.1:88699015-89002045 GCF_059928025.1 Delphinapterus leucas | reverse complement strand
AGGAAGGGGGATTGATAGCAGCAAAACAGCCCCAAGCGTGGAGGAGCTAGAATGTCGGGCAGCCTAGGTTATAGGAAATCAGGAAGGCCCTGGGTTACACGATGGGAGCTATTCTAAGAATACAGTAGAGACTGGAGCAAGGGCAGTACCGGAATTAAGTGCGACAGTGCTGCTAAGACCTCTTTGCATCAGAGCCTGTTCCTTAAATTTGCCTTAAGGAGCAAACGGGCAAATGGTGTTTATGGTGTCTCAGCCTGAGGTTGGGGGAAATGCCTAAGCCAGGGTTTCTCAATCTTGACTACACATGAGAACACGGGAGGGTGGCTGCTTTTTTTTTTTTTTTTTTTTTTTTTTCTTGGCGGTACGCGGGCCTCTAGCTGTTGTGGCCTCTCCCGTTGCGGAGCACAGGCTCCGGACGCGCAGGCTCAGCAGCCATGGCTCACGGGCCCAGCCGCCCCGCGGCATGTGGGATCTTCCCGGACCGGGGCACGAACCCGTGTCCCCTGCATCAGCAGGTGGACTCTCAACCACTGCGCCACCAGGGAAGCCCGGGTGGCTGCTTTTTAAAATGCTCATAACTAGACCATAACCTCCAGAGATTCTGAGCTAATTAATCTGGGATTTTTTTTTTTAAGTTTCCCAAGGGATTGTAATGGTAGCCAGGATTGAGAACCACTGGCTAAGGGAGCAGGAGATGAAGCAGAAGCAACAATAAACTAGATTGGACATATTTGGAGAGGGGCAAATAGGAGACATTGTGATTTGGGGCAGATAGAGAAATTGATCTGGAGCCAATGAACCTGAGTTCAAGTCTTTCCCTTTGCCGCCTGTTGCTGGGGTGACATTGAACAGGTTAAGTCATGTGTCTGTTTCTTTTTTTTTTCCGTTTGTCAAATAGGGTCAGTGTGAGAGCACCCACTCGATTAGAAGCGTTGTATAAATTAAAATGAGATGACACAGCCTCTAAGCACTGGACATGTACTCAATAGGAAGTGACCAAGTGTTTGTTGAATTTTATAGATGACCTTGAAGCAGATGGAGAAGCTTCTGTACATTGTCAAACTGCACAATGTGGTGGGAATAGGGTTTTCATTAAGCACATCCCTGGCACCTGTGAGTAAGGCTGGCAGGAACAGAGAGAGATTGGAAGTGGGGAGACAAACTGAGGAGACCAATGTTCTAGAACAAAGATCCACAAACTAGGGCTTGCAGGCCAAATCTGGCCCAGCGCTTGTTTTTGTAAATAAAGTTTTATTGTAACACGGCCATGCTCGTGTGTTAGGAATTTCTGTGGCTGCTTTTGTGCTGCAAAGCCAGAGTTGAGTCCTTGCATCAGAGACCGCATGGCCTACAGAGTAAAACATATTTACTCTCCGGGCATTTACAGAAGTTTGATACCCCTGTTTTAGGATAAGATTAAAAGGCTGGGTTTGAGATGGAATGTTTGAAATAGAATGAGAAGGACTTCAAACATCAGGAGAATTGGCAGGCCCTGGTGACAGATTGTACATAGGGGGATTTTGCCGAATAAATGTTAGGGATGCGATGTTTTCACTGTGGGTAGAATGATGCAGGGGGACAGCCTTCCTGAAATCTGGGCATGAGTGCAGGATTGTGGTGTCCTTGGCCAGAAAGATCTAGGACTGTCAGCACTGGAAGGGGCTGGTATGAGCTCGCGACATGGTGGTCTCAGGGCTGGGGTCCCTGCCTCCATTAATGAGCACCCCCACCCAGTTCTGTCTGCAGGGGTGGCTATCACAGTGTGAAATGCCAGTACTCCAGAGAGAGTCAGTGCGCACAAACTGATTCAGATCATCACTTAGGACGTTTTGGATGCCAAGTCCCTAATCTCTGTCACCGTACTGCACGGAGGTTGATTTTCAATTTACCTTTTTTGTTCTGAATCTTAGCTGTTTTGATTCTTAATTCAGAGCATTCATCTCAAGTGGATTCAGAGATTCAAATCTGATGATAAATTCATGTTTGTTGAGAAGTTTGGGAGGGAGGAGGAAGATGTTGCCAACTGAGATTCTGAATAATGTCTTGTTTGACATTTTAAACTCAAAGTGGGCTGAACTGTAGATCAACACATATAGGCATTATGTGACAGAGATGCACCTTGTGTACAAATACAGTGCAGATCTGGGGGGAAAAAAGAAAAAAGAAACCTGGAAGGAAAGGTAATAGAAAAGCAAAGGTCAGGGGGGCTTAGAAATGAAGGATCCTATTCACTGTTGTCTTTATGTGTCCTGCCTCTGGGTTTGGTGGGGTGGGTTAGGGTGGGTGGGAAGGGGAAATTTGAGTATCTACTCTGATTAGGCCTGCTGCTAGGTAATAATGTACACACCCCGCTGTCTCCCATTTTACATATGGGGACAGTGAGTCACAGAAGTTAAGTACTTTGCCTAAGGTTAATTATTAGTAGGTGGCAGAACCGTAATTCAAACTCAGCTCTTTCTTATTCCAAATCCCATGCTTTTATGACTAGATTTGATTTGTTTGCTTTTCTTGGTTATCTCTCCCTCTTCCCCCAGCAATTAACCTTATAATGAAGTCACTTTGTAAGTACAGTTGATCCTTGAATAACGCAGGTTTGAACTGCATGGGTCCACTACATGCAGAGTTTTTTCAATTAATACGTATACTATATGATCTGTAGTTGGTTGAATCAGCAGATGTGGAACCACAGACATAGAGGACCAACTCTAAAGTTATACGTGGATTTTCAGCTGCGTAGGGGATCCATGCCTCTAGCCCCCAGGTTGTTCAAAGTTCCAGTGAACTGGTAGTTGAAGGTTTGCTAGATCTATTTTTTTCATGCCTTTTTTTTTTTAAGCTCTAGATGCCAGTCCTTCCCTTCATCCTTCCTTGAAATGCTTGTTAAGTGCAGGCAGCGTGCCAGGCCCTGAGGACAGAGAGGCTGTGTACTGGGCAGTGGTACTCAGTGTGATCTACAGAGTGTTGTTGGTCTCTGTACTAGTCAGGGTTGTTCAGACAGACAGACAAACAGGGTGTGTGTGTGTGTGTGTGTGTGTGTAAAGAAATTTATGATAAATAATTGGCTCATGCAATTATAGAGATGGTCAAGTCCCATATCTGCAGGGTCAGTTTGCAAGCTGGAAACCCAGGGGAACCGATGATGTAATTCTAGTTGAAGGTTGGCAGGCTCGAGACCCAGGAAGAGCCAGTGTTTCAGTTCAAGTCCAAAGGCAGGGAAAACAAAACAATGTCCCAGCTCAGAAGTTGTCAGGCAGGAGGAATTCTCCCTTCCTAGTGGGGAAGGGTCAGCCTTTTTGTTCTCTTCAGGCCTTTGACTGTTTGGATGAGACCCACCACATTAGGGAAGGCAATGAGCTTTACCCACTCTACTGATTCAAATGTTAATCTCATCCCCAAACACCCAGAATAAGTTTGACCCCGTTATCTGGACACCCCATGACCCAGTCAAGTTGACATATAGAATGAACCATCACAGCCCCCAAACTGTTACTGGTCTTCAACAAGGTAAGTATGGAAGTTGGGGGCAGGCACGTCGAGAGCAGTTGGACATGTGTCAGGCATGCGATCAGTGGAGCTTGTCTTGATGACTAGGGTATGGACCGGTTTGTTGAATTCACGTGAAGAATTGCATGTAGGGTAAGCTATGTATTAGGCATGTGTATTGGGCCAGCATTTTATCCAAGGTGGATTGGAGGGAAAAGCTTCAGTACTGCCAGTTTGAGAAGTAACTGCTGTGGGTTCAGTGGTTTCCATCGACGATACAGTCCCACGTGATGGGCTTTATAATGACGGCCTAGACACGAAGAAAGAGGAGCGTTCCTGGGAGAGACCAGGGCCCAGAAGCCATCACAAGAGATGTGCAGACCACTTCGAAGACGGCAGGCCTTGCACTGTCCTAACCCTGCCCCCACTACATCCCCCCAGAGGGTTAGGAAAAAAGGGGTCAGGAGCCAGAGAGATGTGTAGTCCAGGAACAAAAGCAGTAGGAAGGCTGAATGAGCTGTGAACATGGCAGGGCAACGGGCCCCGCTGTCTTGACTTCCGGCCATGCAGCACTGGATGGGTCGGCTGGGTTAGAGATGCAGGGTCCATCTGTACACGAGCCCACGGCAAGTTAGAGCCGAGAGGTGCCCATCTCCAGGACACTCCCTTTCAGGAAGAGAAAGAGGAAGGGGCCGGCTCAAGGTGATGCACCTTGCAAACACACAAACCAGCGGTTCCGATTCTGCTGTTTATTGAGCCCTTCTTACATGCCAGGCACCGGGCACAGTACAGCACGTGGCTTTTTCCAACGTCCGCTCCCCCTCCTTGAGGCCTGGCTTTTATTATTTTATGTGTCTTCATTGGTGACTAATCTGTGGAGTTTTAAGGTAGAGAAAACACCTGCAAGTCTCTGAGAGCTAAGTTTGGTCGAAACCAGTTGGGATCTAAAGCAGGAAATGGACACAGGATAGGATACTGAGAGCATTTTCCCCCTCACTACCCTGGAATTAGGATTGCTTAGGGATTACATAATTATGCCTTTATAAGCACGTCATCAAAGAATTAGAAATAAGTAAACTGGGGGGCTTTTGGGAGAGGAGCTAGAGGAAGTGACAGGACCCCCATGGGAAGGCTGCCTGCTCCTCCGTTTAGCCTCTGCGTGAACTTTGACCTGCCTAAGGCTGAAGGAAAGAAGGTTCAGAGATGCCACATATCAAAGTAAGTGAAGGTTTGTTGGCCACTTTCTCCCACGTGCCACTCAGAGAACAGCCCGTGTTCAGAAAATGGACAGCGCTCAACACCCTAATTTACATCATCAACTCATCTTGCCCGTAATATCACCTGTCTGCACCCCTACCCCCCGACTGGGACAGGGGTTGCAGGAGCTAATCGACACCAAATACCGTCCAATGAGAGTTCAAGTGGTTGGTATTTCAGTATCTTACTTAAGCCTCCCCCATCACCCTTGCAAGGTTAGCGTTTCTACTTGCATTTCAGGGAAAGGAAAACCAAAGCTCATAGCATTTAATTCCTCCAAAGAACAAATTCAGAGTTCCCATTTGTTGTATATTTTCCAGAGCTTCTGGGATCCTGGTGGGCTTCCAGAGCTTCCTGGGTTCCTTCCCCAAAAGTGCCAAGGTCCTTTCAGAAGGAAGAAGACCCCTCAAGCCCCAGAGCAACTGTACCTCCAACTCGGGCCATACATTCAGGAGTTCGGCCACACGCAGTCAGAGACCTTGTTTCCAGTCGCCACAAGGGGAGCACGGCTTAAGCTTGTAGAGGCTCAGTTTCCTCATCTGTAATGGGGACACCGATTGCCACCTGCTTGTGCTGTGATAACCCAAGACATTGTCAGTGTGAACTGCCCAGCCCCTGCACAGAGCCATAGCAGGTGCAAAGCGTTAACTGCCCTGCCCACTGATGGAAGCTAGATTATCGTCCTCCCCACCCCTGCTTGAAGGGTCAGTGTTGGCTGAGAAAACACAATTGCTGTTGTTGCTCCCTTCTCTTTTTCATTCTCAGTGGAACTCATTTGGTTTTACCAAACAAGGGGACAGGTTTCAAAAGCCCCGGTCAGCTTGTAATCAGCCAGCTTTGGTAACAATGCAACCCTAATCAACCTGTGATTTCACATCTCCATACACTCGGCCTTGGCCTTAGGTCTGTCGTCCGTCCGGAGCAGTGGAATTCAGCGAGTCATATTTGCTGTGTTGATAGCAAAGGACCTGGGAGCTCAGGCATTTAACCCTGAGGTGATTAAGAGGGAAAAAAGGAGTCGTGTTTGTGAAAACCCAGAAACATATCAAAGAGCCCTGGGCAGAGGCAGGCGCAGTAAGGCAGCACAGGTGAAACTCGCAGGGTGTAATTCATCACATTCTTTGATCCTCAAGTTTTGTGAGTCACAGAGACTCCCTGGGACAGTTTGCAAGCTCAGTGGGGTCTGGGCAGGAAGGAGAAAAACTCCAAGTGTGGAAAAAGTGTTTTTTTAGCAGGAAGCTGAGAGAGGGTAATTTTCTAGAGATGTGATTTTTGCTTGGTCTTCTCTGAGGCGGCTGTATTGTAGCTGGATCCTGGGATTTCTGCAGCATGAGAAGAGAGGAGGGAGAGTTTTGGGTGTGTCTTGTGTCCCTGGGGCTCCTCAACAGTAAGCATGCATTGAGCACTTACTGTGTACAAGGAGTTATGCTAAATATCCTTGGAAGATGAGGTTTTTACATTAATAGTTTTTAAATCCGTGGTTCTATATATAGCCTTCTATGAATCTGCATTTAAGGGGAGTGTGTACAGGCTCGGGTATAAGAGAGACCTGGGTACGAATTTTGATACCACTGGGCTCTGATTGTGTGACTTTGAGAGACCTACTTGTCTTCTCTGTGTATGATTGTTAAATAGACTGTTTCTGCCCTCAGTTTCATGATTATGCTCCTACTTTCTTCTTCCTTTTTGCACTTAATTATTTTATTCTCTTGTCATGGACACATGCATCCACGCTTCCAGCATTTATCATATATTATGATATGTTTCCACAAAGATAAGTAAGAGCCAGTTTTTGTCCTCGTTGAACACCCATTCTTCATAGGAAACATTTAGTAAAACAATTTACCAAATCCAGTGTGACAGGCACATATTTTTCTTAGTGCTGTGTACGAAATGCTGTTGGAATATGCTGATAGATATTTTATCTGCAAATTGAAGAAGGCTTCCCTTGGGAGGTGATGCTTCTGAAACTGGGTTTTGAAGGATAAATAGGAGTTCACATAGGAAGAACTAAATTAACTTAATCATTATTAATACTTCTTTATTCCTTCTCTTCTTTTTTCCTCTCCTCCACTTCCTCCTACTCTCCCCCCATTCTCCTCCTTTCTCTCCTCCTCCTACTTCATATTCATGTTTTATTGCTAACAAGAATATCTACCTGGAAATGCGCCAAGTAGGGAAAAGAAGACAGTGCATTTAATTAGGAAAAATTATATTGTGATTGTCTTCTCCAAACAGCATGTTAGTTTTTTTCTTAATTGAAGTATGGTTGATTTACAGTGTTGCATTAGTTTCTGGTGTCCAGCAAGTGATTCAGTTATACATATATATACATACTCTTTTTCATATTCTTTTCCATTATGGTTTATTACAGGATATTGAATATAGTTCCCCATGCTATACAGTAGGGCCTTGTTGTTTATTTTATATATAGTAGTTTGAATCTGCCAGTGGCGAACTCCTGCTAATTTATACCCCCCCATCCCCTTTGGTAACCATAAGTTTGTTTTCTATGTCCCTGAGTGTCTTTCTGCTTCATAAATAAGTTTATATGTGTCATATTTTAGATTCCACATATAAGTGACATCATATGATATGTGCCTTTCTCTGTCTGACTTCACTTAGTATGATAATCTCTAGGTCCATCCATGTTGCTGCAAATGGCATTATTTCATTCTTTTTATGGCTGAGTAATATTCCATTGTGTATATACCCCACATCTTTATCCACTCATCTGTTGATGGACACTTAGCTCTTGGCTATTGTAAACAGTTAAACAGCATGTTTTTCATCACCACGTTAAGTCATTCTGTTCTCAACTTTGTTCGCAGTTCAGTCTGGATGCGTGTTTATTTACAACGTACTTTCCACCTGCTTTTGCTTCTAAATGGGACGGCGAAAGGAGCCCTGGACGTCTGGGGCAGGGGTAGGGGCCCGTGGAGTTCTATTCGGCTTTAACTCTTCTCGTTCTCTCCGCACCCACAGATGGGAAGCCGGTGTCTCTGTCTCCGCTGGAGTCCCAGCCTCACAGCCCCCGGTACACGGCATCCAGCCAGCGGGAGCGCGAGAGCCTGGAGGTGCGCGTGCGCGAGGTGGAGGAGGAGAACCGCGCGCTCCGCCGGCAGCTCAGTCTCGCCCAGGGCCACGGCCCGGCCCACCGGCGCGGCAACCACTCGAAGACCTACTCCATGGAGGAGGGCACTGGCGATAGCGAGAACCTTCGGGCCGGCATCGTGGCAGGCAACAGCTCCGAGTGTGGGCAGCAGCCGGTCGTGGAGAAGTGCGAGGTAAAGAGCACCCAGAGCCTTCCAAGGTCCCAGTCCCCACATGGCCCACACCCACCCCTTGCAAATGCCACCCGGAAGCGTGGCCAGGGGCCTGGAGAGAGCTGGCATTCTTGGCTCAGGCCTGGGCCTGAATCTGGCTTGATCATTCACTCTGCTGAATGGCCAGGCAAATCGTTTTAAGCCTCTGAGCCTCAGTTTCCCCACCTGAAAAATGGGCATAAGGAGGCCTGCACCTGCAGAGATATAAAGAGCAGCACACAGAACCTGCTGCTTGTTTCTTTGCAGCTCATTTTGACACTCTCAGGATTTCTCTGCCTAGCTGTCATCCTGGGGGCCCCTGTTACTTAGCTTCCAGGAGGCATGGTGCACCTGGCCTTGAGGCCCTGTTGGGCAGTTCCCCTGGACCTCATTCGCACTTTATACACAGCTTCTGTAATTCAGAACCAGAGACTTGCTTATCTAAAGCAGTTCTTTGAACTTTCATAGCTTTGTATCATTTTCTCCCTTTTAGAGTATTTCTTAGTAACTCTTTGGTCCTTTGGAAAACTTACCCACTGCCTCTCCCTCTTGCCCCTCACCCCGCCCCCGGTTCACGCATCCATGCTTATGTGTGCGCTGCATGGGCACGTGCACACACGTGTGTGCACACACACACACACACACTCATTTTCTGCTTCTTCCAGTCCCCAGTGGAGAGGAATTAGAACCTCCCTGTTAAGAGCAAGCCCTTCTGGGACGGACAAACCTGAGTTCATTTCCCAGCTCGGGTGGTTTCTGTTGTGAGTGCTTGAACAGGTTACCGAACCTCTCTGAGCTTCAGATGTGTCTCATCAATAAACTTTAGAAAACAATACCTGCTTCCTGCAGTATTTGTGGAAAGGAAATGGGATGGCCATGTAAAGCCACAATTAGTGTCTGGTATATAGCATATTTTCAATTATGGGTAATTTTTGTTATTTTTAGTTAGATGCAGATATTACCTGCTGCTGGTTTATTCCATTTCCTGGCTACATTCTCAGAATGTTAGACTTCAGACACCCTGAAGAGAAAACAGTTTGCAAACTGTAAGATGCTGTCCACGTGAATGTGGTTTTTAGTGATATTGGTGATACTGTGTAGTATGCCATAAGGGGATATGGGGCTTATTGAGTGATGTAGACTCAGTTCTATGCAAGGTCAGTGGTCAGGGAGATTTTAGACTGGAATGGTCAGGGGGAGCCCCTGAGGATAATAGGATTTCTCATGGATTCCCAAGCCCGGTTGAAGTGTGGGCTGGTGGAGAGGAGGAGGAAGGTAGATGGAGGACATCCAACAAGGAGTGTATGTGTGAGTAGGAAAAATATGAAGCGAGGCGCTGTCAAGCAGGAAAGGATTCAGAACTCAGTGAGTTGGTCGGTCAGGCGAGCACAGAGAACCTGGGCAGGGAAGCGGGTGCTGCATAGTCATCATTCATCCAACAAATATTTACTGAGCCTCTATTATGGGTCTCAGTGTTCTCTGTGCTGGGAAATAACAAGGATTGAAAAAGAGACAAAACTCCCTTTCTTCTGGTTCTTACGTTTTGAGGTGGGAAGTGAGGAAGAGATTATAAACAAAGAGAAATTCGTACTATTACCAAATCCAGGTTTGGCTGCTCGCTGCTCATAAGCCAATAATTTGAGAGGCAAGTGTCAGTAGAAAGGAAAGGTACTTTGATCAGAAGAGCTGGCAATCTGGGGGGAAGGTGGACTCACGACCTGAGACCAACTCTGAAGATTCTGCTCAGCCATGGCAGTTTTTAAAGGGGAAAAACGGGGAAGAATCTCAGTGAATCACTGAGGCAGGAGGCTGGATTCTGCATCATTCTCCATTGCATGCAGACGGGCTGACTCTTTCTTCAGATGTTATGTTGCCTGCGTGATCTACCTGCAGGATTCTTAGAGGGGCTGTTAGGGGTAGAGAGCTAGTCATTTTTTAACTGCTTAATTCTTCGTTCTTGCTTCTTTTTATATAAGAAAAGAATCAACAGGTTAGGCAAGGCGTGGTGTGCATGCAGGAGAGCATAAGTCAGGAGTTAGGTTAAATTGCCTAGTGATCTCATTCCTGTAATTAGGTTCTGACTACATGCCAGGCCCAGCCTCATTTAATCTTCCACAACCATTGCCAGTGGCCTGTGTAATGGAAGATCTCTGTTTTGCATCTTTGGGGACTTAGCAACTTTAACAAATTCCCTTGGTCTAGGCTGGTCTGGGATGGCCCCTAATTTGGGGATCTTCTTTCCCTGCCTGGGTGAAGGCTGGTTTGATTTCTTACAGATTCTGTGCTCTCAGGTTATGGTCATGGCATCAGTTTAGAGTGTTGGCTGGCCCAGAGGGAGGAACTTCTTTTCTTCGAGTGTGTTTACATTATTATGACTCAGGCTGACTTAAACCATCAACTACGATCAAGGAGGTGAAAAATAGAAAAGGAAAAGGAAAAAATGGGAGGACACAAGTGGAACAGAGGGAGAACACAGAGGATTCCTCTTCCTGCTGTAGTCTCTGTGGCCATTGTCTTCCCCTGCTCAGCTTTCTGAGATACACACATCCTATTGATATTTCTAAAGAGGGCTTCTGTCCCGAGCGCCCCACCAAATAGTGTGGGCAAAGACCACTGGCTTTCAAAGTGGGAGACAGAAGCCCAATTCTGGTTCCCTCTCCATACCTTGATGGCCACGTGGCACTGAGCAAGTTACATCACTTTTCTGTGTGTTGGCTTCTTCGTTTGTAAGTTATGGATTAAAATCAAGATCGTGCCTCAAACTATTTCAGAGGTGACAGTGGATATTAGAAATTTAGGCAAACAGTAGCATAGTTGGGTTAGCAGTTGATTTCACTGTGATTTATCACACAATCCCAAGTTAATGGTGGCTTTGCATCTTATTTCTGTTTACATGTAAGAAGTCTGGAGCTATTGGTGTAGGGATGTTCATGCCTGGATGCAGGCTTCCTTTATCTTTCACCCAGCTGGCATGACTGGCATTCTCAAGGTCATCTCATGGTCTTTAATGACTCTCAGAGCTTCAGCCCTGTCATTCACATTCCAGCTAGCAGGAAAGAAGCAGCGTTAAGGTGGGGCATATCAGCTTGCTTTAAGAACATGTCTCAGAAATTTCACAGTCAGTTCCTTTTAGAACACATTGGCAGAACTTCATTTAGCTGCTACGTTTAGCTGCCACCTAGCTGCAAGGGAGCCTGGAAAAGATAGATTTTCTTTAAAGAAGCCATGTTCTTTGTTAACATTTTGGAGGTTTGCTCCTAGAGAGAAGAGATATTATGGTTACGGTGAATGTTCTCTGTCAAATGAGTAGTTACTGAACTCGGTTATACATTAGAGTTATATACCAAACGTGCATTTTCATGGGACCCACCACAGAATCTACTGATTGAGAATCTCTGAGAATAGGGCCCAAAATATAAGTATTAAAAATATGTATCCCAGTGATTCTGGGATCGTGGAAACTGTTTGGAAACCACTGCTTTAAGGGACAACGAAAATAAATGATGGGGTTCACTTTATCCTTGTGCTCTTTGAGAGATAAAGACCCCAAGCTTGTTAATTTTTACTATAACTTATTTTTTAGTCTTTTGCACCTGAGAATTAGGTTTTGTCCATTTGTTTATCTTCTCTTTGTGTGTCTTGATTATGTTATGTCTTGGACCCTTAAAAAGTTATGTTTTGGTGGACTTCACCTGTGATGAACCCCAGGTCCTGTTTGAGGTTTCATAGATGAATTAGAAAGTCCTGACCTGCTTGCATCTTATTTCAGTGTGGTCTACTCTGGGGGCACGCGTGCCCTGAGATGCTGTCTTTATACCCATTAGCAGTGTGCTTCCTCGGTTTCCATCGCTTGGCATATTTAAAGAATTTGGGGAAAATGCCATAGAGGCAGATGAGAAATGTCAGTCAGTGGAGTCAAAATAGAATCCTCCCTTCATGGGAGCACTTGTGGTTGCAAGTGCTGAAGTTGGTCCTGACACCCTGTCAGTGCACAGGGCCTCGTCACCAAGGACGTTGTCATTGTATCTGGTTGTGCTGAAACTTCTCTGGGCTATGACAAGTATTTCTGAAAACCCTTCTGAGATGATGCCCGGGCTGTCAGCTGAGATATTTGGTGATAGAAATCAGGGGCCTTTGCCAGTCCTTGTGCCCTCTTGTTGTTTTCTAATGGTGTGGCCTTCAAGGAGCAGCCCGTTTTATTCTTGCACATATCTGTTGCCAGGACAATGCTGCTTCCGTGAGGGGCTGGTTTCTTTGTGCCTTTGGGACTTGGAACAGGATGATCCTCTTTGATCTCCGCTTCTGCCTATGTGTGTACAGATGTGTGCTGCATTTCTCGTTCTGGTCTATTCTGGGAGTCAGCTTATGGTACAGCACAGAAATCACTGAACTGGAGTCCGAATTTCTAACCAGGAATCTTTACTTTGCCACTCACTAGCCATGTGACCTTGGGCGATTCAGTTACCCTCTTGGAGTCTATTTCATTATCATGAAATGAGAATAATAATGTGTTCTTCCCTATGCAATTGTGAGGATGAAATGAATGAGACAGCCGGTGGGAAACTGACTTTGTATGGGTTTCACATAGACTTATTATGGATATTCCAGTTCTCAATTGCTGCCTAACAAATCACCTAGAACGTAATGGCTTGAAACAATGCCAGTCATTTTATTAGCTCTCTTGGTCTCTGTGGGTCAGGGATTTGAGAAGGGCTTAGCTGAGTGGTTCTGGTCTGGGGGGGTGGGGTGGGTGGGGTACTCATACAGTTACTTGGTGGCTGCAGCTGGAATGGTGAGGACTGAAGCAATGGGCGCTGGCCCAGCATCTCTCTTCCCTGTTGTGGACTCAGGGTCTCTCCATGTGGTCTCCCTCTATGGCTAGTTTGGGCTTCCTCACTACATGGCGGCTCCAGAACAGTCACCTGCTTCCATGGCAGCCGATGGCTTTAAGTACAAGTATCCCAGTGAGCAAGGCAGAACAGAGGCACTTTTTTTTTTTTTTTTTGCAGTACGTGGGCCTCTCACTGTTGTGGCCTCTCCCGTTGCGGAGCACAGGCTCCGGACACGCAGGCTCAGCGGCCATGGCTCACAGGCCCAGCCGCTCCGCGGCATGTGGGATCTTTCCGGACCGGGGCACGAACCCGCGTCCCCTGCATCTGCAGGCGGACTCTCAACCACTGCGCCACCAGGGAAGCCCCAGAAGCACTTTTAATGACCTGGCCTCAGAAGTCACATAGTGTCACTTTTGTTGACAGTGTAGTCTGTTAGTTGAAACAGTCACAAAAGCCCACCCAGTTTGAAGCGAGAAGGAGCACACATCCCATCCCTCAATGGGAAGAACGTCAAAGAATTAAAACAGCAACAGTTGATATTGTTATTATGAAAAGCCAGGTGAATGGTACTGTCTGATGTCAGACCACCCCTTGAGGAAGTATCTCTTTCCTTCTATTCCATGCTTTGAACGTCATTCCAAATGAAATAGTAACGTAATAGTAATAAAAGTTAACATGTATTGAGCCCTGAAAGTGTAGGCGACACCATGCTAAAGCTTACATAAAATATCTCATTTAATCTGCATAGCATACTTTCTTCCTTTTATAGATTAGAAAACTACTGCTGAGAAAAGTTAAATAATTATTGCAAAGTCGCACTGTCTGGAAGAGGTGGAGCTCTCACATTTAAACTTTGGCCGTTTGCTTCCTAGAACCTGTGCTCTGAACCACCGTGCTGGACACTTCATAAATTAGAGCTGCTGGGACCCGTGTTCCCATCAGCTCAGAACTGCAGTCCTTATCCTGTGCCTGGCAGATGCCTCACCTCAGAAGGCTTCTGGGTGACAGTCGCGATATGGAGGTCATCTTTCACCTTGGGGGCTGTGGCAGCCTTATGAGGATAATCATTCCTCTGTGGGTCTAAGCAAGGATCTGTCTGTTCTTTAAAAAGAAGTTGGGTTGTTCTAAAGTGCCTGCTGGATTGTGACCGCGTTTGTCAGCTCAGTGGGAGTTTACCGTTTTGCTTTAGGTTTTATGTTTATGAACCTTGACACCTCTTACCTGCGTTTTCTGGACCCATAACAAACCTCCAAGAATTTTGATCTACCTCTTTGTTTTGACTTCACCTTCAAGGTCTTTCCATAATCACTCCACAGTGCAAGGGTTTGCCCGCAATCTTTTCATACATCACGTTGCTGTTGAAAGATACTCTTGCGGCATTTGGATACACATTTCATTAGGTTCATATGTTGTCTTTGGGGCTCCTCAAAGGATGTAAATCTACTAAAATATCCTTGCTAAATGTCAGGCCCTGGAACTAGGGGATGTTGTACTGGAAGGTACCTAGTAGGACTTCTTCTGCAGTGATTTTCAGGAACCCTAGCTCTCAGTGTGGTCTTTCGGGTACCTTCCTTGAGTGTATTAATTAATTATTGCTTCAGGGCAAGTTATTACCAAAACTTAGCAGTTTAAAACAACATGCATTTATTATCTCATAGTTTCTGAAAATGGGGAATCTGAGAGCAGCTTAGTTGGAGATTGAGGCTCCAGATCTCTCCTGAGGTTGCAGTTAAGACATCTGCTGGGGCTGCATCAGCTATAGGCTCGATTGGGGCTGGAGCATCTGCTTCCAAGCTGGCACACTGGCCCAGCTGGGGCCTCACTTCCTTAAGACTGCTTGAGTGTTCCCCTGGTGTAGCAGCTAGCTTTCCCCAGAGGTGGTGATCCAGCAGAACAAGGCAGACACCACAGTCCTTTTTATGATCTAGCCTTGGATGTCACGGACCATTACTTCTGCTAAGTTCGACTGGTCACACAGACTCACTGATACAATGTAGGAGGGGCTGCACAGGGCATGGTTCTCACCTGGCAGGGATCTTTGGGGTCAGTCTTGGGCTGGCTTCCACACCACGGCCATGGCAAGGGGCCCTTTCTCTGGCAGCCTCCTGGCTGTGCTTATCCCGAAGCAGGGCTGCCTTGATCTGCTTTATCTATTGTGCCCTCTTGTAAAACTTCCTTTGAAAATGTGCCCTTAAGAACAATGACAACAAATAAAGATGCAACCCTCACTTTTTTTTTTTTTTTGCGGTATGCGGGCTTCTCACCGTTGTGGCCTCTCCCGTTGCGGAGCACAGGCTCCGGACGCGCAGGCTCAGCGGCCATGGCTCACGGGCCCAGCCGCCCCGCGGCACGTGGGATCCTCCCGAACCGGGGCACAAACCCGTGTCCCCTGCATCGGCAGGTGGACTCCCAACCACTGCACCACCAGGGAAGCCCATGCAGCCCTCACATTTTAAAGATGATGAAATTAAAGCAGGGAAATATAAAGGGTCTTACTTAAGGTTACACAGTTGCTACCACAGCCCAGACGATGATGCTAGTGGCTCACCTCCACATTCCCGGGTTTTCTGCCTTCTTGTATTGAAAGAGAGGATAAAGGCAGTGCCCGCATTCAACAGTGGAGGGAATTGGGCATCTTTGAAAGCCTTCCTTTCAACAGTAGGGGAAAGACTGTTTCAGTTCTTACTTGAAGAGGAGTAGAAGTGAGAGCAGAAGGGAAAAACCTGATGCCTAGCTTTTGAGAATACGTAAGGTTCAAAGCCGGTTATTCCCTGGTGGTCCAGTGGTTAGGACTCTGTGCTTTCACTGCTGAGGGCCTGGGTTCAATCCCTGGTCGGGGAAACTAAGATCCCATAAGCCACACGGTGCGTACAGAAAGAAAAAAACAGGTTCAAGGCCTCAAATTCAGAGCCTTCAGCCTATTATAAACTCTCTTATAATAATAATAGTAATTTAATAATGACTGCTGATATATATACCTACTACTTAAGGGATGCCAGGCTCTAAATCATGAGTCATCTTACTTAATCTGTCCAACCCTGTAAGTTGACACATTTATTACCCCTTTTCTATAGATGAGGGAGCTGAAGTCCCTGAAGGTAGTCTTGTATCTTGAAAGATGGGGAAGAGTTTGACAGGTGCGGGGAGGCGCTAGAGCATCCTAGATCGAGGGCACATCATGGAAGCAAGAAAGCTCAGTGCATCATCTAGCTTGATCACGGCGTGAACAGCGTGAAAGGTGGAGGCAGGACTGCTGACGGTAATGGTGTTAATCAGACCTGCTTTCATTAATTGTGCAGGTATTAGGCGCCGGCATTGAACTTGACATACCTTAGCTTAAGAAATCATTTTAAGCATCCTAATTTTATAGGTAGGGAAACTTAGGCTTAGTGAGACCATGTAGTGCAGATCCAGGTTGTAATTTTTCTTTTAATTTTGGTTAAAAAAAAAAACCCCTCAAAACATGAAATTTCTCTTCTTAACCATTTTCAAGCGCACGGTTCAGTTATGTTTCGTATATCCACATTGTTGTGCAACAGATCTCCCGAACTTTCTCAAAACTGAGACTCTGTTCCCAATGAGCAGAGACTTTCCATTTCTGCTTCTCTCCAGCCCCTGGCAACCATCATTCTACTTTCTGTTTCTGTGATTGGTCTGCTTTAGATACCTCTTATAAGTGAGATCATAGGGTATTTGTCTTTTTGTGACTGACTTATTTCACTTAACATAACGTCCACGAAGTTCCCCATGTTGTAACATGTGACAGGATTTTCTTCCTTTTGAAGGCTGAATAAATAATTCATTGTACAGTTAGACCACATTTTGTTTATCTGTTCATCTGACGATGGACACTTGGGTTGCTGGCACCTCTTGGCTGTTGTGAATAGAGCTGCTGGGAACGAGGGTGTGCAAATATGTTGCTGAGGCCCTGCTTTCCATTCTTTTGGTTATATACCAAGAAGTGGGATTGCTGGATCATATGGTAATGCTGTTTGCAATTATTCCAGGAACTGTCATACTCTTGTCTTTAGTGACTGCACCGTTTTACACTCTCAGCAACAATGCACAAGGGTTCCGGTCTCTCCACATCCTCGCCAGAGGTTGTAAATCTTTTTTTTTTTTTTTTTTTTGCGGTACGCGGGCCTCTCACTGTTGTGGCCTCTCCCATTGCGGAGCACAGGCTCTGGACACGCAGGCTCAGCGGCCATGGCTCACGGGCCCAGCCGCACCGTGGCATGTGGGATCTTCCCGGACCGGGGCACGAACCCGTGTCCCCTGCATTGGCAGGCGGACTCTCAACCACTGCGCCACCAGGGAATCCCCGGTTGTAAATCTTAATGTGTGTGATAGCCTGCTCCCTCCACTGGAGAAGCCGACTGTGAACTGGTCATGAAGGACTTTGAACTAGGATGCCGTCTGGCCCTTTCTCACCCCCACCACTACCTCCCTGGCCCATTTCATCTCCAGCTTCATGTGCCGTGAAGCACACCCAGAGATGGAGTTTCACGTGCTGACCATCTATGAAGGCATGTCCGTGGGGCCAGCCACTGAGGATGCCGTGGGAGGGTCATTGGCTGCAGCTGCCCCGGGAAGGGGCCGACCCTCAAAAAGGCAGCTCTTGGCAAGGAGGCTGTTCCTAGCAAGTGGGGCAACGCACACCTCATGAAAGGGGCCTTAGGCAGCATATCACGGAGTCCACTGCACTTGGGTTATTGCAGTAGCTTCCTGACTATTCTCCCTGCTCCCACCTTCCGTGCTTGCTCCCCTCCCCCCACCCCCGGTATGTGCCCACTCAGAGCATCTGTTCTTAACTGGCAGTTTGAGTGATCCTTTTAAAATTTAAGTTAGATTGTGCTGTTTCTCGGCTTTGAACCCTCCAGTAGCTTCTCTCCTCACACATAGGAAAAGCCGAGTTCTTAAGGATGCCTGGGAGCTCTAGGAGAGCTGCCTCACGGACTCCAGCTTTCCTCCCTGCCGTCTTTCCCAGGCTGCCTTTCCACAGCTCCCTATTCCACAGGCGGCTGCCTGGTATCTCAGGGTTGTTTCCGCTGCCTGGGACACTCTGCCTGGACACCCAGAGGCCTCATTTCTTGACCTACGTCCGATTTTTGCTCCAGTGTCACCTTCTCAGGGAGAGTTGTCCAGACAACCCCACTTTAAAATCTTAGCCCTTCTCACCAGCTGCCTATCCACATGCCGCTCTTCCTCCCCTGCGTAATTTTTCTTCCTAGACTCACCATCGTCTAGCATTCTATTTAGTTTAATTATATGTGCCTTTGTTTGTTTATTTTCTGTGTCCCGTGATGGGGGGCAAGGATTCAGTCTCCTTCACTTGCTGCTGTATCCCCAGCAGCTACAATTGAGCCTGGTACATAGTAGGTGCTCATTCCACGCTTGTAGAATGATTGAGTACTTGGCAAAGGTGTGTAGACTTTTGGGGTCAGGCCGGTCATCCATTGGCCCCATAGATGGGATTGTGATATATGTCAACTGTGCTGGATACGGGGCTATATTTAGACAACCCACCTGCCCCAGGCATGGGTTTACCCTAATAATTAAACTCTTCTTGACCCACCCAAAAATCAGTCTCACCCTTTCACATGTCTTCCACGAAATACTTGGGTTTCTGATTCCTCAGCTTATCATGCTCTTCATAACACAAGAAAACCCACCCTAAAGCAGACCAGGAATATGCCGGTGGGGATGCTGGGAGATCATTCCCTTGTTGTCCATTTATTGGGCCTTGGCCACGGAGGACGCAGTCACCACCCCCTGGAGGGTTGGCCCATCCCATCCTCTCACCGGGCCCTGTAGGCCCTGCGTTCCACCTGCCCCCTTACGCAGCCCCTGATGACTTGGCTTCCATTATAGTTGGAAGGGGTCTCCTTCTGTTTTCTACAGGGTTGAAATAATTTTGTCTTCTGGGTCGGTGGATCAGTATTTTGAGGGAATAGACAGAATTCGGTCAGTGGTTTCCCAAGAGAGTAGAGCCTGGGCAGTTTGTAAGATTATTTTAGGTGGCACGTTAGCAATATATTTTTAAAAATTTAATAGTTAACATGTGTGTTACTGAGCCGAGTTGTGTGGGTCGAATGGCAGGAGTCTGAGTTCTTCCACCCCTTTGCCTCTGACTGGCTGAGGCCTTGTACCAGTTACTCATTTGCTCTCACTTCCTTCCTCTTGAATTTTGGAAAATCCTGGGTATTAGGAAAGCTCTGTATATAGAATTTCTAAATCCCTCTTTTTATAAAGGAGTCACCGAGGATCAGAGAGGTTAGGTCGTTTGCCCAAGGGCACCCAGGTGGCCAGAGGCAGAGCTGGGCCACTGTCCTGATTTCCAGGGCTTTGCTTTTGCGCAGGAGAAGCTGCGTCCCGTGTTCTCCTCCCCTGGCCTTTTCATCACCCCGGAAGAGTCGTAAATTCCAAGGCGGTGGGAGAATGAGGTGGCTGTGCGGGAGCAGTGCCTCTGCTTGTCTTGTAGAAGCGGGGTGGTGCTTCCTCCTGGGAGAGTATCGGAAACAGATTCTGCGAAGACCCCTCCTCCTCTCCCAACATAGTCACAGCTGACATCTGTGGAGTGTTTAACCGGAGACAGTCTTCAAAGTGCTTTACACACAGAGCAGTTCTCAGGCGGAGTCCCTGGACCAGCAGTATTGGCGTCACCTGGATTCGGGGGATCCTCAGGCCGCTGCTCTGAACCTCCTGAATGGGGAACTCAGGAGGAGGGGCCCAGCGCTCTATGTTAGCAAGCCCTCCAGGGAGTCTGATGCACGTTAGACTTTGAGGACCACTTTCCCTCAGCAACCCCTTGAGGGTAAGTAGTATTATGTTCCTGTTTTACAGACGAGGAGGTTAAAGCCAGGGGATGATGAACACCTTCTCGTTATGCTGTGTATGCAGTCGGTCACATGAACGAGCATCAGTTCAATAGTGCACCTACTTGCACTTACTTGTCTGATCCCCCCAGCTACACAGTGGAGTGTCCAGTTTGATCTCCATTTTACAGGTGGGCCAGTGAGGCTCAGGGATGTTAAGCGACTGCTCCAAGGTCACACAGCGACTCAGCTTTGAAGTTATGGCTCAGACCCAGGTCTCTTCACTCTTGTTGGGTTTTCCCAGCTAACTGGCTCCTGCCTCTGTCACCAGCTGTGTGCCTCTCCCTGGCTGCCATGCGAGCATCTGTCCTCTGGGAGGTCCTGCCTCTCCACCCCCCGTTCCAGCAGCTGCAGTCCAGAATCTGGGCCGAGCCTGACTCCCCCAGCCCCTCCGCACATATGCCAGCGTTTAAATAGGTTTCCCCTCCCGCTCCCAAAGGCTCCCGGTCATGAGATGCTTTCACTGCGTTGTGCCCCCAGGCAGAATGCCTGGCCTTCAGGGCCGCTGCTCATGGGGTCGCTGGTAGACACATGGCTGGCTGGAGTGTTGATTAGTTCTGCCCTATGGGGATTTCTTCCTGTTGGGGGGCAGTTCTCTTTCAGGTTACATGGAGACTGGCAAGCACACAGTTATAAGTCCCTGCTAACCTTGAATAGCAGCAGTGAGTATTGCCCTGGTCTCATTACTAGAATGCCCTCTCTTCCTGGAAGCTCTCCCTGCCTCTGCTCGGTCTGGGGTGCTTCTGGCTACTCTGGGGGCAGGGACGCCGAGCTTGCCACCACAGAAGTCTCTGCAGTCCCTGCTGGGGTTGTCTGGTTGGCTCTTCCTCTCTCTTCACTTGACCCGGGGGATGAAGGCTGATCGACATTTTGATCCTTTGAGCCCAGCACAGTGCCTGGCACATCAGTCTCCAAAAACACTCTGCTCATGTCTGAATTCTTCCTGCAGGCCCTAAAAGTAAAGGTCACTCACTTGACCCCAGTGGCATCGGGAATGAGAGCCTAGCTCTGGCACTCTAACCTGTATCTTTGGGTGCAGCTTGCGGCACTGTAACTGAACAGGAAGCTTTACTGGCTTCCTTAGAAAGAGCCTTGTGGTCCCTGTGTCTGAGAATTTTGTATAGAGCCGTAAAATTTTGTTTTAAGTAAATTTTTTTTTTTTGGGCTGTGCCACACGGCTTGTAGGATCTTAGTTCCCTGACCAGGGATCAAACCCCGGCCCCGGCTGTGAAAACACTGAGTCCTAACCGCTGGACTGCCAGGGAATTCCAGAGTGCCTTAAAATTTCTACCTACAATTTATCCATTCTCAAGTGCTCTCCTGCCTTGTTTTATTTTAGGGATCGGTGATATATCTGTGGATGCTCCAAAATCATCTGTGGTTCCCTTCCAGCCACCAGGACAAATGGGGTGCTGAGGGAGGATCACTGGAATTTGGTCTGGTCTTGGCAGGAAACGGGGATGCTCACAAAAGAGGTGGAGAGGGTTTAATGCAGGGTTAAGGGGAACCAGCGAGGGTGGTACAGCTCCCACGAGGGAGTCACTACGACCCCTGGGCCCGAGAGGTGCAGGCAGGAGGCCCTGTGGAACCCAGCAAGAAGTGGACATAAAGGGGGGGGGGGGCTTTGGACTCCCGCTAGGGTCTCCCATTGACCAAACTCAACCAGGAACCAGAAGCAGGAGGAACCCAGTTAATTCGGTCTAAAAATCAGGCTCTTGGGGCACCAGAGCCAGTTGGAGAGGGGTAGAGAGTGTCTAGAGGAGCCAAGAAGAGCATCGTCGCACTACTTGCAGACTTTTTGACCAATAAAGGCAAGTATGACATCTACCAAGTATAGGGCAGAAGTGGACCAGTGGTCACAGAATCTGATGTTTAGACCCTTCCCCTTGGGAGTCGGAATGTCCATGTATCTGTGACCATCTTTAAGCCACTACATTGAGAAACATGAAAACCTGGACTTCATAGCTTCAGACCAGAAAGTTCTCATGGTAGGACCATGTGTGCACCCCTGCTCTTTCAAGGAACCTTCATCCCTGTTCCCAGACTGTCTCCGCTCCTACCCCAAGCCCTGCCTCACTCCTGCCATTCGCTTCTGCACCCACAAAATTTGGGACCACCCCGAACTCTTCCAAGCGCGTGTTCGTGACACTCCAATTTTCTGCTTTCCTGGGTAGCAGCGCTCTGCCGCAGCAGCTCCAGAGGAGGAATTTATTCATGGTGGCAGGTGTACTGGATGAAACTAAAGAGATTGGAAAATTATGTAAAATGTTTGAGAATGTGCATGCTCGTGCTTACATTTAATGGGCCCATTTGAAAACGTCCCTGAACCCTGAAGCCAAGACAGAGTTTGACATCTCGCGGAGGCCAGGTGTTTAAATATTTGCAATTCCAAAGAGCCTGATTCAGCGTGCTTTTACCATTCTCATCCCCGCCCTGGTTATGTCTACCATGTGCAGGCGTTTCCCTATCTGTTTCCTTCATGATTTAGACTGTGACAGTTGCATCCACATTACAGGCTTTGATTCCGAGTCTTTTGGAGATATTATCCGGAGATAAGCGGGGCTGTCATCATTTTACAGGTGGAGAAGTTGACACGTGCAGAAATGAGTTTGAGAAAGGTGGCTTTGGTGCCCCGTGAGATCTTAGCCTCCCCCACCCCCTCCCCATCCCGAAAACCTGGACCTTTTGCACAGCATCATTGTCTTGGTGGCATGCCTCCTGTGCATTGTAGCGTGTTGAACAGCATCCCTGGCCGCCACCCACCGGATACCAGTAGCCCTGCACACCCCCAGGAGTGACAACCAAAAATGAGTCCAGACATAGACGCCCGTTCTGGGGGAGGCAGAGCGGAGTAAATTAGCCCCTGTTGAGAACTACCGCCTCCCAGCAGGGTATTTTAAGATCTTGAGCATAGGAGACTGTTAATTGGTCTGAGATGGGGCCGGGGCACAGGGTGTATTTTTTAAATCTTTTGTGTGTTGCTGATGTACCACCAGCAGGGTGAAGAATCTCTTTTGCAGAATTCCAATCCCATCTCTCAGCCTGTTTCTTGATCTATAATACTGAAATAGTAACACTGTACTTGCCTTGTACAGCTAAATCTGGCAATCTGTGTGCTAAGTACAGTACCTGGAATGTAATAATTTGCTCAATAAATATTAGCTCTTAGTGTGGTGATTATTCGTCTCCTTTATCTTCCCTCGTCCTCCTTCTTGATCCCCAGGTATAAATCTGGAGGAGGGACCCTGTAGCCCTGATCCAGGAGTCGGGGTTTGTGTATTGAGTGTGGGGTTGAACATGTCAGGGAGCCAAGGGCACAGAAGATGGGTCAGACAGGGTAGAGCCTGGTACACAGGGCGAAATGGGGTTCTTCAGGACGGGGAGAGGGGCAGGTGCAGGGGTGAGAGGCTCTGAGAATCCCGCAGCTGTGGGTGAACCCGTGATTTCAGGATTTCTCGAAATGAGGATCTGGGTGACACTGAGGTTCAGCTCCTGGCATTGAGAGTGGGTAGCCAAGGTGCAGTGAAGCTCACTGGAGTTGAAGCGGTCTTGGAAGTGCATTCCAGGCTCTTGGCTGGTTTATCCTTGAGGTGGTTAAACTTCCCTTGGTGATGTCAGGAGGCACGGTGCTGAAAGTAGGTCTGGGGAAGCCTGTGTGGCAGTGACCAGGATGTCAGAACTGCACTGCAGTTGGAAGTGGCTCATGAGGATAGCAGGGAGTCTGGGAGCTGTGCCCTGGGAGGAAGGGCCATGTGTGTGGTTCTGAAAACAAAGAGGCACCTATCAAGACCTCTCCCTCGAATTTCAGTATTGGGTGCCCTGGGGAACATATTGGTTCTGCAGTACTCCCAGGACAGAGCAGGGCTGGAGTGGGTGTTAATAGGCAGGTTTCAATTCGAGGGAGGCTGTGCTTTGGTAAAAGGACAACATGGAGAGGCAGGAACGCCCCGTTTCTTCCAGCTGTTCTGAGAGAGGCTGGGCAACTTCCTAAAGGCGATGCCCTAGGGCAGTACTTTCCAATCTTTGTCAAGTGTGGCTCCCACAGAGGATGTTGATTGTATAGTACAAGGAGGTGAATAGGAAAAATTGCTGGCAGCAGAGGGCAGCCAAGCCTGAGGGGTAGCCCTGCCTGGTTGCCTGGAGATCTCACTTGAAGAGATGACTGTCTTCGTCGCCTGTAATTCATTTCACGGCACACCAAGGTGCCAAGTCACCCCGTTTGGGAAGCTTAGCTCTTGAGGACGTTTTTGTTATGAGTGGACTGCAGTGTGCTGTATTTCTGCACGTGGCATAGTTCCCTTCGTGACATCCTGCAGGACACGTGTCATGCCCCTCATGTTACAGTGATTGGTTAATGGACAGACTGGGGCCCATTGCTCTCGGGTGCTTGGATGAGATGACCCATCCTCGTCCCATTGATTCTGCCAGTCTTCGGTTCCTTGAATGGCATCCCAGCTGGGGCCCATATGTGTTTGTTGGTCCCTCTGCTCTGTTATCAGGTTACCCCTGACCTGAGACATCTTGTGAGAACGTTTCCCAAACTCTGAGCCACCACGTCTCTGTCTGAGATCCCCGATTGTCAGTTCATCCTTTCAGGGCGTATTACTTTCTCTTCTCTTGTTACCAGTTGTCACGGTCTGCAGACGTGGGGGCACGGAACTCACTGTTTACCTGTTCAAGCCAATTGCCATTTCTCTCATCCCCAAAATGTAATTGAAAAGAGCCTTAATGGTTTGCAAATGACGATAGCTCCGTAAACCGATTAAAAAGGCCTTCATGAAACTGTCTCGAGTTATTCTTCACAGCTGCCGCCAATGCTTTTTGTGTCCCAATGATCCCAGCAAGAAATAAGGGCACTTTTTCGTGCGGTCCAGAGCGCCAGCAAAGTCCTCTTCCTCCATCTAACTGCTCCCCCTGCTTTCTTTGCTTCCCAGACAATCCACGTTGCCATTGTCTGTGCCGGATACAACGCCAGCCGGGATGTTGTCACCTTGGTGAAGTCTGTCCTGTTTCACAGGTAAGCGTGACTGTTGTCCTCTGTGGGCTCACGTGTGTAGCTGTCAGCCTGTGCCTTTCCTCCAGGAAGCGTTAAATAAAAGCAACATTTCTCATCAATCATTTAAGCTGCCATGAAAATGTAATTATTGTCTGAAACCCTGGGGAGATTATCATGTTAATAATGTTTAACAGCAGTGATGAGGGGCCCTCTCCCAATGTTTAGAATTGTAGCTCTTAGACCTTAAGGGACCTTCAAGGACACTTCAGATTTGCTACTTCAGTTTCTTCATTGCCTTCCCCTACCTGACACTCACCATACCTCCATTTACACTTCCCTGTTGACAAGTTGTGTTATGGACTGAATTGTGTCCCCCTAAATTGTATCTGTTTGAATCCTAAACTCCAGGGCGTCAGAATGTGATTGTATTTGGAGATAGGGCCTTTCAAGAGGTAATTAAGTTAAAATGAGGTCATACAGGTAGGCCCTAATCCAGTATGACTGAGGTTTTTATAAGAAGAGAAGATGAGGACAGAGGGACAGCCGTTTACAAGCCAAGGGGAGAAACCTTAGAAGAAACCAACCCTGCTGACACCTTGATTTTGGACTCCTAACCTTCAGAACCAGAGAAAATAAATTCCAGTTGTTTAAGGCACACAGTTTGTGGCATTTTGTTATGGCAGTTCTAGCAAGCTAATACAGGATGCTTATTCTATTCCAGTGTAGCCCATCCCACCTCCGGGTGTTTCTGACCATTAGACAGTCCTGCCTTATGTCAAACTGAACTTTTCCAACTGGTAGATTGTGTGATGAAGTCCATTGGTGCTAGTGCATCACCATGGAGACAGTCATACAAAGGATGGATTCCTCTTCCACCTGGAAATGACAGTCCCTCCTGAGTCCTCTGTTCTCCAAGTTAAACTCCTGCCATTTGCTTTTATAATGCTTTTTCATGGCACTTTTCTTCTGTCCCCTCACTATTTTGATTGATATCTAGTTATGTTCAGAGTGTATCCAGAACTGGGCCTACAGCTCCAGCCAGTGTCCTTGGGCTCTGCTCTAACATGCTTCCTTACCAAGGGTTTGGATGAAGCTCATCCATAGCTGCAGTGAACAGCATGGAAATATATCAGATAACCACAGCAAGATCCAGAAGGGTCTTAGCAGTAGGAACAGTCATGAAAAGCTCCCACAGTTTAATTGAACAGTGATCAATGTAAAGGTTTACACCCAGATCTGTCAACAGCATAAATGGAGGTGACAGAGTTGGTGGACACCCAAGACATACCCACCCTGCACGAAAGTGGGATTCATCTTGTGTCCTCTTCCTCTCTCAGTCCCCCAACCAGCCCATCTATCACTGATGCCTTGAGGTCCTCCTTCCTAAGTAATTTTCATTTCCACCCCTTCTCCTCCATCCCCACTGTGACTGTCATAGTTATGTCTACATGTACTCTCAGCTGTGCTTTCTGTCTCCCTGACCTATCTTCCCTAGTGTCAGAATGATGTTTCAGGCATGCAAATCTGATTTCCTAAAACCTTTCCTTAGCTTCTCCTTGTCGAGGGAAGAGAATCGAATCTCTTTACTGTGGCACACAGACCGTCCGGGATGTGATATCATTCTCGGCAGTGTTCTCTTTCTCCTCGCTGTGTTTTCACGCTCCAGCAGCACTGATGCGCTGGTAGGTCCCCACCCTCTCCAAGGTGCGCCCTGCCTGTTGTTTTCCTCTTGCTGCTCTCTCTGCCCATTTCTCCCCTCCCCCTGCCTCTCCCTGCCACCCCAGTCTGGCAAACTCCTTTTATCCTTGAAGCCTTTGTGTAGGCATCATTTCTAACCGGAAGCCTGGGTCGGGGCTCCCCTTCTACCAGCCCATAATACCCTGTGTATCTTTCTATCATTATATTTATTACATTGTAATTTATTTATATATTCATGTTATATCTTCTGTAGTAGAATCTGGGGCTTCTGGAGACAGACACCGTGCCTTATTTTTCCTGTTTTCCCAGTATCTCAGCAGAGTACTTAACATGTATTATATGCTCAGCAAGTGCTGGCTTGTTTAATAAGTGAACCTAGGAGACTGCGTTAATAAATAACCTGAAGAGTGTTAATTCAACCAGTTACTTACGAGCCCAGATTTAGTTCGACTTCACATTCCGGCCGCCGTGGAGCTCAGTGATGTTCAGCACATCATCTCGCTCCTGACACTTTAGTTTGTATATCGATTAGCTTTTGCTAGGAATCAGTTCACCCCAAAACTGACTTGGTTGAAAACAACACTTCTTAGCTCAGCTGTTTGTACTGAACTCACGTGGCTGGTTCTTGCAGGGCCCCCGGCCTTCCTGCAGTCGGCTGGCAGGTTAGCAGAACATCAGATTCACTGCCTTCTGGAGCAGGGAGAGGTGAACAACCAACAAATACATTACGGGATCAGTTACTGCTAGGGGTGCTCCTTGTAGCTCCCCTAGGGGTCCTCCTTGTAGCTCTGTCCGGTCGCCACTGTGATTTCAGTTGTACATTGGAGGAGGAGATGGGAATGCCGAATGAAGAGGGGCCCTTTCCCGACACCACGGCTTCTGTGCACTTTGGAGACTCACGGTTCTGCAGCCTTCATCTGCCCCTTGAAACCAGGCATTCTGTAGGCTAAGCATCGAATCAGATGAGTGGTTCTCAGCCTTTATGTGTTTATTCCTTGTCTCCACTAAAGAACTCGGGTCCCTCCCTGATTGAAAAAATAAAGCCCACTCTTTAGAGAAGAGTATTTGCACGATTCCAGGTAATCGTGCTCTTTCTCGATTATGGCACATTTAAGGTCATAAAACCTAAATAATTCCAATAGTTGTTGAAATCGTAAGAATCCTGTTGAGTATAAACTTTTACTTCTACAGTAGCTGAAGCACAAAGATGTTAAATTTAAAAATAGCAGTAGTGGGCTTCCCTGGTGGCACAGTGGTTAAGAATCCGCCTGCCAACGCAGGGGACATGGGTTCGAGCCCTGATCCAGGAAGATTCCCACATGCCACAGAGCAACTAAGCCCGTGCGCCGCAACTACTGAGCCCACGTGCCACAGCTACGGCAGCCCGCGCCCCTAGAGCCCGCGCTCCACAACAAGAGAAGCCACTGCAATGAGAAGCCCGCGCACCGCAACGAAGAGTAGCCCCTGCTCACCGCATCTAGAGAAAGCCTGTGCGCAGCAACGAAGACCCAACGCAGCCAAAAATAAATAAATAAAATAATAAATAAATTTTAAAACATAGCAGTAGTTTTATTATCAGCTGCTGATGGCATGCCATGCTCTCATGGAGGCATGGGGACTTGAGAAGAAAGTAAACTCTCAGTATGTGGCAGGAACATTCTACACCCCACCTCAGTGACTACTTGATCTCTTTGGACCGAATAGCCAATTAAGTCCCTCCCATCCTTGAAATTCTACAGATGAGAATTATTCTGTGAATTGATATGCTGGTGACAATGATTTGAGATATCAAGACAAAAGGACCTTTGAAAGACATTCAGCTCAGAAAGCCCAGCTATAAATAGCTTCATTGTTTCCAAAGTACACCGTGAGGATTAACTAGTACTTGATTATAAAATACTTTGACAAATGGAGCACCTTCCTAATGTTAATATAGTGGTGCAGGATGCTTCTTTTGGCTTTCACTGTTAATTACAGTAATTAGATTTATTTTCCAGACAAGATTTTTAGCAAAATTTCATTGAAGGTTTGCTTCGTCACATCAAATCAGTTTTGCTTCTGCAGCATGCTTAGTGACAGTGGGCACACTATATTTTAAAAGATAGTAAAAGTATTATGGGCACTCTTATATGCTGATGCTTGCACTAAAAAATGGCTATAACCTTTTAGAAGAAAGTTCATAGTATTATGACCAAGACATTTACCCTATGACTGCTTTAGGGAGTCTGTCTTAAAAGGATAATGCTAATTACAGAAAAAAGTTTTTGCAAAATATTGCTTATGATCATAAAAATTCAAATAACACTTAAACAGTAAGTCTAAATAATGGAATGTCCTCTTATAGTAAACCATATTCTTAGTTGGTTGTAAAAAGTATGTCATAACATGGACAAGTGATATTTTATGATATAAGGTGAGTGACAACACAGTTCAAAAACTCATGCATAGGGCTTCCCTGGTGGTGCAGCGGTTGAGAGTCTGCCTGCCGATGCAGAGGACACGGGTTCGTGCCCCAGTCCGGGAAGATCCCACATGCCACGGAGCGGCTGGGCCCGTGAGCCATGGCCGCTGAGCCTGCGCGTCCAGAGCCTGTGCTCCGCAGCGGGAGAGGCCACAACAGTGAGAGGCCCGCATACCGCAAAAAAAACCCACCCACACACACACACACACAAAAACTCATGCATAACATCGTTCCACTATATAAATACATGCACACGTGTGGCATGCATACAGATACACATATACATGGTTGAAATACTACAGGGGGTGAAAGAATAGCAAAACATACATGAAAAATGGAATTCTTGTATATTGTGCCTGGGGTGGTAGAAATACAGATGATCTTGGTTTTGTTTTCTCTTTATATATATTTTTGGTCATCTTACTCTGTACCCTCTATGATGAAGAAAAAAGGAGGATGAGAAAAATAAATACAAAATAAATGTGAGCAAAGGTTTACCTAGTAGAAAATAACACAATATGTGTCTGTGTCACCTAGATGGGAGACTATTTGAAGAAAAGTTGGGGGGATGCCTGTAACTGCAAACCCAGTTGCAGATAAACCGGGAAGTATAGCTGCTCTTCAAGGAAACCGAGCTTTTAGTAAGCAGAGGAAAAAGTATATATATTCACTTAGTCACTAAGTGCTTACCTCCTGGGCAGGAAGGTGGACCAGCTTGTAAACATTTAATATTCGTTTGCTGGGGTGATCTACTTAACTGTTACTCCACAGCCCTGTTGGCAGGAAGAAGCTGGGTGATTTGCCTTACTTTACATGTCAAACAGCTGGGGTTTTGTGTGTGTGTGTGTGTGTGTGTGTGTGTGTGTGTGTGTGTACGCGCGCCTGTCCTTTTTTTTTTTTTAAGCTTTACTTGTGCCCCTCAAGAACAGAGAGGATAAAACAGCATCTTCATGACCAGTGTCTGCCTCTAATTGTCTTATTGCTTATTCAGGCTTAAACTTGTTATAGAAGCAGTTTCCAGGTTTTGAAGGGAGGAACCTAGGATTTAAGTAAAAGAAACCAGAAGTAGGTTCTGATTCTGGACTTTCCATCTGTGAGCTGGTGAACCAGCAGGTCACTGTACTTCTTGGAGCTTTGCCTTGCCCCCCAGCCTCTCATAGAGCCCTGTTGTGAATATCAAAAGAGGTAATCGATGTGAAACATTTATGTCTTTTATTTATTTAACAAATAGGAAGGTAGTTCTCATTCTACATCAGGCTGTGTTCTGAGTGTTTTTCAGATATGAATGCATTGAATGTTCATGTAGTTCCATGGTGTGGTTACTGGTATCCCCATTTTATAGATGATGAAACTGAGGATCCATATGTGAAGTCAAGGCTCAGGGTCACAGAGAGGAGGGGCAGGGCCGGGTTTGGACCCAGTCAGTCTAGCTTCAGAGTCTGAGCTCTTGAGAAGTTACCATTTTGAGTATCATTTTCTTATTTTTATTTTCATTCATCATTTTGGGTGACCATGTAGACATTATTATTACTCCTGTGATTTTCATTATCATCCTCATTCCCCCCCAGGTATGTATTTTTGAGGTGATAAGTATAAATAGTGGTTTTAAAGGCCTGGACATTAGTGTTCTAGTAAGACTTAAGAAAATCGCATGGAGGAAGGAAAAGAAAATGGTAACTATGTGAGGCAATGGATGTGTTAATTCGCTTGATTGCGATGATGATTTCACAATGTATACATGTATAAAAATATCACCTTTAATGTTTTCAAAGTATTTAATGTACACCTTAAATATATACAATTTTTATTTGTCAATTTTACCTCGCTAAAGTTCAGGGAGAAAAACAGCAAGGACTGTAGAAACTGTGAACAGGTAAAAGATCTATGCTCTTTAGTCACGCATGTATATGTAAAACCAAAAAGAATTCGTATAGTTCAGATGCCAAGGATAGGTCATTGTATTTGACCTTCATCCCAACCCTGTACAGTGGCTGCCGTTACTCCCACAAATGGATGAGGAAACTGAGGCTCAGAGAGGTTATTAAATAGCTTGATCAAGGTCACAGGTGAATAAGTGATGCTCCTGGGTTTCTAGCCTTGGCTCCGGCCAACCCTGGAATCCATGCTGCTTTTACTACACCATGAGGCCTTTGATTTGCTCTGTTCTCCCCTGGAGAGCTTTTCTGACATGAATACTGACTTGTCCTCGATTCTTCCCACATTATCAAGGCCACTTGTCCTCCCCCAAACCAAGAACTCACACTGAAAAACCCTCATTCTGGCTGCTATGGTTTTCTGCAGTGAGTTCCATTTACATCTCTCAGTGTAACAGATTCACTGAGCATTCGAGTTGCTGTCACAGGCTCTTTCTTTTTCTAAAACTGCAATTCCATTGTAACCTTAATAATTAAGGATTATTTCAACTCAGCTGTCCTTGTATATTTTAATAAAAAACAGACCTTGGATTGCCTTACAGGGGCTGTGGCACATTCCTGACAAAATAAGAAAGGAATAGCAGGGAGAAAGCTAGGGTTTAATCATCTTTGCCTCTTTGTATTACCATATTTATTGCATCCCAGCCTGGAACAGGGGAGCAGTTAAGGAAACCAGAGAGAGCAGGAGCATTGCTCATTATGAGCAAAATCTGCACACTGTGGTGGAGATGAAGCATGCACTTGCTCCCTTCTTTGTTAAAAAAGTGTGATCTGGTCTGAATTAGAACAGACCTAGTGTCTGTGTTGCTTGAACCCAACCAAGTGGACCCCATTGTATTTGAAGATGTGTACTCAAGCTTGCCTGTTCATGTAGAAGCCTTTTCTCACGGGCTTAAAGCAGTGCTCCCAAAATGCATACGTAACCGGTGGACTGGTATAAAAGACTCTTTCGGATGTTATCTAGATGTAAAATTAAATAACATTGAATCATATATTAAGAAAGTTATTCCTTTTGTGATTTTTCTGAATGAGTTCTTACTGTCTTCAGTTTATGAAACTCATTTTGGCGTAAATATGTTCTTAACATCTGTCTAACTCTTGCTAATTTACCTCTGGACAACAGAGAATAGGATGGAGGCTCATCACCTCTGGCTGATTTGGGGAATTGGAGGCCTCTATCTTTAAAACATTTTTACCTTCCTGAGTTAGGAGCCAATTGCAAAATAAGGCTCAGAAGTGACACCTGGAGAATGAAATACCACCTCTACTGCTGTTAGTCCTGAATCGTGGGATGTTCTTTCAATTGTGAGTTCTTTTTTGGCCTCATGAATTGGGTTTACTTACAGTCTGAGCCAACCGGGACAACTGCAGGCCTTCCCCACCTGGGCAAATGACTTACTGAAAAACGCAGTTCACCAAGAAAGAAGCCCAGAGACAGCTGAACAGACCAGGCCTCAATCCCTCTCCCAAACTCATAGGTCAGACCATCACTCCACATCTCAGGCCAGTAAGTCAGCATTGGGGTGTAAATCACATACCATGAAATTCACTCTTGAAAAGTGGTTTTTCGTACAGTTAGAGTTGCACAGCTGTTACCACTAACATTAGACCATTTTCTTCAACTTGTAAAGAAACACCCATATGTATTAGTAGTCACTCCCCATTTCCCCCTCCCTCCATCCCCTGGCAACCACTAGTCTACTTTCTGTTTTCACGGATGTGTTTGTTCTGGACATTTCATATCAACAGGATCATGTACTCTCTGGTCTTTTGTGACTGGCTTCTCCTACGTAGCATAATGTGTTCAAGGTTCATCCATGTTGTAGCACGTGTCCGTACTTCATTCCTTTTCGTTGCCTAGTAATATTCCATTGTATGCATGTACCACATTTTGTTTATTTGTCAGTTGGTGGCCGTTTGCGTTGTTTCTACTTTTTGACTATTATGAATAATGCTACTCTGGATGTTCGTGTTCAGGCTTTTGTGTGAATATATGTTTTCATACTTTTTCATATATAACGAGGAGTGGAATTGCTGGATAACTCAGCAATGGTAACTTTGCTCAGTTTTCTGAGAAACTGCAAAACAGTTTTCCAAAGCAGCTACAGTCATTTTAGAATTCCACAAGTAACAAATGAGAGTTCCAGTATCTCCGTATCTTTACCAACACTTGTTATCATCTGTCTCTTTATTTTAGCCATTAGTGGGTGGGAAGTGGTGTCTGAGTTTTGATTTGCATTTCCCTAGTGACTAGTGATGTTGAGCGTCGTTTCCTGTGCTTATTGGCATTTGTACATCTTCTCCAAGAAATGACCATTCAGATCCTTTGCTCCGTTTTTAACCTGCTAACTTGTCTTTGTCTTGTAAAAGGTCTTTACACATTCTTGGTTTTAAGTCCCTTATCAGACATATGCTTTGCAGGTATTTTCTCCCATTCTGGGGCTGTCTTTTTTCACTCTCTTGATGGTGTTTTCTGAAGCACAAAAGTTTTGAATTTTGAAGACCAATTTATCTGTTTTTCTTTTGTTGTTTGAGCTTTAGATGTCATATCTAAGAAACCATCACCTAACCCCAAATTAAAGATTTACTCTCACATTTTCTTCTAAGTGCCTCTACACCTAATTTCCAGGTAATTGTGTCCACTCTGAGGGAATTTGGTTCTCTCTGGTAATTATTCATTTGTCCGTTCATTCATTCTTGCAAAAAACAATCACTGGATGATTATATCTACAAGGAACTGTTAAAAATCTGAGGAAAAGATCATCAACAAAATGGAGCTTCCAGGGCCCAGACTCCATCTAACAGGGAACAGTTGCAAAGATCTAAGTTTTGAGCTCTGATATCAGTGGGAGGCACTAAGAAAGGGCATCTGACTCTGTGGAATGGCTTCCTTGGAGCCGTGGCGTCTAAACTGAGAACAGAAGGCTGGAAGCAGGAAGTGTGGCAACGTGTAGGCGGTTGTGGAAGCCACGACAGCGTGAACACAGCCTGTGGGAGAACGTGGCCAAGTCCTGGACCTGACTCACGGCCAGGCACTTTCTAGGCACTGGGGTTGTAGAGGGGGTTAACGAGAGAGTAGGTGCTTTGTGAAACGAGAGAATCTCTACCCTAGACAGCTCACATTCTAGTGGAGTGTGGAAATAGATCTGCCAATGAAGATGGAGATTTCTAATACTAGTCAGTGCTAGACAGAAGCCAAACAGGGCAGTGGGGTGGGGAGTGATGGGGAGGGAGAGGGACATTTTGGGTAGAGTAGCCATGGAGGGCTTCCTTGAAGAGGTGACACTTCGGTTTATTCTTGAAGGAGGGATAAGACGTGGCCATATGCAGGTCTGCGGAGGACAGTGTCTGGAGTGCAGGAGGGAGTGGGGAGGCATGAGCATGGACAGGGGGACAGGGGGAGCTCATTGAAGGTCCGGTTAGCTCCAGGCGCAAGGCTGTATGGTGAGCAGGGGATCATGTGATCATTTTAGAGAGTTCAGGGCTGACAGTATGGATGAGCTATTGGAGGGAGCAAGCTCAGAGATCAGGGAGAGAAGGGGTGAATATATTCATAAGATGTTCCTGAAGGTTAGTTGGGATAATAATAGCTAATATTTATGAAGTCCTTACTGCCTGTGAGTCACCCTTCTAAGTCCTTTATATATTTTAACTCAGTTCATCGGACAGTAACTATGAGGTAGGAGCCATCAACATCAACCCCATTTTACAGATTTGGAAACTGAGACTAAGGTTAAAAAGCTTACTCAAGGTCACATCATTTGTGACAGGACCTAGATAAGAAGCAGCCAGGCGGTTTGGCTTCAAAGCCCCAACCATGAGACTAATGCTGCCTCTGGGGACTTGCGGTTGACTGGGTGTGTGGGACGTGGGCGGGGAAGGAGCCCAGGTGACAGTCCCATTTCTAGCTTGTGAGTGTGGGTGAATGGTGCACCATTCACTCAGGCAGGGAATTCAGGAGGACAGACATGTGTAAGGGGCCAAGAGAGGACAACACGAGCCCCTATTTAATATGTCAGGCGCTGTTCCAGGGGGTGGGATACACCAGTGAATGACCAACCAGGTCCCTGTCCCCATGGAGCTGACATTCTTGGTTTGTTAGGAGGGTTGTAATTGGGTCGTCTTGATTCCAAGGGGCCCATGGGATATGAAGTGGGACCATCTGGTTGGCAGCCGGATTCAGAAGTTAACACTCAAGGGCGACATTCTGGCTTACACAGGGGCTCTGTGAAAAGTGGTCTGGGCCATGCTTTCAGGTGCTTTCCTCGTGGCCGCTGGAGGTGCGGTTAACGGGACCCACATCCTTGTGATGGTTCCCAAGGTGGAGCATTAGCAGAGCCCCTCCAGGTGTTCATCCTCCCCACGAGGAGACGTGAGCTACTGCTGGCTAGACCGCATTGGATTACTGAGGGGGTCAGCAAACTGTCAGGGTCCTGGTGGTCCCCTGAGCTGAGGACTGTGTGTCCTCAGATTAAGCGTTTTCTTAGTTGTCTAATGAGGCTCACTGACCCCTTTGACAATGCAAACACCTAGTTTAGCCCTAAAGAGGAGCCCAGTGTCTTTCTGGAGTTACACTCCCTTCTGGAGAGATGCTTTAAATAGACCAGAGGAAGAATGCAGAAGAGGGGGAAAGCCTCATACAAATGCTTCCACCGGGGCTTCCCTGGTGGCGCAGTGGTTGAGAGTCCGCCTGCCGATGCAGGGGACGCAGGTTCGTGCCCCTGTCCGGGAAGATCCCACATGCCGCGGAGCGGCTGGACCTGTGAGCCGTGGCCGCTGAGCCTGCGCGTCCAGAGCCTGTGCTCCGCAACGGGAGAGGCCACAACAGTGAGAGGCCCACGTACCGCAAAAAAAAAAAAAAAAAAAAATGCTTGCACCGTCCTCCTCTGAGAGCCTGTTCCTCTTACCCACGCTGGTTCATCTGCTCGGTAACTAGATTAACCTCCTGAATTACAACTTCAATCTGCTGCCTGCTGAGCTCCCCAGACCTTGTCTGGCTGTCTTCCTGTTGTTAATATTGTCTCTCTCTTCTTTTTTTCCTCCCCGTTCTGGGCATACACTAGGTGTTCAATAAACGTTGTTGTGTGATCCACTCAAATAAGACTATTGTTCTTTCACTGACATACGGTGGACTTTCCCACCTCCGTTCCTTTCCTTATTCTGTTACCTCCTGCAGAATGCCTTCCTCTATCCTCCATCTTTTTGCATCCAGAGGTCCGGTTTACTTGCCACATCATCCATGGACACTTCCTAGATTCCCCACTAGTGAGAAGTGGTCTCTCCCACCCTTATACTCCAGTGGCATGTGTGTTCCTCCTGTGGAACCGTCCTGCACAGTTGTGCAAGTTGTTCACTCTCCAGCTCCAGGAGTACCTTCACTCACCGTCCACGTCAGTGTCTTCAGGTGGCTCCCTGGGAGCTGTGCCATTCCCAAACTTTGCGGCCGTGTGTGTAGTCCAGTGTTACAGCACGACACCGGTGTTCTAACGTTTATGTGGTTATTAGTATTCTTTCTCTGTCTCTGCCAGATTGATTGCTGCCTGAAGAGAGGACTCTGAGCTCATTCATTGCCTAAATCCCTATTCTGCCTTACTTGCTGCTTGATAGCTCTTTGTTGGGTGTTTGTTCATTCAACTCATTTTTTGTCTGTGAATGGAAGAATTAATTGAAAATACTTTATTTGAAAAGTGATGCAAAAGCAGTGGAGAAAATAACAGTTTCATAAGTTAGTGTTGGTAATAGTTGTCCTAGTCGGTTCAGGCAGCTATACCAAAATAGCACAAACTGTGTGGCTCATAAACAAGAGACATGTATTTTTTTTTCTCAGTTCTAGAGGCTGGGAAGTCCAAGGTCATGGCACCAGCATGGCCTGACTCTGGCTGGGGGCCAACTTCCTGATTACAGACTGAAGACTTCTCTCTGTGTTCTCATGTGGTCAAAAAAACAAGAGGGCCTCTTTTATAAGGGCACTAACCCCTTATAAGGAAGGAGGACTCTTCCCTAGTGACCTAAATACCTCCCAAAGGCCATACCTCCTGGTATCATCACCTTAGGGGTTATGAATTTGGGGTTGGAGGCAATGAACATGCAGACCACACCAATTGTTAGCATATGTTGAAATATTACACGCCAGGTATTTGCTAAGTGCTTTATATACATCACTTAATTGTCACAATTACCCAGTGTACTGCTGCTTACTTACCATTATTGTTTCTGAATTGAAAGGAAGAAATTGAGGCATAGAGAGCTGAAGTCACATGCTTTCGGTCACTCGGTTAGTCATTAATGCAGCCAGGGTTCTGACCCAGATGTCCTGGAGCAGAGCGCCGGCCCTGAACCGTTGATGCAAGCGTGCCATCAGCTTTTACTTCTTACGGGAATGTGACCGGTGACAGGGAAGGAGGGCGCTGGCTTTCTTCCCCTGTTGTACCAGTGTTTCTTGAGCACCCATTACTTGCCATGCTCTCTGCTGGGCCCTGGGGGTGGTGATGAAAAGATGGTTCCTGTTCTCAGAGGCCTCGCGGTGGAGAGAAGGAGCCAGGTGTTTGAACTTGTACCACCCAGTGCTTCGCTGGAAGTGGTAGATTAGCTTTTCATTTGAGGTGCCCAGTTAGCAGGAAAAGGGAGGGATGAAGATGGGCTCACAGAAGGCTTTGAGGAGGAGATGACTGACAAAGGGAGTTTGAAAGGAAGAACAGGTACTCAGGGACCTCCAAGTATCAGGGGAGTATCCCAGGGAGAAGGAACAGCCCAGACAAAGATACAGATGTGTGGAAAACGTGATGCGTTGGGGCAAATGTGAGTATCTTGATCTGTTTGGTATTGTTACCCCATGTCTAAAATTAAGCCATCTCTCTACTGTGGATAAAAATGCAAGCTGACAGTTATACAGATTTATCTTCATTCATGCTTGATACGTAAGACTCCCGCCGCGGCTCGTGGGAGAGGGGGATGACTGTGCCAACACTGAGGGCCAAAGGGACCCTCTGACTTCCAGGTGGCTGTCTATCTGTCTCTGGCTTAGCATCCAGGTAAGTCACTGGCCAATGAACAAATACACCATCACTCCCTCATGCCACCAGTCATCACCTAGGACTGCTGGCAGCTTCTTATAGGGAAGCTGCCTATAGGGCTTCCAGGGAAGCTGTAAGGCAGGCATGCCGCTTCCTTCTGAGTATAGATCGTTTAATAGGAGAGTTTGCAGTGTTCACGCAACGGGTACCATGGAGAAATTCAGCAGTGCTGATTGCTCCTTTGGGTCATTTGTTCAGCTCAGCACCCTGAGCACCTGTTATGTGTTTGGCAGGTTGGCCTTGGATAATAACTTTCTTCAGGTCTAGACTCATCTACCCAGTTCCACCTGGCTTTGCCACCCTCACCTTAAACTTGGTATACCCAGTCCCAAACCCATCATCTTCCTCCAGTGTGCCTTTCTTCTTGTAGCCCCTGTCCTGAACGAATCACTACCAGCCCAGGAACCCCAGTGCCTTCCTCTTCCTTTCCATTTCCCCCATATCTAAGATCTCTTCTCCTGAAATTCCTCTAGATTCCACTTCGCTGTTGCTCTTCCCCAGACACTAAGTCGGATTCTTGTTTCACATTCACCTAATCTCCTAAGTGAGGTGTACACCTCTGTTCCCCTTAGCTGCCCACTATCCATCACCTATCCCACTCTTCATTTCGTTTATTGAACTCCTACTGCATCCCAGGCACTGAGTTCGATCGTGGGGCTCTCCATTTCAACACAACTGGCACCATCCTTTACTCCCCTGAGCTCACGGTCGAGGGGGCATGCAGACCAGTAAACAGGCAACCACAGCCTAAGGATGGGCACAGATGCTGAGCTGACTGTGCATTAGGAAGGGCCCCTGACTTAGTCAGGGGTCGTCAGGGAAGGATTCTGAAAGCAAATGATGGCAGACCTCAGAAGTGAAGGCTGGGTGAGAGAGAACCAAATGCTGAATGGGGGCTGTGGAGGCAGGGGCGGGGGGAGGAGGAGGAAGAAGGAGAGGACAAGACCGTGAGAGCAGAGATGGTGTCTTACCACCATGTCCCCAGCATCCTGCACGTCACCTGGTGAACAGTGGGTGTTTAATAAGTATTTATAGAATGAGCAAATGCAAGAGGGTTTCCTGCAGAGTAAACGGTGTGTGCGAAGGCCCAGGTGGAGAGAGAGCACGAGGGTAGGGGGAACTGAAAGAAATCTGTGTATCTAGAACTTAGAACAGGGCTGGGGAGCGATTGCAGGAGGCTGAGAGCTATGGGCCAGTCTGTTACTCCCCACACCGAGCTGATCAAATCAAGACTGTTTAAGCGGGCGTTCATTGCACTGCTCCCTATGCACTTGCATCTCTCCCCTTCTCTGCTCGAACCCCCCGAGTCCCTGCTAACCCTTCCCTTCCCACCACACTCTCAGCACCCTCTGGGCTCCAGCCAGAGTCTCGTGTTATTCTCCTTGGATCGAGTCCCCTCTTCTTTGCCAAGAATAAAGTCATTTATCCTTCAGGGCACTACTTCCCCCACCTCTTACACATTCTTCTGACCCGGTCCAGATTTTGCTTTCCTCTCATGGAACCCTGTGTTCTGTTGTAGCTGTTATCACAGTCCACCTCCTGTTTATATTTGGGTTTATATTTAACTGTCTCTAAATAGTAAGAACTCCTCGAGGTTGGGGTGGGCGAGGTCATTCTCATCTTTAGATTTCCAGAGGTGCTCGTTCGTGGTATTACGATGTATGCCGTTATTCTTACTAGAGCAATGATATTTCTGGTAATAGTTCTTCTGGGTTGAACTCCTGGTTTGTGCCTGGCGGTCCCTCAAGAAGGCGTATCTGCAGTCTGTTGTTATCCCATCTATGTCTGTTGTTGAGATGCATCATATATGGTACTTCTTATCTCATCTGACTGACCCAGTAGCCCGTAGAGGAGGTTTTTCACATTTTGCAGAATGAAGAAGCAGCAGTGCAGAGGTATAAGTGACATGCTCAAATACCTCCCCTAATAGATGCCAGATCTGGGCTTCGAACCCATTTCCATTGGAATTGGAAGCTTTGCCCTTGTGTACTGCCGGTTTGTATTTTGGGTGCTGGCTCAGTGTAGCAGCGGGTCAACTGAGGTAGAAAGAATAAAGGCTTTACAAGTATTACAAGTCAGGGTGGGCTGATACTCAGTTATGAGAGCCCCAGGTGATGCCCTCGTGGCTGCCTGTTTCTCTTTCGGAGAGGAACAGGCAGAAGATAGGACTTAGTGCTGTGCTGGGGGAGAAGTGCCTTACCCGCTCCGCACAGCTGGTCCAAAGACCTCGTCCTTTGTCCACGTGCTTCTGCACTGATGCCGGTACATCCAGGTGGTAAAGATAAAGCATTGACCAGATTGTTACACATGCTCTACTTAAGATTTTTAGAAACACAGATGCCCTCGTAACAGGTATGGCGGTTGGCTTGCACTGAATGTCACCAGTGATTTTACCCTCTCTGGTCCTTGGTGGCCACGTCTCTGAAATCCTGAGGTTGGATGAGACATCTTCTCTCCTCAGCTCTGACGTCCTCTCCAGTAGGTAACATGCCTGATTGTCCTTCATCACTGCTGTTAGAAACTGGCCACACGTTACCAGCTGGTAAGAGCATGTCTCTGCGGCCTTGGTTCTCCCTCCTGACTCTCCTCCGCTCCCTGCCCACAGGCGGAACCCCCTGCATTTCCACGTCATTGCCGACTCCATCGCCGAGCAGATCCTGGCGACGCTCTTCCAGACCTGGATGGTGCCTGCCGTGCGAGTAGACTTCTACAACGCAGATGAGCTCAAGGTACCGGTGGGAAGGGAGATCAAGCAGGATGCTTTTCTTGTTTATGGTTTAGTAGACAGCAGCAAAGGCAGAAATCTCAGCCTGCAAACTGGAGACGTCCAGGGTATAACTGAGGGTGTTTGCCGCTTGAATCTGATTTGATTATCTGAAGCATTAAAGCAACCATTTCTTGAGCACAGAATGCGTGTTGGTCTGTGCAGTTCTGGCCACCAAGGCTTTCTGTGGAGGCTGGAGGCTACTGGCCTGGTCCGTATCTAAAGAAGGCCTATGGTGGCCAATATCTAGAGAATTCTGTTACCCGGTGAGGTCAGCGCTGAGTCCAACAGGCCTGTGTTTGAATTCGTATGTTGTCATTTACTGGTCATAAGACACAAACTAAACAGGCTATATACCTTTGGATCTGTTTTTTCATGAGTAGAAATGTACTTATAACACCAACCTCATGGAGTCATTAAGAGGCTCAAATGAGAGAACATGTGTGAATGTGCTTTAAAAGACTATGTTGAATAAATATTAAGGATTATGTTGGGCCAGAGGGTTTCAACCAAGGGAGACTCATTTGGCCACGTCATTCCCTTGCTTAAAATCCTCCTGTGGGGGCTTCCCTGGTGGCGCAGTGGTTGAGAGTCCGCCTGCCGATGCAGGGGACACGGGTTCGTGCCCCGGTCCGGGAAGATCCCACATGCCGCGGAGCGGCTGGGCCCGTGAGCCGTGGCCGCTGAACCTGCGCGCCCGGAGCCTGTGCTCTGCAACCGGAAAGGCCACAGCAGTGAGAGGCCCGCGTACCGCAAAAAGAAAAAAAAAAAAGAATAATAAAAAAAATGCTCCTGTGGTATCACGTGGTCTGCGTCAGGCTTGAGGTTCACGGTCTGATTTAAAAGTCCTGCACGTTCTGGCTCTTGACTCTTCTTCCAGTCGCATCTCTGGCCATTCCTGCAAATTTGCTTATTACTCAGCTCTGGGCTCTCTGCCCTCCCTCCTGCCTTTGAGCCTTTGCTTCTGCTGTTCCTTCTATCTGACACACCCTTCCAGCTACTGTGACACCTCCCACTCATCCTTTAGGACTCAGTTCCATGGCTACCCCCTCTGAGAACGTCCCACGACTCCTCCAGGAAAGAGGAGGACGTTTTCTGTTCACTTGCCCGTCGACTGCTTTAGTTTAGAACCTTCTTAACGGGACGGGGCTGGGAGCCCATCTTGTTCTTTTCTGTATTTCTGGCGCGTTTGTTGGTACCCTGCAATGCTTGTGGATTTAACCAATTGCTGTTATTAGTGGAACATGTCGCTTTGCAGAAACCGTTGCAGCTCTGTCTCCAGTCACCTTGGGAAGGACCAAACACCTAGACATGAGGCAGATTTTAGCACATTGCTTGGTCTAAACCTCATAAAGCCATTAGCTTTTCATTTCAGAGCCATAGCATTTTAAATAGATCACAGAGATGTTGGCCGGAGTTTCTCATTTTCCCGTATTTCAGGCTCTGAGGTTGATCGAGATGTTCAGAATTTAGCATTTGGGGATTGTCGTGGTAATCTGTGTGCCATTCCAGTCTATTCTGAGCTAAAACTGATTAACACTCCTAAAAAGGGAAAAACAAAATTTAGCAAATTGCCGCACTAATTAAGGTGAAAGCAAGCCACTCTGTCTCCCGGGGTCTGAGGGCCAACAACACCATGGGGAAAAGCAGCGGGAGGGGAGGGGGCCACGTCTGGTACAGCATGCATGTTCTTTCTTAGAGCAGTCCTGTGTCTGTGCCCTGTGCAAGCCTGCACCCCCTCTGCTCTTTGAGGAAACACGAAGTAGTTGAAAACCCCAGCTTCATTTCGCATCTTGCCGTTAAAGAGCTAATATCTGATTTGGGTTCTGAGCCTTGGCTTGAGCAGCTGAAAATGGGTGGAACCCTGCCAGCTGTGGGAGAAGATATTGGATTAAATCATATAACTCATGTGAAGGCCCAGCAGTGCCTGAAATGCAGCAGGTTCTTGACAATCCCTCATTCCCCTTTGCAGCCATGGCAATATAGGATTAAAATGCTCTTGATTGAAGGCCCATAGGGCAGCTGGGAGGTTGAAAGGTAAGGCACGGTGGCCTGTAAGCTGCCCCCGGGAACCCCAAGGCTGCCTTAGGGTCTTGGAGGAAAGGAGGGGACTGGTGTGGGGGAAGACGAGGGCTCTGACTCCCTCATGCCCACGTGAATCCAGGTATCCATTATTTTTACACACTGGAGCTTTATCCATTTGAATTGAGGACTCCACGGCTTAAAAAATAAGAATTAAAAAACAACAACAATCTGATGTGTCCTAAAGGATATCGTCTCCAGAGTCCTGCCCTTGACCCTGCCTTCTGCTGCTGACTCTGCCATGCAATGTCCCTACCATCTGCACTTTATTTCCCTACCTCTTAAAACATCTATCACCCACAGTCCTGTATTCCGTGAGGCAGTTGTCAGAATCTGGTAAGGACAGTGAGTATGAAGGCATTTTGTAAAACATAATTTTTCCATTATTCATGAAAACAGTCATAATAATTTATACATAATTCTGCTCAACAAGTCTAAACCGTGGTGTGCCCACTCCCCCCCCCAACCTGAGCCTCTCCTGGAACCTAACACCACCACCTACTTAGCTGCTCATCCAGAACCGAGTTTGCCTTCGATGGGTCCCTTTCTCTCTCCGAGCATCTGGCCATTTGAGGTCCTAGCTAGTCTTCGTCTCCCCTGCTACCATCCTTGTCTAAGCCTGCGTGCTCTGTCGCCAACACAACAGCAGTTTTTTGTTTTGCTTTGTTTTCCCAGACAAGCCTTTTCCCTTCTCCTCCGCTCACGTCTCCTCACCCACATCTGTTCTCCGTCAGTAGCATGAGTCAGGCTCTCCAAAGGCAAGCCCAACCACACCTTCCCCGTGCTCTGTGTAAAACCTTCAGTGATTTCCGGATGCTACTAAGATGGAGACCACAGTCCTTAACTGAGTCGAGTTTTTCTGCACAGTCTGGCTCCTACCTCCTCCTGACTTAGTCGTCTACTGTTAGCACCATTGCTTCCCCACTGGATCTTCTAGTCTGCTCTGCTCCTTCCCTTCCGCTGGGGGCCTTTGCACAAGTCATTTCTTCTCTCTGTTGTACTCTCAGCCTGCTCTCCCCCATCGCTAATTGAGTCCACGTTCTCTTGCTTAAGCTCCATGTACACAAGGAAACCTTCCCTGCCTTCATCATCGCATAGGGGCTTCTTTGTTGTATCTTCTCAGAGGATCACATACGGTTCCTTCAGTAAACTCGCTGCGCAGTGTAAGCTTTCACGCCTTTGTGTAATGAGCTGGTAAATGTCTATCTCCCCTAGAGTGTAGGCTCCGAAAGAGCTGGGATCCTGTCTGTTTTTCATCACCTTGTAAGCTTAACACCTGCTCAACAAACCTAAACCGTGATGATGCCTCACCTATGAAAACATTTGCTAAATGAATGATACACAGTAAACTCAGCACTGGGTGCCTAAGAGACATGAAGCCATTAGGAAGAGGTTTCAGTTTTGTTTTGTTTTTTTTAATTGAAGTATAGTTGATTTACAATGTCATGTTAATCTCTGCTGTACAGCAAAGTGATTCAGTTATACATATATATATACATTCTTTTTTCATATTCTTTTCCATTATGGTTTATCATAGGATATTGAATATAGTTCCCTGTGCTATACGGTAGGACCTTGTTTATCCATTCTGTATATAATAGCTTACATCTGCTCACCCCATGCTTCTACTCCATCCGTCCCCCAACCCCATCTCCCCTGGCAGCCACCAGTCTGTTTTCTATGTCTGTGAGTCTATTTGTTTCATAGGTAGGTTCATTTGTGTCATATTTTAGATTCCACATGTAAGTGATATATGGTGTTTGTCTTTCTCTTTGATTTACTTCACTTAGTATGATAATCTCTAGTTGCACCCATGTTGCTGCAAATGGCATTATTTCATTCTCTTTTATGGCTGAGTAATATTCCATTGTATATATGTACCACATCTTCTTTATCCATTCATCTGTCAATGGACATTTAGGTTGAGGAAGGAGTTTCTTGATCATTGTCAGGGTTCACCACATTCCTGAGGCCCCTTGTGGCTCAGGGCATGGGCAGACAGCCAGGTATTTGTCTACCAGTGACCCTGCAGTGGCATAGATGAGGAAGCTCCATCTGTGCCAACCCGCCTTAACATCCCAAGAGCAGCTGTGGGACCGGTGGAGTGTCTTTCCATGACAGGTAAACCAGGAAGGGAACACACTGAAACACCATCCATTAGATGGCATTAGAGAAGGGATGGATGATGACATGGAATGGTGCTGTGTTCTTTACTTGCATCCAGGAAGCATGTCGGATGGTAGCGTCAGCAGACACGTAAGACGGCCTCCCCCGATAGGAATGAGAAATCGCTTTGTACAGCTGTTGGAAATGGCGTTTCTCAGAAATACTCCTGTGGGCCCCTTATTCTATCTGTTAGCGCTGGAGAATGGAGTAATAGGGGAAAGGAATTTATGAAGGATCAGTGCATGATTAAAAATGAGCTGTGAGGGCTTCCCTGGTGGCGCTGTGGTTGAGAGTCCGCCTGCCGATGCAGGGGACACGGGTTCGTGCCCCGGTCTGGGAAGATCCCACATGCCGCGGAGCGGCTGGGCCCGTGAGCCATGGCCGCTGAGCCTGCGCGTCCGGAGCCTGTGCTCCACAACGGGAGAGGCCGCAACAGTGAGAGGCCGCATACCGCAAAAACAAAAACAAAACAAAACAAAAAAAATGAGCTGTGAGAAATTCGCGCTGGACTGGTGTGCTTCCCTCTGTAATGACCAGTTAGTGCGGATTTGCAAATAGTGATGGCTCAGCCTGCTCGTCCCTGTGGCCTGTGAAATGCTCACTGGTCTTTCTGATGTTCCTGTGGCCCATTCATTTCCAGCTTCCGAGGCCCCAGATCAACAGGCTACCGGCCCTGGGTGCCCCAAACTCTACCCAGGACGTGCAGCTCCTGTCACCAGGGGAGGGGAGCAGCAGGACAGGGACGATGACTTCTTTCCGTGTGGAGCTTTGCAGGTGGCGGCATGCTCTCACTCACTTCTCAGGACCACCCTGTGGGCTGGAGAGAGGAGTTTCGTTACCTCCATCTCACAGGCAGTTTATAAATTGAAGCTCGGAGTTGAAGGATATTTGCCTAAGATCAGGCAGCTAATAAATGCCAAGGCAGCTATCTGATTTTTCCCTTTCCAAATGAAATGATATGAGATGCATGATTGTGTAACTCAGTAGACACGGAGGTGGGATGGATCTGAAGGAAAGGAGGGGGACGTGGGTTGCAGCCACTGGCTGAAGCTGCCACTGTTGAATTGCACTTGAACTCAAGATTCCTGTTTTCAGTGACTCTGGACCCCATAGGCTGTGATGTAACCTCTGCTATTTATGGAACACTTTCTTTTTTATGTTTACACAGTTCTCTCATGGAACGCTCACAATAACTCTGTGGATCGGTCCTATTATGATCCCCATTATACAGATAAGGAAACTGAGGCTTAGGGAGGTTAAATAAGCCCAAATCACATGCATAGCTAGTATGTGGTAGAGCTGGGATTAAAACCCAGAGCTGACTCCATAATCCATGTTCTTTCTCCTGTGTTCTGGTTCCTTCTCTGTGGCCTGTTTTTAAGCTAAGATGCTATAATTGTGTCTAGACAAGGGTCCTCTGAGCTCTCGGTGGTGTTCTTTTTCTGGTTGTTCCTGAAGAATAAATGCGTTAAGCATGACCCCTCCATTTAAAGGCCTGCAGCGAGTGGCCTTCCTGCTGGGGACCAAAGTATGTCTCACTAATGATGCCGCTGAGGTCTGGGACAGCCCCATCACTGCCATCCAAGGATCATTTTCTAAACTAAACAGCCACCACTCTGGACAGTTTGCCTTAAATCAGCGAGATATTTGCCAGTGTTCAGACGAGGCCCTGCATGCCCAGCCGCCTTTGATCTTGCTCCTAGTTGACCCGGGAAGTCACCCCCAGGCCACCACTGGGGTGAGGATGATCCCGAGCTCGTGAAGGGAAGTGGCTGGCGCCGGGGCTGTTTCATGATTCCCCTGTCTAGCTGGGAGCCCTCATTTATCTCCTTTTCTCTTAGACCTGATGCCTGCTCATTACCAGCATCAGAAAGATTATGAAGTGGGATTCAGGGCTGTGGTCACAGAAAACATTGATGGTTGACTCTAAAAGTTGCCGTCCTGCTCACACTCAGTTGCCTTTGTGCTGGTCCCTACGGAGTACTGTAGAGGTTCTCTTAGATAGCTGCCGTCTTTCAGCACCTGCTGTCCTTTGGGAGACAGACTTCTATTGTTCCTCTCACTGGGGGATGGAGACACTACTGCCCGCCCCATCTGTTTCCTCGGAAGATATGCCTCCTGAGTGATGGGCATTTTCAGTTGGGAGGGATTGATAATGACATGAACTCACAGGGTCTCAGGGTTAAAAAGAAACCCAATACTCATAGCTATTTTTTGACAAATGAGGCCCAGTGGGGGTTAAGCAAGTTGCCCCAAATCTCACATATGACTCTTCTCCAAACTGGATCTGGATTTTATGATCCAGGCCTGGGGTATAGTTCAAAGGGACCACACGCTTGGCAGTGGCCGAGCTTCCATTGCAGTGACCAGATACCCCCATGGGCTGGAGCAGTTCCAATTAGACTTGACCTGCAGAGGAGAGACAGAAGCTCTGGGACATGTGTCTCTCATAGAGGGTAGGATCTGCTCGGAGATGCCCTGCAGAAGAAAGAAATGAAGCCAGGTGGCCTTTAGAATTGCCTTGTCCAGTTTCACCAGTAATATGGTAACGATGAGAGTAACACAGAGAACTTAATCGTCTTTCCACGTTGGTAGCTCTAGCTCCCCTTTATTGGTAAAGAAGAAATGCAGTTAACTGAGGTCTTGTAATGGAAAGCATGGTGCTTGGCACATAGTAGGCCCTCAACAGATTCTATTTCCTTCCCTTCCTCTTTGGTATATTTGCAGATGGCTGTGATTAACCTGTTAAATCTTCTCTTTTCCAAACCTACCCTGTCAACACACCTTCTGTTCCTCTACAGCAAAGGAACAAACGACGGCTGACCGCTCATCAGAGGGCACATGTTTTAGGTTGTTTTTCTAGAATAGTTTATGGATTTAGGCTCTAGTTCTTTCTCTCCTTGTGGGTCAAACATTATACAGGAGGGCTGGCTGAGGTTACATATTATGTCCGGGTCTGGAAAAGTTGGCATTTTCCCATTTTCTTTACTGCTTTACTGGTTCCTGGATTATCTGCATGGTTTTTGAATGGGAGAGCTGGTTCTGTAAGGCCTGCAATGCACCTCGGGCCTTTGTGTTAGGCTTTTCTCTCCGATAGCGCGCGCGAGATCACAGAACAGAGGTGGATCAGTGAAATGCGTAACGTACTTTTCTGTATTCAGAAGACTGATCTTTGGCTTTTAAATATCAGACATGGAACATTGTAGACAACTAACAGAAATTGTAATCTGTGTTAGAAAAGAATCTTTCTGTGTCAGTTGTACAATTCACTTTGTACACAGGCAAATGTCTCTTTATGTAATGGAGTGTCCTAATGAATGGGCTCTGTCCCCTTTTGAAAATCACAGAATCTTAATTAGGAAGGAACTTGGCATTCATCTGGCATAACCTTCCACTTTCTTCTGTAATATTCTATGTAAATGGTCATTAATCTTCTGCTTTTGAGTCCTTCCAGAGATAAGAGATCATTACCTCCCAAAGGACCTTGTTCCATATTTAGAAACTCGATTAGAAATGTTCACCTTGTGCTGTACTGAAATCTTCATCTTTTTAATCCCCCTCCCCGCCCCCATTGGTCCTGAGCATTAAGAAAGACTGAATGTGAGTGTGTATATCATTGTCTGGTCACTTGTCTGCCTTCCATACTAGACTGTGAGAACCGAGAGGGCAAGGCCTGTCACTTTTTTCTTTAAGCCCAATGTTTAGGATACAACCTGGCCAATGATGGCTCCCAGAAAATGCATGAGCTCTGTTTGGGGTCTGCAGAGTAGGTCAGCCAGGTGTTTGAGGACCTAGCATATCTACTAAGTCTTCTCCTCATCATCCCCATGCCTTCAACTATAATCCGAATGGCAGTGCTGGGAGCCTAGTTGACACTTAAGTTTATCCTCTGACGCGTTAACGTGATAAGTGGTTTTTGAGTTTTTACCTTCCTTGAATGGGCTCACTTTTTTCTCTATCTCTTATGTCTACCATTCTCTATGGTTCTTCAGAATATAACAGTTGTTCCAGATCTGTGTATGTGACATGCCCCTCCTGGAGCTCAGACTTAAACTCATTTAAAGCAATTTGGTGTCCCCTGACCCACCTTTTCCTCATCTTGAGCATTGATCCCTTTCCACTTGCATTGCTGTGGTCTTCTTGTCCATTCCCCTTGATAAAGAAGGAAATGCTTTCCTGAACCTGAGTTCATTGTGTCTTTTCAAGAATCCCATGCTATAGAAACAGCAAATGTTTTCTTTGGTTAATAAGGAACTTACCAAAGGTATCAGCAGAATGCTGCTAATCAGAGGTCTAAGTGATGCTGAAATCTCGTTCTCTTGGACTTCAGTGCAGTGTTATTCTCTGGTACCACAGGTCTTATTTGTACAGAATTTGAGTTGGACAACTTCAGTGATTCAAGAGAGTAGGTATAATGATGGGTTTTGGAATATGAGTTGGACGCCCCCCACCAAAAAAAAAAAGAGAGAGAGAAAGAGAGACCAGAGGTATTCGATGGATAGTGAGAAAGTAGTGGGCAAAGTCAACTGGAGATTATGGTGAAGTTAGAAAATTTTTACAGTGAGAGCAGGAGTTTTTATCCAAATGTTTTGAAAGGATAAAAGGCTGGGTTTGGGGAGTGAAATGTTAGAGCTTCTAAAATGTGTTTTAGAGGAGGTACATTTTTGGCACGTTACCCTGGGATGGAGTGGCTGAGTTGGTGAAAAGCTAATGAAAATTAAGGGCTGCAGGCACTTCAAGGTCAAGGTGTTGGACGGTCCCTCCAGAGTTTGATGAAATACAAAAAAAATTGTCACAAGCTAAAAAGAGTTCTATGCATGTAGATCAAGAGGGGCCCTTACAATCCAGGTAAAATCAGTGGTAAGTTGCCCACATCAGGCTATATACCCTAGAAAAAAGTTTTTTATTTATTTTATTGAAGTATCGTTGATTTACAATGTTGTGTTAATTTCTGCTGTATAACAAAGTGCTTCAGTTATATATATGTGTATATATATATTTTTTCATATTCTTTTCCATTATGATTTATCATAGGATATTGAATATATCAATAGTTCCCTGTGCTCTACAGTAGGACCTTGTTGTTTATCCATTCTCTATATAATAGTTTGCATCTGCTAATCCCAAACTCTGAATCCATCCCTCCCCCATGCCCCATCCCTGTTGGCAACCACAGATCTGTTGTCTTTGTCTGTGAGTCTCTTTTTATGACATAGATAAGTTCATTTGTGTCATATTTTAGATTCCACGTATAAGTGATATATTTGTTCTTTTCTCTCTTACTTCACTTGGTATGATAATCTCTAGGTCCATCCATGTTGCTGCAAATGGCATTATTTTGTTCTTTTTTATGGCTGAATAGTATTCCGTTGTATATACGTACCGCATCTTCTTTAGCCATTCCTCTGTTGATGGACATTTAGGTTGTCTCCGTGTCTCGGCTGTTGTAAATAGTGCTGAAGTGAACACTGGGGTACATGTATGTTTTCAGGTTTTAGTTTTATCCAGATATATGCCCAGGAATGGCATTGCAGGATCATATGGTAACTCTATTTTTAGTTTTTTGAGGAACCTCCATACTGTTTTCCGTAGTGGCTGAGCCAGTTTACATTTCCACCAACAGTGTAGGAGGGTTCCCTTTTCTCCACACCCTCTCTAGCATTTGTTATTTGTAGACTTTTTAATGATGGCCATTCTGACAGGTGTGAGGGGGTACCTCATTAGAGTTTTGATTTGCATTTCTCTAATAATTAGGAACATCGAGCATCTTTTCTTGTGCCTGTTGGCCATCTGTATGTTTTCTTTGCAGAAATGTCTATTTAGGTTTTCTGCTCATTTTTTGATTGGGTTGTTTGTTTTTTGGTTACTGAGTTGCATGACTGTTTGTAATGTTTGGAAATAAAGCCCTTGTCAATCACATCATTTGCAAATATTTTCTCCCAGTCTATTAGAAAAATATTTAAATTACAAAGAACAAAAAAATTCTTCCTTTAAGAATAGCTCTCATTAATAAGAGTTGATTATGTATGAACTTAATAGCTTCACATGCATAATCTTATTTTATCCCCCCAATAAGCCTTGAGGTGAGTATAATTATTTTCACCCATTTCCAGATGAGGAAATAGAGGCTTATAAAAGAGACTTGTTGAAATTACTCAGTACTGTGGAACTAAACTGTGAATCCAAGTCGTCTGACTCTTGTGTAATGCCATCCAATAGAACTGTAATGATGAATCATGCGTAATTTAAAATTTTCTAGTAGCCATATTTGCAAAAGCAAAGTGAAACAAGTGAAGTGAATTTTAATAATACATTTTATTTAATCCTGTATATCTAAAATATATTGATCAATGTTTTAAAAATTACTGATGAGATATCTTGCACACTTTTTTTTTCCACACTAAGTCTTTGAAGTCCAGCGTATGTCTTATGTGTCCCACCTTGGACAGCTGCATTTCACGGGCTCAACAACCACGTACGGTTGGTGGCTGTGGACTAGGGGTAGAGCGTCATATCTAAGGCAACCTTATAATGCAAGGGTAAGAGGTGGAGGGAACCATTCTGTGTTTGAAGAATAAAAATTCTCACTCTAATAATAAATGTCCTCATAAAGTGTCTACAGAGTTTTGAGCAAGACAGAGACCTGAGAATACCAGCCAAGTTCTCTCATGTATAAAGGCAACAGGAAAAAAAAACAAAAGATATGTTATGCAAGTGCTCACACAGCATGCACCAGTGTATTATACTTCTTGAAGAAAGGATCATCAGTTACTTGCCAGCCAGCCAAAAAAGTAATCAAAATGAATATTCACAAATGGAAGAGGTCTTGTTCTAAAGGGGCAGGCAGTATGTACTGGAAGAAGTTACACATGGAATGATCTGTAAATAATTGTTTTAAGTCAGTTGCAAAGCTGAATGCAGATGCCAAAAGTTGCTCTTACAAGCATACAAATAACCAGATGATCACAGACATTTTGAAACAGCCTCAGAAGTGTGTTGGATTTAAAAGCTGCTAAATTTCTGCTGTTTTGGGGGGTAACTCAGATGGTATTTTTTTTTTAGCCCTTCATTCTGATCATCAGGGAAAAAAAGATGTTTCTGGAAAGTTCAAAGGTGACCGCTGGTAAAGTTATAAGTAGATTTAAAACTAAGTTATTAGAGATGATTATTGCAGATGAAAGAAACTCTACATAAGATAGGTACGAAGCAAAGACAATGAGAAAAATATTGGATGTCCATATGGGGAAAAATGAATTTTGACCTTCACTATATACCATATGCAAAAATTAACTTGAATCTCACCCCTCAATGTAAGAGCTACAAATACAGAACAGTAGAAGGAAGCAAAGGAGAAAATCGTAGTGACTTCAGGTTAGTCAAAGATTTCTTCACTAGGATACGAAAACCGCAAACTAAAAAAAGGTACTGATAAATTGGACTTCATCTAAACTGATAGTTTTTGTTCTTCCAAAGACATTAATGAAATAAAATGACAAGCCACAGACTGGAAGAAAATACTTGCAGAGCAGATGTCTGACAAAAGTTTTGTATCTGGAATATATAGAGAGAACTCTTAAACAATAACAGGAAGACCAATGACTCTGTTTGAAAATGGGCAACATATTGTAAGGGACACATCGCCAGAGAAGACAGGGATAGCCAGTAAATCCCTGTAAAATGCTCAGCATTGTTAGTCATCGGGGAAATGCAAATTAAGATCATCATGGGATACTACTTCACACTCACTACAATGGCTCAGATTAAAAAGACTTACAATAAAAAGTGTTGGTGAGAATGTGGAACAGCCAGGACTCTCATACATGATTGGTGGAAGTATAAAATGGTTCAACCACTTTGGAAAACAGTTTGTTAGTTTCTTAAGAAGTTAAACGCGTACTCACAATATGGCTCAACGATTCCACTCCTGGGTGTTCATCCAAGAGAAATAAAAATGTACATGCACACGAAAATTTGTGTGTGAACATACATAGCTTTATTCATAGAACTTGAGTGTCCGTCAGTTGTAGAAAACAACGGTAGTATATCCATTCAATGGAATGTTATTCAGCAATGAAACATATGACACATGTAACAATATGAATGAATCTCAAAAGTGGTATGCTAAGTGAAAAAAGCCAGACAGAAAGACTGCATGTTACTTCATTTCATTTGTATGAAATTCTTGAAAGCAGATCAGAAGTTACTAGGGGCCAAATGGCAGTGTGGTGGGGATTTCCTTCAAAGGGGCATGAGGAAACTTTTGGGGCTGATGGAATTGTTCCATGAAGTGATTGCTGTAGCAGTTGCAGACTATACTTTTGTTGAATTGTACATTTAAAAGGGCTGATTGTAGGGACTTCCCTGGCGGTCCAGTGGTTAAGACTCCACGCTTCCACCGCAGGGGGTGATGGTTCGATCTCTGGTTGGGGAACTAAGATCCCACATGCCGGGCGAAATGGCCAAAAAATAAAAATAAGTTAAAAAAAATAAAAATAAAAGGGCTGATTGTAATGTATTTAAATTTTTTCTCAAAGCTGAAAAATAATGCATAAAATACTATTCCAGATGCAAAACCAGCATCATTTCTTTTAATAAATATAAATGCTTTAAACTCTTCTATTGTTGGACAAAACTGATGCTTGATTAAATAGTGCTATCTTAACTGTGTGCTTACTGTCTTTAAGAAACACACCTAAAATAAATTATAAAGTTTAAAAATAAAATCTATAGTGTGTCTCAGACTTACAAAGACAAATACAGTAAAGATACGTTAATTGCAGATGAACACAAATATAATTAAATAATTAAACACATTTAATTAGATAAAATTAATAATTTTGAATTGAGTGTGATATCCGTAAGAGGATGTACTAGCCAAGCTATTTTCCAAGTAGAAATCTTCCACATATATAAAGCAAAAACTGACAGAAATATGGGGTATATTGGGAGAGTTTCAGCCACTAAAAACGCAAATTGTATTGTTAATGACAAAGATAGTTTTAAAACTGTAATCAATATCAATAGATATCAAATTTCATATCCATCAAATGGAATAAAAATGATTTTTCAAATGGAATAAAAATGGATTTTCAAGTGTTCATGAAAAAATTACGTAAATTGAGGGCCAGAGAAAACCTCATTAAAATTCAAATCATAAAAATTATATAGGCCCCATTTTTGACCACAGTGTAGGAAAACTACATGTCAGAAACAGACTTTTAAGCCTATTCTCTATGTCTGTGAGTCTGTTTCTGTTTTTTTCGTGTGTTTTATTTTTATTTTTTTTTGTGGTACGCGGGCCTCTCACTGCCGCGGCCTCTTTCGTTGCGGAGCACAGGCTCCGGACACGCAGGCCCAGCGGCCATGGCTCATGGGCCCAGCCGCTCCGCGGCATGTGGGCTCCTCCCAGACCGGGGCACGAACCCGCGTCCCCTGCATCGGCAGGCGGACCCGCAGCCACTGCGCCACCAGGGAAGCCCTGTTTCTGTTCTGTAGATACGTTCATTTGTGCCAAGGGAGGGGGAGTTGGAGGAGGGAAGGACTAGGAGTTTGGGTTGAGCAGATGTAAACTATTATATATAAAATGGATAAACAACAAGGTCCTACTGTAGAGCACAGGGAACTATATTCAATATCCTGTGATAAACCATAATGGAAAAGAATATGAAAAAAAAAGAATGTCTCTATGTGTATAACTGAGTCACTCTGCTGTACAGCAGAGATTGGCATAGCATTGTAAATCAACTATACTTCAATTAAAAAAATTTAAAAAAAAAAAGAAACTTTTAAATGGGTGGTTCAAGATACTTGGAAATTAGGAGAGGGTGAAGAATTTTTCTAAATGCTTATTTAATCCAAAAGGAAATAAAAACTAAAATTATAGCCTGCTCTGAAAATAGCAAACGAAGAACATTTCACTGTAAAGTTTATGGCATGTGCCCAGAGCTGTCACTGGAGATGTTTTAATAGCCTTTAGTGCTTTCACTACTCAAAAACAAAGATGATGATAAATGAATCTCACGTTCCACTTGGTAATTTAGGCAAGAACAGTGGCGTGGACCTGAGGAAAGCAGAAGGGAAGTTAACAGCAGAAGTCCGTGAAGTAAGAAAAACAGAAACTAAAACTAAAATTTTGAAAGCTGGTTCTGTATATAAGAAAATGGCAAACATCTGGCAAATCTAATAATGAACAATAGAGAAAATATTAATAAACTAAGGAGTAAAGATAGTATGCAACAATACGCATAGAAAATGATAATAGCAATAATAGCCAACATTTATTTGGTATTTATCACATACCAGATACAGTTGTAAGCATTTAGTGTGGATTATCTCATTTAATTCTCACAATGACCCTTTAACACCAGTGCTATCATGATCCCATTTTGCAGGTATGGAACCCGAGACTAGAGACAATTTGGCCAGGACATTTGGGTTAGAAAGGGGTGGAAACAGGAAAGAAGCCCTTCAGCTGGTTGTGGGTCTGGGTTTTAACCCCACACATAACACTGTAAAAATCCCATGCTGATTTGTGAAATCAGTGAGGCGTAATCCTGTGTTTGCCTGAAATAATGTTTGCATTTATTGCTGCCAACCGCCTGAGGCACTGTCAGTCCTAATTACTTTGAATTCAATTCTCTGAGGTTTGTCAGATCTAACAGGTAGCCTGAGTTGAGAGCACACACCATTGGATGGTACAGCGTCAAGGGATTGTACTAATTCTCAAGATTCCCTCCCCATAACCAGCCACAGTTAGTCATCAAGCTAAACACCAGTGTGTTTCCTGGCTTTTCTCTTCTGGATGGTTGAGTTTATTTCTAGATTACCTTTATTCAGAGAGTAAAGAATTTGGGGTCCTAATTTTGTTCAGATGTCTTCTCTCTGACTCCTTATTAAGCCAGACCACCATCCTTATCTTCTCTCTCCTGTACTCCACCCATGGTAACGAAAGCAGAAGTTCAAGGGCTGCTTCCTTCAGGGCAATGCTTGGGTTCACGAATTACTTATAGTCTAATTTTCCAACTTTTATTTGCTTTTAATGTTTGTAGATTTGCTTTCATGCCAACTTATGTTTTATTCGTATAGTATATATAAACTATAAATATATACATAATTATATGTATTAAATACATAATTATATGCATAAGTATTATATATTTATAATATATATGTTAATATATACTGTATATATAAGGTCTGTATAATATGCATATAACATGCATATATTGTGTAAAATATATACGTAAATATATATATGTTTGTGTATTGTATACATATCTCCCATTGAAAGGGGTTTTGGGTTACCTAGTTCGCCATGTTACCTGAAACGTCTTCCCTCCCCATCTGTCATTTAGAGCTCAGGTTAATCTCAAGGACACTGTTCTTGGCCCACCATTCTATTAATGTTTGGCACAGAATTCCCCTCCTAATTAGGCTGCCATGCCACTCTGTGCTTCCTTTGTCATGACGCTTGTCATTGTATAATTACTTGTTAAATATCTTCCTTATATAATTATTTGTTAAATACCGTCACGGCCTAAGTGTTGGTTATAAGGCTGACTCATCCACTACAATGTGAAGTCCTGTGGATGGTCTTGCCCACCCCATCCCTGTTGTTAGCACAGTGCTTGCGCAGAACTGACTCTCCGTAAACATTTGGGTGAAGAAGTCCTGATAGGGTTGCTGAGGCTTTTCCTCCACTCAGCAGGGAAGAGTCCCAGCAGCAGTTACTTCCCTCTGCTCTGAATATGAAAAGGAAAGAGTGATGTCTCATGTTTTGGTATTTATCAACCCTTGCTTGACGAAGAATTAGCAACCTGTAGAGAAAGAACAGATTATGCAGCAAAGGGTGTTATCGTGAAGATTGTGAATTTGGGAAAAGACGATGAAACAGAGTATTGTCAGATGCAAAAAATGAATTTTGGATTGATTAAAGAGTTAAGTTTAAAACAGGACATTAAACAAAACTGGAAGAAAAATATGAACATTTTCATCTAAGGGTGAGGAAGATTTGCGTATACCCAAGGGAAATGGGGAAAAAAAACTGTCAAGGGAAAAGTCTGCCAGATTTGACTAATTAAAATGAGGAAAAAAAGGGAAAATTTCTGAATGTCAATCAGCAATTGAAACAAAATTAAATGGCAAGTGATAAGTTGGGAAAATTATACTTTGAACAAACATAGCAGATAACATATATAAAGGGCTCTTACAAATCAATAGGAAAAATAAATAGACCAATGGGAAATGGGTAAAGGATAAGAATAAAGGAATTCACAAAATAAAATAAGCAAATGGTTTAAAAATATATATATATATAGAGAGAGAGTAATATAGCAATATCACTAACTATTCAAAGCAACAGGAAATAAGATTTTTATATCTAAATGGCAAAGGCTTTAAAAAATGTATCACCTAATACTGGCAAGTATCCCTTGGGACTAACTCTCATGCAAGTGTCTGTTATAACTGAATGTCAGAATAGTCTTTCTTTTTAATAGTTTGGCAGTACTTACCAAGATTCTTTAAGAATATATACAAGCTGTGAGTCAGTTTCCAAGTACGTTTGGAGTTCATTGTGTGGGTACAAAGGAAAACTCTCACGTATCTCTTCTTTAACTTATGGTGGAAATAGAAGAGCTGTTTTGAAGATTGGACTACAAGAACAAGAAAACTCAAATTCAGAGATCACCACCTTCAATATATTCTTTTTTTTCAAAATTAGCAAAGGACTGTGCTACAGTTTTCTATGGAGGGGACACCATTGCAGTAGCTGGATTTGTTGTTTTGTCAGCATCATCTACAAGGAGAGATGGTAAACTTTGCTTATTTTTGAAAGCATCTGAGGACTTCACATCAACTGTTCATGTTTATGTTAGATCTGTAAGAGATTTTTCTACAGAACCAATGTCTTTGGCTCGAGCCACACATTATGTATATACACCCCTGAATCAACTTAAGAGTGGCATTATTGTCCATGTCTATGGTGTTGTGAAGTTCTTTTTGCCTCCATATCTAAGCACAGGAACTGCCGTGGGGCTGACAGGATCTTGGTGCTCTGGCCAGGTGTCAGGCCTGAGCCTCTGAGGTGGGAGAGCCAAGTTCAGGACATTGGACCACCAGAGACTTCCCAGCCCCATGTACTATCATTCGGCGAGAGAGCTTCCAGAGATCTCCGTCTCAACGCTAAGACCCAGCTCCACTCAACGACCAGCAAGCTCCAGTGCTGGACACCCCATGCCAAACAGCTAGCAAGACAGGAGCACAACCCCACCCATTAGCAGAGAGGCTGCCTAAAATCATAAGTTCACAGACACTCCAAAACACACCACCAGACATGGTCCTGTCCACCAGAAAGACAAGATCCAGCCTCATCCAACAGAACACAGGGAGCAGTCCCCTCCACCAGGAAGCCTACACAACCCACTGAACCAGCCTTACCCACTGGGGAAAGACAGCAAAAACAATGGGAACTACGAACCTGCAGCCTGTGAATAGGAGACCCCAAACACAGTAAGTTAAGTAAAATGAGAAGACAGAGAAACACACAGCACATGAAGGAGCAAGGTAAAAACCCACCAGACCAAACGAATGAAGATGAAATAGGCAGTCTACCCGAAAAAGAATTCAGAGTAATGATAGTAAAGATGATCCAAAATCATGGAAATAGAATGGAGAAAATACAAGAAATGTTTAACAAGGACCTAGAAGAACTAAAGTGCAAATAAACAGTGATGAAAAACAGAATAAATGAAATTAAAAATTCTCTAGAAGGAATCAGTAGTAGAATAACTGATGGAATAGAAAGGATAAGTGACCTGGAATATAAAATAGTGGAAATAACTACTGCAGAGCAGAATAAAGAAAAAAGGATGAAAGGAATTGAGGACAGTCTCAGAGACCTCTGGGACAACATTAAATGCACCAACATTTGAATTATAGGGATCCCAGAAAAAGAAGAGAAAAAGAAAGGGACTGAGAAAATATTTGAAGAGATTATAGTTGAAAACTTCCCTAATATGGGAAGGGAAATAGTCAAGTCCAGGAAGTGCAGAGTGTCCATACAGGATAAATCCAAGAAGAAACATGCCAAGACACATATTAATCAAACTATCAAAAATTAAATACAGGGGCTTCCCATGTGGCGCAGCAGTTGAGAGTCCGCCTGCCAATGCAGGGGACACGGGTTTGTGCCCCAGTCCGGGAAGATCCCACATGCCGCGGAGCAGCTGGGCCCATGAGCCATGGTCTCTGAGCCTGTGCGTCCGGAACCTGTGCTCCGCAACGGGAGAGGCCACAAGAGTGAGAGGCCCGTGTACCGCAAAAAAAAAAAAAAAAATTAAATACAAATAAAAAATATTAAAAGCAGCCAGGAAAAAGCAACAAATAACATACAAGGGAATCCCCATATGGTTAACAGCTGATCTTACAGCAGAAACTCTGCAAACCAGAAAGGAGTGGCAGGAAATATTTAAAGCGATGAAAGGGAAAAACCTACAACCAAGATTACCCAGCAAGCATCTCACTCAGATTCAACAGGGAAATTAAAACCTTTACAGAGAAGCAAAAGCTAAGAGAATTCAGCACCACCAAACCAGCTTTACAACAAATGCTAAAGGAACTTCTCTAGGCAGGAAACACAAGAGAAGGAAAAGACCTACAATAACAAACCCAAAACAATTAAGAAAATGGTAATAGGAACATACATATCGACAATTACCCTAAATGTAAACGGATTTAATGCTCCAACCAAAAGACGTAGACTGGTGGAATGGATACAAAAACAAGACCCGTATATATGCTGCCTACAAGAGACCCACTTCAGACCTAGGGACACGCACAGACTGAAAGTGAGGGGATGGAAAAAGATTCCATACATATGGAAATCAAAAGAAAGCTGGAGTAGCAATTCTCATATCAGACAAAATAGACTTGAAAATAAAGACTTACAAGAGACAAAGAAGGACACTGCATAATCATCAAGGGATCGATCCAAGAAAAAGATATAACAATTGTAAATATTTATGCACCCAACATAGGAGCACGTTAATACTTAAGGGAAATGCTAACAGCTGTAAAAGGGGAAATCGACAGTAACGCAATAATAGTAGGGTACTTTAACACCCCACTTTCACCAATGGACAGATCGTCCAAAATGAAAATAAATAAGGAAACACAAGCTTTAAATGACACATTAAACAAGATGGATTTAATTGATATTTATAGGACATTCCATCCAAAAGCAGTAGAATACACTTTCTTCTCAAGTGCTTACGGAACCTTCTCCAGAATAGACCATATCTTGGGTCACAAATAAAGCCTTGGTAAATTTAAGAAAATAGAAATCGTATCAAGTACCTTTTCTGATCACAACGCTATGAGAATAGATATCAATTACAGGAAAAAATCTGTAAAAAAGACAAACACATGGAGGCTAAACAATACGCTACTAAAGAACCAAGAGATCACTGAAGAAATCAAAGAGGAAATCAAAAAATACCTACAAACAAATGACAATGAAAACACGATGACCCAAAACCTATGGGATGCAGCAAAAGCGGTTCTCAGAGAGAAGTTTATAGCAATACTGGCCTACCTCAAGAAACAAGAAACATCTCTGATAAACAACCTAACCTTACAGCTAAAGCAATTAGAGAAAGAAGACCAAAAAAACCCCAAAGGTAGCAGAAGGAAAAAAAATCATAAAAATCATATCGGAACTAAATGAAAAAGAAATGAAGGAAACGATAGCAAAGATCAATAAAACTAAAAGTGGATTCTTTGAGAAGATAAACAAAATTGATAAACCATTAGCCAGACTCATCAAGAAATAAAGGGAAAAGACATCAACAGAATTAGAAAAGAAAAAGGAGCAGTAACAACTGACACTGCAGAAATACAAAGGATCATGAGAGATTACTACAGGCAACTATATGCCAATAAAATGGACAACCTGGAAAAAGTGCAGAAATTCTTAGAAAAGCACAACCTTCTGAGACAGAACCAGGAAGAAATAGAAAATATAAACAGACCAATCACAAGCACTGAAATTGAAACTGTGATTAAAAATCTTCCAATAAACAAAAGCCCAGGACCAGATGGCTGCACAGGCGAATTCTATCAAACATTTACAGAAGAGCTAACACCTATCCTTCTCAAACTCTTCCAAAATATAGCAGAGGGAGGAACACTCCCAATCTCATTCTACAAGGCCACCCTCACCCTGATAACCGAAACCGGAAAAAGGTGTCACAAAGAAAGAAAATTACAGTCCAATATCACTGATGAACATAGATGCAAAAATCCTCAACAAAATACTAGCAAACAGAATCCAACAGCACATTAAAAGGATGATACACCATGATCAAGTGGGATTTATCCCGGAATGCAAGGATTCTTCAATATATGCAAATCAATCAATGTGATACACCAAATTAACAAATTGAAGGAGAAAAAAGATATGATCATGTCAATAGATACAGAAAAAGCTTTGAACATAATTCAACACCCATTTATGATAAACACCATCCGGAAAGTAGGCATAGAGGGAACTTACCTCAACATAATAAAGGCCATATATGACAAACCCACAGCCAGTATTGTTCTCAGTGGTGGAAAACTGAAACCATTTCCACTAAGATCAGGAACAAGACAAGTTGGCCACTCTCGCCATTGTTATTCAACATAGTTTTGGAAGTTTTAGCCACAGTAATCAGAGATGAAAAAGAAATAAAAGGAATCCTAATCAGAAAAGAAGTAAAACTGTCACTGTTTGCAGATGACATGATACTATACATAGAGAATCCTAAAGAAGTTAGCAGAAAACTACTAGAGTTAATCAATGAATTTGGTAGAGTCGCAGGATACAAAATTAATGCACAGAAATCTCTTGCATTCCTATACACTAAGGATGAAAAATCTGAAAGAGAAATTAAGGAAACACTCCCATTTACCCTTACAACATAAAGAATAAAATACCTAGGAATAAACCTACCTAAGGAGACAAGAGACCTGTATGCAGAAAACTATAAGACACTGATGAAAGAAATTAAAGATGATACCAACAGATGGAGAGATATACCATGTTCTTGGATTTGAAGAATCAATATTGTGAAAATGACTATACTACCCAAAGCAATCTACAGATTCAGTGCAATCCCTATCAAACTACCAATGGCATTTTTCATAGAACTAGAACAAAAAGTTTCACAGTATGTATGGAAACACAAAATACCCTGAATAGCCAAAGCGATCTTGAGAAAGAAAAACGGAGCTGGAGGAATCAGGCTCCCTGACTTCAGACTATACTACAAAGCTACAGTAATCAAGACAGCATGGTACTGGCACAAAAACAGAAATATAGATCAATGGAACAGGATTAAAAACCCAGAGGTAAACCCATGCACATATGGTCACCTTATCGTTGAAAGAGAAAGCACGAATATACAATGGAGAAAAGACATCCTCTTCAGTACGTGGTACTGGGAAAACTGGACAGCTACATATAACAGAATGAAATTAGAACACTCCCTAATTCCATACACAAAAATAAACTCAGAATGGATTAATGACCTAAATATAAGGCCAGACACTATAAAACTCTTAGAGGGAGGCATAGGCAGAACACTCTGTGACATAAATCACAGCAGGATCCTTTTTGACCCACCTCCTAGAGAAATGGAAATATAAACAAAAATAAACAAATGGGACCTAATGAAACCTCAGGGCTTTGCACAGCAAAGGAAACCATAAAGAAGACAAAAAGACAACCGTCAGAATGGGAGAAAATATTTGCGAATGAAACAACTGACAAAGGATTAATATCCAAAATTTTAAGCAACTCATGCAGCTCAATATCAAAAAAACAAACAACCCAATCCAAAAGTGGGCAGAAGACCTAAATAGACATTTCTCCAAAGAAGATATACAGATTGCCAACAAACACATGAAAGAATGCTCAACATCAATTCATCATTAGGCAAATGCAAATCAAAACTACAATGAGGTATCACCTCACACCAGTCACGATGGCCATCATCAAAATGTGCACAAACAATAAATGCTGGAGAGGGTGTGGAGAAAAGGGAACCCTCCTGCACTGTTGGTGGGAATATAAATTGATGCAGCCACTATGGAGCACAGTGTGGAGGTTCCTTAAAAAACTAAAAGTAGAACTACCATACGACCCAGCAACCCCACTACTGGGCATATGCCCTGAGAAAACCATAATTCGAAAAGAGTCATGTACCACAATGCTCATTGCAGCACTATTTACAATAGCCAGGACATGGAAGCAACCTAAGTGTCCATCGACAGATGAATGTATAAAGCAGATGTGGCACATATATACAATGGAATATTACTCAGCCATAAAAAGGAACGAAATTGAGTTATTTGTAGTGAGGTGGATGGGCCTAGAGTGTGTCATACAGAGTGAAGTAAGTCAGAAAGAGAAAAACAAATACCGTATGCTAACACATATTTGTGGAATCTAAAAAAAAAAAAAAAAAGGTTCTGAAGAACCTAGGGGGAGGACAGGAATAAATACGCAGATGTAGAGAATGGACTTGAGAACACGAGGAGGGGGAAAGGTTTGCTGGGACGAAGTGAGAGAGTGGCACGGACATATATACACTACCAAATGTGAAATAGATAGCTAGTGGGAAGCAGCTGCATAGCACAGGGAGATCAGCTCGGTGCTTTGTGACCACCTAGAGGGGTGGGATAGGGAGATTGGGAGGGAGACGCAAGAGGTAGGAGATATGGGGATATATGTATATGTATAGGTGATTCACTTCATTATACAGCAGAAAATAATACACCATTGTAGAGCAATTATAGTCCAATAAAGATGTTAAAAAAATAAATAAAAATAAAATAAAATGGATAGCTAGTGGGAAGCAGCTACATAGCATAGGGAGATCAGCTCGGTGCTTTGTGATCACCTAGAGAGGTGGGATGGGGAGGGTGGAAGGGAGACACAAAAGGGAGGGGATATGGGGATATATGTATACATATAGCTGATTCACTTTGTTACACAGCAGAAACTAATACAGCATTGTAAAGCAATTATACTCCAATAAAGATGTTACAAAGAAAAAGACATGCACCCCAATGTTCATTCCAGCACTGTTTACAATAAATAGGCAGGTCATGGAAGCAACCTAAATGCCCATCGACAGATGAATGGATAAAGAAGATGTGGCATATATATACAATGGAATATTACTCAGCCGTAAAAAGGAACGAAATTGGGTCATTTGTAGAGATGTGGATGGATCTAGAGACTGTCATACAGAGAGAACTAAGTCAGAAAGAGAAAAACAAATATCGTATATTAATGCATGTATGTGGAATCTAGAAAAATGGTACAGATGAACTGGTTTTCAAGGCAGAAATAGAGACACAGATGTAGAGAACAAACATATGGACACCAAGGGGGGAAAGCTGGAGTGGGGGTGGTGGGATGAATTGGGAGTTTGGGGTTGACATGTATACACTAATATGTATAAAATACATAATAAGAACTTGCTGTATAAAAAGTAAATAAATTTTTAAAAAGAAAATATATGAGCTGTATGATGCAGAAATTCATGGTCATACAGAAACAGAGTCTAAGAATCCCATTTTGGTATTGTCTGTTTACCAGTAGCAAATGTTAGACACAACTTATATCCCTACAGTGGTGAAAGGGCACATTTGAAGCTTTTCAAAAATTACTCATTTTAATAAGATTTTCATTGAACGTTGCTTGAATAAGTGAAAAGGGAAAATACTTGCATTGTGCTATTAAGTTATAATAAAAAATGGCACAAAGCTACTTCTCAAATTTAAAGTCATCTATATAAGTAATAAAATTATTGTAAAAGGAAGAACATAAGGTAACACTTAATAGGTCCCCTCTGGGTACAGGAAATCTAGTTCTCTTTGTAGTTGCATTTTACAAAAATTGTATAGTAGCACAGTTTTTTTAAAAAACACATTTTTCCTTCTGAAAGAAAGGAGGGAAAGAGGGAGAGAAGGAAAGAGAAAATAGTGACCTGAAGCAGATAGGGCACCGGAAGAGAAGCCTTGTTCTCCCAGTGTGAAGGGCAGCCTGGCATGTTCACGGGTATAAGAGCACACGCACTCTGGGGTCTAGCCTGTCTGCATGGGAGTCGTGGCTGTCCGGCGTGTGACCGTTTTTGGAAGAGGGTCTTGCAGGTGAGAAGCTGGCTGGAGGGGCATCGAAGAGTTTCTTGGGGCTGTATGTCCATTGGCGATTCCACCCTTTTCACTTAGATCGTATCTGAGGTGTCTGTGTGGGACAGATCCGGAGCCAAATGTGGGGAAAGATTATCAGGAACTCGCCTCACAGCCTTTTGTGCGGCCCCAGTGACACTTGCTTTATTTGTGTGGTCATAATATCATTGGCCCATCCATTCTAGTCTTACCATTTTAGACTATGACAGACAGTTCCCAAAGAGAAGGTATAGAAGTGTTTTGGTTCAAACACAAGTGTTTCGGTTCCTAGTCTTTGACATGATGATGTGATATCAGTTAGATTGCTTTTGGTGCACGTGGGGGAAAAAAAGACCCCAGGAAAGATGACTTAAACAACCTGTTTCTCACATAGCAAGAAGCCCAGTGGTTGGCAGTTTCATGCAGGTTGGTAGTCGTGTTGGGGATTCTCTTGGGCGTCTCATGGTCAGAGTGGTCATTGCCGATCCAGTAGTCATCTCCTCACAGGATAGTGGGAAGGAAAAAGAGAAGCCTTATTCCTCTCTCTCAGGGAAGGAATCTTCTCCCCCAAATCTCCCAGCAAACTTCTCCTCAGCTGCATTGGCCACGATCGTGTCCTCTTCCCCCCTCATGTCTACAGAGGAGACTGGGCAAGTGAGGGCTTCTGTGAGTCTATTTGTGCATCTGTGTCTGTTGCTCTCCCCTTACTTTCTTTCTTTAATCTGTGATTTCTGAGTTAACCAGTTTGGAGTTTGGGTTGGCTAACTGTGTTGGGATTTTCTGAGGCACTTAGTCTGTAAGTGCCTTATGGAAGTTCCCAGTCCCTCTAAGACCAAGGTGGATCGACTGCCTATAATTTCCATTTTCTTAGCAGCACAGAGCAACTGGCTGGCTGGGGAAAGCTGATGCTAACTCTAATTAATAGGTAGCTGAATTCTCACCTAATTAAGAGGAAACAGCTCAGGTCTGTACCTGTGTACAAATCAATCAGTAGATAAGGACTGCTGAACACACAGTATTCCAGGAGAATTCAGATGTAGGAAAGGCAATGTCTTTTCCAAGAATTTAGTGGAAACTAAAGAAATAGGGAACAGTGCAATACCCATCAGTTACCAGGTGGATAGGCAGGGAAGGCTTCCCAGGAGAGATGGGACTTGGCTTTGGGCCTTGGGAGCTAGTGTGATTTACAGAAATGAAAGGCGGCATTCCCCATGCTAGGTACCTCATCATCAGAAACAGGTATAGAGCTTTTTATCTTGCCCTATGAATTAATGATAGCTTTCATTGCCTGAAGAAGAGAATCGCTTTCCCCGAGCAGAACTCCTTTACCTGCTTATGATCTGCTGAGCTTAGCTGTAAAACTTAATACCCTATCATTGCAATTTTTCTGTCAGAAAAGAAAGAAATGCATTTCTTTTCTCTGCCTGTCACTTCTATTTTTCGCTTATGAAGTCTACACCTTTTGATAGTAGAAACACCTAATAAACCAGTACTAAACTATCTCCAAGGGCTGCTCAGCATGGCCCTAGGGGAGTGGAAATTGGATTATTTTACCTCTGGTCTTCACTGTCCAAATAGTCAATATGTCTACATTGGAATTAAAAGCAAATGGAATGTCTACTGTGTGCAGAACATCTTGGAAAGCACTAGGGGAGTTTCCGAGGTAAAAACTGTGAACCTACCACAGAGGATACAAAGGATGCCCGTATAGAGGAGATAGGTACCTGTGTGCCAGAGTGTATAGCCCACAGAGTAAATAAGGGAGAGAAGCATGCTTAGTAGTGGATGAGTATGGACCTGACTGGCCTCACATTTGGAAAACTGAACTTTCATCTTATAGTGTGCAGAGTCCATTTAAAAACCAGTTTCCCTGCCCTATTCAGTGGGTTTGAGGGCAGAAGAGGCAGCTGGGTGGGATAGGCATTGTTTGAATTCCTGCCTGAGGTTCTGTTTCTCTTATTTATTAGATAATGTGCAACAGAAAGCCAACTCTTGCCCCGTGGGGCATTGCTGAAATGAACAAATAAGTCCCAAGATCCTGATATTAAGGGTGATACTAAGGGTCTCAGGTCCAGAGACCTAGTGACAATGTGGGCAGTATGTCTTGGCAGATGAGTAGAAAATCAGGAGAGAATAGAGTTGGCACATCTGCTCCAGACTTACCATTGTGTGCCATGGCAGTTCCCCCAGAAGAAAGCACAGAGGTGTTTTTGTTAAAAGCTACCTCCGTAGACTGCCTTCACCCGCTCCAGGTGACTGCCTTGAAAGGCAGATAGGTTTTAACAGCAGACTTGACAGGATTTGGACCTGTTGGATGTAGCAGTAGAGGGAGAGAGGGATCAAGTTCAACTCATAGAATTCTGCAACAAGATGGTGGGTGTATGGTGGTGTTGTCTAAGTTGGGGGAAACTGAGGAAGCAGTAGGCTTTAGTGGGAAAAGCAAGAGTTCTGTCTGTCATCTAGACTTCCACTTAGAGATGGTAGGTATGGAGTATATGTGACTGGGAGCTGTCCCAGAATAAAGACGTTCTCGTACTTAACGTGGCTTCCCCCGCCCCCTACATGATTGCGCAGTGCAAGATTAGCTGGTGCACAAGTGTGCCTTTCTCTAGGGGTCCTGCTACAAGGTGAGCACTGGTTAGGGGACAGCTAAGGTACCTCCTGCGGCCCTGATCCAGCAGAAGGAATCTACTCACTCACCCCCTTTCGGGTAGGGCAAGCATGAGCGTGCTCTTGACCTAGTGACGTTAACATCTGGGGCTCCGGTACAGGGGAGCCTGAACTTGGGTGCAAGCATTTAGAAGATTGCTAATCAACAGCAGGTGCCCAGCACCTGGAGCTTAGAGTCCTTGGTTCAGTGTGAAGTTGAGTTTAGGATGAGGCTCACCTGGTTGGCTGACGAGGCACTGAGCCTAGTGGAAAAGTGGAATCCCTCTTGCTGGGAGCAGAGCGTCCGTGGGCCCGGAGAGTTCATTGCTGCCAGGCCAGAGAGACTTTGCCTTGAATCCACTCCTGGACAGTCTTGCTTGTCTCAACTTTGTATTCTTTCATTTGTAAGCCTCATTTACTTCCCTTTCTTACTTACGGAGTTGTCACTTTTTCTTCCTGTAAGTCGGGATACTGATGACTTTAAACCCTTACCTCTTTCTTCAGAGGCAGTTCCTTAACTCTGGATAAGGCAGAACTTTCCAATGGTCAGAACTAAACAAAACGCGTACTCTTGTACCAGGATCAAATTGTGATCGTGCTGTTCATCCACACACAGTTTTCTGAGTCTTCGCGAAAGCTTCCAGACAAGGTGCCTCAACTGTTGACGTTCTGGGCCAGATGACTCTTCATTGTGGGGTCGTCCTGTCTGATGATGTGTAATGTCAGATGCCAGTAGCACCCTTCCCCTCATGGTGCGACAACCAAAAATGTCTCCAAGCATTACCAAATACCCTTTGGGGGGAAATTTGCCCCTGGTTGAGAACCACTGCATTAGAATCTGAAAAAATTAGGGGTGACTCCACTGTTTAGACAAGGCCGGACTGACCTGTGATGCTCTGGAAGGCAGTGAGATGGAAAATTCAAGTCACTAACTCAGAGACCAGCCAAATGGATTTATGTCTTTTTATTCCCAGTCACATGAAATGTAAGCAACATGCAGACGTTCCTTACTGGACACCTGACCTGTGGGCCCCATGGTGATATCCATTCATAACTCTCTGACCTCACTTGGGACAGCAAGGGGCCAGATCCTGTTTGGTCCCTAATTGAAACATGGAAAGCAAGCCAGAATTATTTCTAAACAAGGATAACTTTGAGTAGGAAACATTTAAAATTTTCACCCCATGTTGCACCATGTCGCCAACTCGATTTTGGCAAAAGGTGCATATAGGTGTTAAAGTGTGAGTTTTCTCGCTTAAGAACAGTAGGCAGGACTTCACAGTCTATAAATTCTGTCTGCCTTCCGTGATCAAGACACAGCATTCCATGGGGGCGTTAGAAGGCCCTGGGCTTCAGAAAAGTGATTTTCCTGAAGGTCAGAAGAGGTGAGTTTCAGCCCTACCATTTACTAGCTGTGCGACTTTGAACAGTGATGTTTCGAAGTTTTAGCTTCCTGTATGTAAAATGGAGATATGAATTCCTTCCTTGCTTAATTCACGGAATGTTTTCAAGAACGAAATGAGATAAAAGATGTGAAACTGCATATTGTAAACTAGCAGATGCCCTGCATCCATGATTATTATTACTGTCATCATTCCTATTATCATTTTTGAATGATGGGCATCTTTAGAAACTGACCTGTTAAATATCTTTTTATGTACTCAACTCCCTTGGCTAAAAACTTATCTAACTAGGATATTTTCATTGGGTTTAACCACTCAGCCGGGCTGAATTCAAAAACCCCAGTGGGTTTTAAATCTGCTCACTACTGGCTAAATAATATGTTTGAAGAGAAAATAGCAAGCGATGATCAGCATCTTATTCACAGGCATAATAGCACTGCTGAAACTCCCCTTTCTCGTCCCCTATTGTGATTAATATGGTGTTATTACTTAACGTACACTGTGTCCCAGAGTGTGCTTGTTGCCTTTACATTATATATACATAATACATAAACCGTACCCTCCAAAACCAGCCATTCTGAAGAAGCGAGGGGAGATCACAGGTGGTGGCGGCTGTGGTAAGGCACTAGCGTTCCGAGCTCCCTTACTATGATCAGACCTTTATTCTGCTTGTCTAGTAATGAAATATTCCTTATTCTAGATTCAGAATTAACTAGCATCTCGCGAGTGCAGATTCTGTCAGGCACTCTGCTAGCTGCCTCCACAAACATCATCCCATTTTCAGCCTCCAAGAACGAATGTAAGTGGCTTTGTCTCCATTTTTCAGATACCGGATCTGAGAGAGCAGGGGATGGACCAGACCCCAACTTGGATTTCCCAACTCTGAGTCCAGTGCTCATTTCATTATTCCAGGTTGTTTCCAGATCAAGAATGCTTAAGTATTCCCACACCAGGGAATTCAAAACAAAAAACATCTATCGGGGACTTGATGGTATCTGTGCAAGTTACAGAGCTGGGCCGTTAATCTGGGTGTTGATGGTCCCAGCCAGAAGTTAGCATTGATTGGTTGGTTCATTTTCCCAGTTGTTGGGTACCTCAGGCTTGATTGCACAAAGGAATCACTTGGTAGCTTTTGTAATGCAAAACAATACCCGAAAAACAGTGCCAGCCTCTCCCCTTAATTGTATATTAGCATCACTCCTGTGCAATCTTTATCAATCCAGAACAGGCAGCGATGCCAGGCCCCACCACTAGATATCCCAAATTAGTTTTTCTGGGCAGGCCTGGGAGTGGGCCCAGGTGATTCTAATCTGAACCACTGCTCCAGGCAGTCTTCATCAGCCTTCTGGAGAAGGACACCCAGACTCCAGTTGACCTTTGCTCTGGGCCCTTGATAGATAGCATTGCTCATGTAAAAAAGGCCAAGCATCAGAGGCCGAGATTTTTCTCTGGCACCCTCTTGAGGTGCTAAGGATTAACAGATACACACTACTATATATAAAATAGATAAACAACAAGGACCTACTGTATAGCACTGGGAACTCTATTCAACATTTTGTAATAACCATAAGGGAAAAAAATCTGAAAAAGAATTTATACGTATGTGTAACTGAATCACTGAATCACTGTGCTGTACACCTGAAACTAACACAACATTATAAATCAACTATACTTCAATTAAAGAAAAAAGAATCCATTTTAACGGTCTTTCTGGATCTAGACTTATTTTTAAGGCTTCTCTTTCTGCTTTTTTTTTTTATTTGGGTGTTATTAACAGTTTTCTTAGTAGAATGTGCCTGGCCACTTGCCATCCTGCAGATGTTGGAGAAACATTTGTGCTGAGAAGGTTGGTGACTCCTCATATGAGTTGCATTGACTGTCACTCTGTTGCAGTGTTCATTTGTGCTGCAAATATTAGCTCCATATAGGAGTCACCTTCACCTTTGCTGATTTTACTTCCCATTTCCAGGTGCAATTAGGGCTCCATCCCAAGCTTCGTAGTAAGACTTTATCTATAGCTTTCACTGCCTAATGATCATTTGAATATCTTATTTATTTTTGAATATCTTATTTGAGTCCGTTTCCAAAATGATTAAGATTGTTGGAACGAGGCAAATCAGATTTTCAGTTCCAGCTCCTGTAATTCTTTAAGATTGTGTGACTTCCTTGATGTTGGGATATTGTGTGACTTAAAAGATTTATAAATTGCTTATAGTGTCTACTACAAAGTGAGTAATCAACAAATGTGGTATTATTGACATTATCATAAATATAATAATATTCTTTTCCTGTTAACTGTGATCTCCTAGGAAATAGGAATGTTCCACATTTATTATTTTTTTCCTTAACATCTAGTACAGAGTTTGCACACACAAGGAATGTTTAGATAAATGAGTCTTTTTCAGAATTAGGTGATTTTTTTTTTTTGAAGGGGGATTTAAAGCATTAGGAATTCCTTTGATCAGTAGCCAAATCCCCAAGTGGAAGTAAAGGCTTAAATGGAATTATCTTGTAGCACGCACCATTGTCTATAGTACTTTCTAAGGGTGACATTCTTTTCCCTTCCGCATTCTCACATATGATCAATTCTAAATCTAGACAAGTTAGGCAGCTATATCCTCAACACCTGGTTTCCTTGACAACTCTTCATATAAATAGTAAGGGCCTGTTATGGGGGGGTGAATGCCAATATAACTACAGTCTTAAGTCATCTTGAAACAAGGCTTTCAAGGTCAAGGCTAAAATTTTGAAATTATAATAAAACCTTTAGTTATTATTTCCTAGATGCATTACAAGAATTGAGTAAAAGCATCATCTTTTCAGGGGTGACCAGTGAAGAGGCTCATTTTTGGCTGTGAGCTGAGAGAAATTCTGATTGTCACTGAAAAGGTTTACTTTTGGATCTTTTTACTACACCAAGACTTTTGCCTTCCATGTTTCATTAAAAAAAAATAACTTTTAAACCAACCAGAAATTAATTAAGTGGCACCTCTGGTTCATCCTCCTTAACCCTCCTTCCCTGCTTGTCGTGGGCCCTCCCCTGCATTTCCAGTAAAGTTGACCTGTAGGGTGGATCGCTGGAGCTGGGAACAGAGAGTGTCACCAGCAAAGGCTTCACCTCCAAAGGATTACAGAGCCCTCTAAAAGTGAAAAGTGCCTCATTAATGAAGAGCAGCATGGGGCCACGTTAATTGCAGCCTCTGAGGCTGTCCTTTAGATGGTTCCCTGTGAAGGAGGTGGTGAGAGTGGAGGAGGAGGAATGGGGGGTGAGAGGGTGAGAATGGGTAAAGTGTCCTCAAATCTCCAGGTGAACTTGAGGACAGATCACTGTCATGTTTTATGATTAAACTGCCTTCTGATTAAATTCAGGAAGGCAGGAAGAACTGCTAGACTCAGCAGATGCAAATGTCTGGACCCAGGTTTGGGGTTACTTATCTATTTTTGCACACTTCTTGTGTGTTTTGTGTCTCATCTGGTGTCATATAATCCTATAGAGTGAAGTTTTTCAACCTTTTGAAAAATGTATTACCGACACCCAGGAGCCTTTTTAGATATTTTAAAATTGTACTCCCCCCATTAGATTTTAATAACAAATCACAGTAATATCCAAGATTTTTTTTTGCTCCCCAAAAGCAATTTTTGCTTTTGTTGCAAGAAGCAAAGATTCTGCATTTTTTAAGAATGAATGCTGAGAGGGCAGACAGCAGAAACAAGAAGAACTACAATCCTGCAGCCTGTGGAACAAAAACCACATTCACAGAAAGTTGAACAAGATGAAAAGGCAGAGGGCTATATACCAGATGAAGGAACAAGAGAAAACCCCAGAAAAACAACTAAATGAAGAGAGATAGGCAACCTTCCAGAAAAAGAATTCAGAATAATGATAGTGAAGATGATCCAGGACCTCAGAAAAAAAATGGAGGCAAAGATGGAGAAGACGCAAGAAATGTTTAACAAAGATCTAGAAACATTAAAAAACAGAGATGAACAATACAATAACTGAAATGAAAAATACATTAGAAGGAATCAATAGCAGAATAACTGAAGCAGAAAACCGGATAAGTGACCTGGAAGACAGAATGGTGGAATTCACTGCCACAGAACAGAATAAAGGAAAAAGAATGAAAAGAAATGAAAACAGCCTAAGAGACCTCTGGGAACACATTAAATGCAACAACATTCACATTATAGGGGTCCCAGAAGAGAAGAGAGAGAAAGAACCTGAGAAAATATTTGAAGAGATTATAGTTGAAAACTTCCCTAACATGGGAAAGGAAATAGCCACCCAAGTCCAGGAAGCTCAGAGAGTCCCATACAGCATAAACCCAGGCAGAAGAAACACGCCAAGACACATAGTAATCAAATTGTCAGAAATTAAAGTCAAAGAAAAATTATTAACAGCAGCAAGGGAAAAATGAAAAGTAACATACAAGGGAACTCCCATAAAGTTAACAGCTGATTTCTCAGCAGAAACTCTACAAGCCAGAAGGGAGTGGCATGATATACTTAAAGTGATGAAAGGGTAGAACCTACAACCAAGATTACTCTACCCGTCAAGGATCTCATTCAGATTCAATGGAGAAATTAAAAGCTTTACAGACAAGCGAAAGCTAAGACAATTCAGCACCACCAAACCAGCTTTACAACAAATGCTAAAGGAAGTTCCCTAAGTGGAAAACACAAGAGAAGAAGGGGACCTACAAAAACAAAACAATTAAAATGGTAATAGGAACATACATATCGATAATTACCTTAAACATGAATGGATTAAATGATCCAACCAAAAGACACAGGCTCGCTGAATGGATACAAAAACAAGACCCATATATATGCTGTCTACAAGAGACCCACTTCAGACCCAGGGATACATACAGACTGAAAGTGAGGGGATGGAAAAAAGATATTCCATGCAAATGGAAATCAAAAGAAAACTGGAGTAGCAATACTCATAGCAGATAAAACAGACTTTAAAATAATGTTACAAGACAAGGAAGGGCACCACATAATGATCAAGGGATCAATCCAAGAAGATATAACAATTATAAATGTATATGCAGCCAACATAGGAGCACCTCAATACATAAGGCAACTGCTAAAAGCTATAAAAGAGGAAATCGACAGTAACACAGTAATAGTGGGGAACTTCAACACCTCACTTACACCAATGGACAGTTCATCCAAACAGAAAATTAATAAGGAAACACAAGCTTTAAATGACACAATAGACCAGATAGATTTACGTGATATTTATAAGACATTCCATCCAAAAAGAGCAGATTACACTTTCCTCTCAAGTGCGCGTGGAACATTCTCCAGGATGGATCACATCTCGAGTCACAAATCAAGCCTCAGTAAACTTAAGAAAATTGAAATCATATCAAGCATCTTTTCTGACCACAACTCTATGAGATTAGAAATCAGTTACAGGGAAAATAACGTAAAAAACACAAACACATGGAAACTAAACAATACATTACTAAATAACCAAGAGATCACTGAAGAAATCAAAGAGGAAATCAAAAAATACCTAGAGACAAAGGACAGTGAAAAGATGATGATCCAAAACCTATGGGATGCAGTAAAAGCAGTTCTAAGAGGGAAGTTTATAGCAATACAAGCTACCTCAAGAAACAAGAAAAATCTCAAGTAAACAATCTAACGTTACACCTACAGGAACTAGAGAAAGAAGAACAAACAAAATCCAAAGTTAGCAGAAGGAAAGAAACCATAAAGATCAGAGCAGAAATAAATGAAATAGAAACAAAGAAAACAATAGCAAAGATCAATAAAGCTAAAAGCTGGTTCTTTGAGAAGATAAACAAAATTGATAAACCATTAGCCAGACTCATCAAGAAAAAGAGGGAGAGGACTCAAATCAATAAAATTAGAAATGAAAAAGGAGAAGTTACAACAGACACAGCAGAAATACAAAGCATCTAAGAGACTACTACAACCAACTCTATGCCAATAAAATGGACAACCTGGAAGAAATGGACAAATTCTTAGAAAGGTATAACCTTCCAAGACTGAACCAGGAAGAAATAGAAAATGTGAACAGACCAATCACAAGTAATGAAATTGAAACTGTGATTAAAAATCTTCCAACAAACAAAAGTCCAGGACCAGATGGCTTCACAGGTGAATTCTATCAAACATTTAGAGAAGAGCTGACACCCATCCTTCTCAAACTCTTCCAAAAAATTGCAGAGGAAGGAACACTCCCAAACTCATTCTGTGAGGCCACCGTCACGCTGATACCGAAACCAGACAAAGATACTGCAAAAAAAGAAAATTGCAGACCAATATCACTTATGAATATAGATGCAAAAATCCTCAACAAAATACTAGCAAACAGAATCCAGCAACACATTAAAAGGATCATATACCATGATCAAGTGGGCTTTATCCCAGGGATGCAAGGATTCTTCAATATACACAAATCAAACAATGTGATACACCATATTAACAAATTGAAGAATAAAAACCATGTGATCATCTCAGTAGATGCAGAAAAAACTTTTGACAAATTTCAACACCCATTTATGATAAAAACTCTCCAGAAAGTGGGCATAGAGGGAACGTACCTCAACATAATAAAGGCCATATACTACAAACCCACAGCCAACATCATTCTCAATGGTGAAAAACTGAAAGCATTTCCTCTAAGATCAGGAAAAAGACAAGGATGTCCACTCTCACCACTATTATTCAACATAGTTTTGGAAGTCATAGCCACAGCAGTCAGAGAAGAAAAAGAAATAAAAGGAATACAGATTGGAAAAGAACAAGTAAAACTGTCACTGTTTGCAGATGACATTATACTATACACAGAGAATCCTAAAGATGCCACCAGAGAATTACTAGAGCTAATCAGTGAATTTGGTAAAGTTGCAGGATACAAAATTAATGCACAGAAATCTCTTGCATTCCTATACACTAATGATGAAAAATCTGAAAGAGAACTTAAGGAAACACTCCCACTTACCATTGCAACAAAAAGAATAAAATACCTAGGAATAAACCTACCTAGAGAGACAAAAGACCTGTATGCAGAAAACCATAAGACACTGATGAAAGAAATTAAAGATGATACCAACAGATGGAGAGATATACCATGTTCTTGGATTGGAAGGATCAATATTGTGAAAATGACTGTACTACCCAAAGCAGTCTACAGATTCAATGCAATCCCTGTCAAACTACCAATGGCATTTTTTACAGAACTAGAACAAAAAATCTTAAAATTTGTATGGAGACACAAAAGACCCCGAATAGCCAAAGCAGTCTTGAGGGAAAAAAGCGGAGCGGGAGGAATCAGACTCCCTGACTTCAGACTATACTACAAAGCTACAGCAATCAAGACAATATGGTACTGGCACAAAAACAGAAATAAAGATCAATGGAATAAGATAGAGAGCCCAGAGATAAACCCGTGCACCTATGCTCAACTAATCTATGAGAAGGGAGGCAAGGATATACAATGGAGAAAAGATAGTCTCTTCAATAAATGGTGCTGGGAAAACTGGACAGCTACATGTAAAAGAATGAAATTAGAACACTCCCTAACACCATACACAAAAATAAACTCAAAATGGATTAGAGACCTACATGTAAGACTGGACACTATAAAACTCTTAGAGGAAAACATAGGAAGAACATTCTTTGACATAAATCACAGCAAGATCTTTTTTGATCCACCTTCTAGAGTAATGGAAATAAAAACAAAAATAAACAAATGGGACCTAAGGATACTTAAAAGCTTTTGCTCAGCAAAGGAGACCATAAACGAGATGAAAAGACAGCCCTCACAATGGGAGAAAGTATTTGCTAACGAATCAACGGACAAAGGATTAATCTCCAAAATATATAAACAGCTCATGCAGCTCAATATTAAAAAAACAAAGAACCCAATCCAAAAATGGGCAGAAGACCTAAACAGACATTTCTCCAGAGAAGACATACAGATGGCCAAGAAGCACGTGAAAAGCTGCTCCGTATCACTAATTATTAGAGAAATGCAAATCAAAACTACAATGAGGCATCACCTCACACCAGTTAGAATGGGCATCCTTAGAAAATCTACAAACTACAAATGCTGGAGAGGGTGTGGAGAAATGGGAACCCTCTTGCACTGTTGGTGGGAATGTAAATTGATACAGCCACCATGGAGAATAGTATGGAGGTTCCTTAAAAAACTAAAAAGAGAACTACTATACGACCCAGCAATCCCTCTACTAGGCATATACCCAGAGAAAACCATAATTCAAAAAGACAAGTGCCCCACAATGTTCACTGCAGCAGTATTTACAATAGCCAGGTCATGGAAGCAACGTAAATGCCCATCGACAGATGAATGGATAAAGAAGATGTGGTGTATATATACAATAGAATATTACTCAGCCATAAAAAGGAACGAAATTGGGTCATTTGTAGAGATGTGGATGGATCTAGAGACTTTCATACAGAGTGAAGTAAGTCAGAAAGAGAAAAACAAATATCGTATATTAACGCACATATATGGAACTAAAAAAATGGTACAGATGAATCCATTTGCAGGGCAGAAACTGAGACACATCTGTAGAGAACACACGTATGGACACCAAGGGAGGAAAGCGGTGAGGGGTGGGGATGGTGGTGTGATGAGTTGGGTGATTGGGATTGACATGTATACTCCGATGTGTATAAAATGGATGACTATTAAGAACCTGCTGTATAAAAAAATAAATAAAATACAAAAAAAAAAGAATCAATATGAGATGGTGGTAATGTAGAAATAGATAAGCAGAACAACATGAAAGGAAACATAAATGGTATCTTGAACTTCCTTTCAGAATCTTAAAATGCACCTCCAAAAATAGGTATTTTATACCTAAATCCTTAGTTTATGCCATGTTTAATGTCCATTAAATCTCAAAAATTAAATATCAAAAAAGAAAAAAAAGAATGAATGCTAAAAAGTAGTTTATTGTAAGAGGAGAAGAGTGGTTTTTTTCTTTGCATTTACTAGAAAAATTATTGTCTCCATTCTTAGCAGGAGCTGTGTGTGTGTGTGTGTGTGTGTGTGTGTGTATTTGTGACTTTTAGCTGGGTCCGCTTTATTCCTGGGTTCATTCTACGTCACATTCTTGCCCCTTGGTTCCTTATGATTTCGTCCTGTAGATGCAGGCACATACACACAGTTGAAGATTGAAGATAAGGAGGCTATGATATAAACCAATAAAACACCATACAATCTGACTTAGAACTAGAACAACATCACCAAAGATACTTGGATGTCTTCGCATTCCATTGCCCTACCCCCTCCAGCCCCCTTCAAGGTAAACTACTAATGGGAATGCTGTAATAATGCTTTTAGAAATTGTTTTTCTGTCTCCCCAAACTGTACTGTATTCCCCTCCAAGCATTCATCTGATGTTTGAATGAATGAATGAAGTAGTTCCACCAGTGTATTCCCCTCACAGGGAATGGTCCCCAGTAAGCATTGCTTGTTTACGTGTATTGTTTTGGTTTTTCAAAACTATTCATTGAGTGCCTCTGTGTGTCAGACAGTGTGCTCAGTAGACATACATAAATACATAACGCGCATGTAATAAGAAGAATTGCAGCTTCTAGAATAATAAGTCCAGGCTCCTCAGGAGCTAATGCAGTTTTCTCCTCAGTGCGTTGAAAAATCTATTAGTTAAGAAGGCAGCAATATTTCAGGAAATTAAACCACTGTAGCAGTCCAGTTCACAAATCAGAACTCCCAGTGCTTTGCAACGCTCCATTTCATAACGTAAAGTCCTCAGAGAGGTTCAGACGATCCATAAATGCTCCAGGGACCAATCCCCCCAAGCCTCACAGAGCTAAATAGAGGATGCTTCTTGACAGGCATGAGAGAGGAAGGGGTTTTGTTGCCACTGATATGAGGAGGGGCATGTTTATAGATTCGTGATCACATTCCTCTTGATTCACTGTGCCTTTGTCATCATTCTCGAATTAATTATGCTTGTGGAAGATGGTTGCTCAGTAGATTCCTGAATAATGAACATTTCAGGTGAACGCCAGATAACTCACTTTGGACTGGGGTTTTATTTTCTAAATAAATGTTCATGGATGCCTAGTAGGATTGCTGTTACCTGTAAAGACCAACTTAGGGCTCTTACAAGGTTTTCCTCCAAGGCTCCATTGTGGGAAGATGTGAAATGTGTAACTTACCTCTCCTGTTGGTACTGGTTACTCAGAATTTCACAGGAGCCGACCTAGAGCTGCTTTTGCCGAAATGGGATTTCTGAGTTTAGAAAGTGGAACAGCTAGGAAACCTTCATGCCATGAAGCCTAGGGTCATCTAAAGAACGACGATCTTCCACCAACACTTTCTTTTGTTAGTCTTTGAGAAAGATCCTCTCTCCCTATACATCCAACCCTGTCAAGTTCAGGTGGGACTCTTAAGTTTAGGGCTATTATATCTCTTGTTTCTGAACAATAAACTGGTTGGTGATCCAATATAAATGATTGAGCCAACAGGCCTTGAGAAATACAGGACCTACTGTATCTCCTAAATTACTGTTTCTTAGGGTGTAGTCCACTGCTGTATCTAAAATGGATAACCAGCAAGGACCTACTGTATAGCAAAGGGAAATCTGCTCAATGTTATGTAACAACCTAAATGGGAAAATGTATAACTGAACCACTTTTGCTGCACTCCTGAGACTATCACAACATTGTTAATCAACTATACTCCTGTATAAAATAAGTTAAAAAAAAAAAAAAGCAATTCCATGGAGATCTGGTTAACAATACAGATTTCTGGGCCCTACCCCAGACCTGATGAATCATCACCTCTGGGTATGACCCTGTGAATCTGCATTTTCTGTAGGCGTCCTCCAAGGTTTTGATGCCCATCAAACTGCCTTCTATTAATCTTTCTCTTCTATGGGCTGCTAGAGTATATTCCGAAAATACAGTTGAGATTATGTGTCTTTGCTAATGAAAACCTTTTTGTTGCTTCCCACTGACCTTAGGGTATTGGCCAGAGTTCTTTATACATGTTCTCCATATACTGTACTTCATACAGTATTTTCTAACGTCTCACCCTTTCCTCCTTCCCCACAGCCTTTCCCATCACTTCCAGCTTCAAGCTTTATCTGGACATATCAGTAACTACACACACACACACACACACACACACACACACACACACACAATTGTCTGTTTATATCTCTGTGCCTTCACGGATACTATAATACCTCTCCCATCCTGCTTTTCTCCCAATATTTGAAAAACTCAATTTTCACCTGATTTGTCAAGATCAAATGTAAGGCTCATCTTTTCCAGACATCTCTGATTATTCTCCCTCCCTTCCAACCACCCCACCTTGACTGTCCTTCTTCTAGATCACTGCTATATGTACACCTGGAGGTATCATAGTCCCGTTCTTACCATCGTAATATCACAGATGTGGTAGCCAGTTTCCAAGATAGCCCTCGATAATCCCATCCCCTGGTACTCACACTCTTGTCTAGTCCCTTCCCATGTTGCCCAGGGCTGACCTGTATAATCAGTAAGATGTGACAGAAATGACACCATGTAACTTCTGAGGCCAAGTCATAAAAGACATCCTAGCTTCTTTCTTGTTCTCTCTTGGATCACTCACGCTGGGAGAAGCCAGCTGCCCTGTTGTTAAGGCGTCCAGACAGCCCTATGGGGGTGGTCCATGTGACAAAGAACTGAGGCTTCCTGCTAACAGCCGGCATCACCTCCCAGGCATGTAGGAGTGAGCCTTCTTGAAGCAGATCCCAAGCATTTAGATGTCTGTAGGCTCAACCGACATCCTTACTACAACCTCATGAGGAATCCTGAGCCAGAGCCACCCAGCAGATATGCTCCCAAATTCCTAACACAGAAACTGTGCGAGGTAATAAGTATCGCCGTTTTAAGCTGCTGTGTCTTGAGGTAACTTGTTATGCAGTAAGGGATAATGAATATACACTAGACCATAAATTCCTCAAGCACCAGCCATGTTTTATTCATTGTGGATGCTGGTCCCTAGCCCCCCCTCGGTACCTGACCCATATTAAGTGTTCTGTAAATGCTGATTTAAATGATTCCAACTGAGCTAAACTGGAGCATATTTTTGCTGGCAAGGGCAAATACAAATGCAGATGACTTTATCTAGTAGGTAAGAATCTCATCTTTTCTGTCGCTCTAAATATAATTGGTAACAATATTAACAATTAAAAATAATAGCCAGTACCTATATACAGCATCAGAATTCTCAAAAGCCTATAGAGTATGTTCTGTGAGGATGCCCATTTTACAGACGAGAAAACAAAGGTACATTGAGGTTCAGTTACTTGCCCAAAGTGACCCAGCCAGTGAGTGATGGAGCCAGGATTCAAACCCAGGCAGTCAGACTCTGGAGTGCATGCTGTTAACCAATTGAAAAGCTAATATTGAGCGCTTATGATGTAGCGAGCACTGAACCAGTCCCCTTAGTTCTCTTGCCTATAGAGTATGTTCTGTGAGGATGCCCATTTTACAGACGAGAAAACAAAGGTACATTGAGGTTCAGTTACTTGCCCAAAGTGACCCAGCCAGTGAGTGATGGAGCCAGGATTCAAACCCAGGCAGTCAGACTCTGGAGTGCATGCTGTTAACCAATTGAAAAGCTAATATTGAGCGCTTATGATGTAGCGAGCACTGAACCAGTCCCCTTTGTTCTCTTGCCTCATTTAATGCTTTTTCAAAACTCATGGGATCTGTATTTATATTCTCTATTTTAGGGGTGAGGAGTTTGAGGGTTAGAGAGATGAGCCTACCAGTGGGAATCTGGCCATTCAGATTCCCAAGCTTATGCTCAGTTCATGACCCCCCCGTGGCACTGTCCGGAGTCCCCATCCCATCCGAGCTCCTCACCCTCCATTTCTCAACGGTTATGTTCTGAACATACAGGTTGGTTGCCAAGACAACAACTCAGAAATGACATTAAAGGCAAATGACTTTTCAGACATTCTGGGGCTAGGATGATTTTTCCTTTTTAATTTAAAAAAATGGGTCACGGTGATCTGTAATCCATAAGAAAATGTTGGTAGGGATAAGAAGTGTATTTTGAGTAATAAATATTTCCAGGATAATGAGGAAAGCTTCCAGATTACAAATAGAGCAACTCACTAGGAAGGGAGCAGGATATGCTACTATTATCCCTATTTTTCAGATGAGAAAATTAAGGCCCAGAGAGACTTCAAAGCCAGGAGTATCCGACTCCAAAGTCTTTGTACCTACTTGCCTTGAAAAACTGCTTCTTGACGAACATAGATTTGGCTGGGTTGAGGCAGGGGCTTAGCTATGGCCCTACAGTAACTAATCCAGGAGCGGAGAGCACGTCTGAATAGGCCCGGGGCTGCAGGAAGGGTGAAGAAGAAAGAAACACTGGCATCATTTCAGAGTAGAATATCTAGGGCTGGGGGACTGAAATACGAGGTAAGGGGAAGGACTCGGTCCTCATCCCCCAAATTTCAGGTACGGAGATAATAATATCTGACCTTTAGACTAGTTGGAAGGGATGTAAATAAGGTAGCACATAGAAAGCTCTTCCCACAATGCCTGACACCCAGTAAACACTCAGCAAATGCTAGATAGTATTTTCTGTTGTGATCATTACGGGAGCATCCCAATGCCTCCTTAAAAACAACGCCTTTAAGAAGAAATAGCTTATTTTTGTGTATGGTGTTGGGGAGTGTTCTAATCTCATACTTTTACATGTACGTGTCCAGTTTTCCCAGCACCACTTATTGAAGAGGCTGTTTTTTCTCCACTGTATATTCTTGCCTCCTTTATCAAAGATAAGGTGACCATATATGTGTGGGTTTATCTCTGGGCTTTCTATCCTGTTTCATTGATCTATATTTCTGTTTTTGTGCCAGACCATACTGTCTTGACTACTGTAGCTTTGTAGTATAGTCTGAAGTCAGGGAGCCTGATTCCTCCAGCTCCATTTTTCATCCTCAAGATTGCTTTGGCTATTCAGGGTCTTTTGTGTTTCCATACAAATTGTGAAATTTCTTGTTCTAGTTCTGTGAAAAATGCCAGTGGTAGTTTGTAAGGGATTGCATTGAATCTGTAGATTGCTTTGGGTAGTAGAGTCATTTTCACAATGTTGATTCTTCCAATCCAAGAACATGGTATATCTCCGTCTATTTGTATCATCTTTAATTTCTTTCATCAGTGTCTTATAATTTTCTGCATACAGGTCTTTTGTCTCTTTAGGTAGGTTTATTCCTAGATATTTTATTCTTTTTGTTGCAGTGGTAAATGGGAGTGTTTTCTTAATTTCACTTTCAGATTTTTCATCATTAGTGTACAGGAATGCCAGAGATTTCTGTGCATTAATTTTGTATCCTGCTACTTTACCAAATTCATTGATTAGCTCTAGTAGTTTTCTGGTAGCATCTTTGGGATTCTCTGTGTACACAAAAATAAGCTCAAAATGGATTAAAGACCGATATGTAAGGCCAGAAACTCTCAAAGTCTTGGAGGAAAACATAGGCAGAACACTCTATGCCATAAATCACAGCAAGATCCTTTTTGACCCGCCTCCTAGAGAAATGGAAATAAAAACAAAAATAAACAAATGGGGCCTAATGAAACTTAAAAGCTTTTGCACAGCAAAGGAAACCATAAACAAGACCAAAAGACAACCCTCAGAACGGGAGAAAATATTTGCAAATGAAACAACTGACAAAGGATTAATCTCCAAAATTTACAAGCAGCTCATGCAGCTCAATAACCAAAAAACAAACAACCCAATCCAAAAATGGGCAGAAGACCTAAATCGACATTTCTCCAAAGAAGATATTCAGATTGCCAACAAACACATGAAAGAATGCTCAACATCATTAATCATTAGAGAAATGCAAATCAAAACTACAATGAGATATCATCTCACACCGGTCAGAATGGCCATCATCAAAAAATCTAGAAACAGTAAATGCTGGAGAGGGTGTAGAGAAGAGGGAACACGCTTGTACTGCTGGTGGGAATGTAAATTGATACAGCCGCTATGGAGAACAGTATGGAGGTTCCTTAAAAAACTACAAGTAGAACTACCATACGACCCAGCAATCCCACTACTGGGCATATACCCTGAGAAAACCATAATTCAAAAAGAGTCATGTACCAAAATGTTCATTGCAGCTCTATTTACAATAGCCAGGAGATGGAAACAACCTAAGTGTCCATCATCAGATGAATGGATAAAGAAGATGTGGCACATATATACAATGGAATATTACTCAGCCATAAAGGAAATGAAATTGAGGTATTTTTAGTGCGGTGGATGGACCTAGAGTCTGTCATACAGAGTGAAGTAAGTCAGGAAGAGAAAAACAAATACCATATGGTAACACATATATATGGAATCCAAGAAAAAAAAAAAGGTCATGAAGAACCTGGGGTAAGACGGGAATAGACACAGACCTACTAGAGAATGGACTTGAGGATATGGGGAGGGAGAAGGGTAAGCTGTGACAAAGTGAGAGAGAGGCATGGACATATATACACTACCAAACGTAAGGTAGATAGCTAGTGGGAAGCAGCTACATGGCACAGGGAGATCAGCTCAGTGCTTTGTGACCACCTAGAGGGGTGGGATAGGGAGGGTGGGAGGGAGGGAGACGCAAGAGGGAGGGGATATGGAGATATATGTATACGTATAGCTGATTCACTTTGTTATAAAGCAGAAACTAACACACCATTGTAAAGCAATTATACTCCAATAAAGATGTTAAAAATAAATAAAATTTTAAAAAAAAGAAGAAATAGGCATCATTTCCTGACAAAACCAGCCTCTTTCCCTGCTTTCCCTTGTTTATCAAAGGTCAGAAACCAGCCTCACGCCTGAGATATCACTTTCCTTCACGCCCTGGGTTTTAAGCACACACTTTTGGGGATGTGTCTTCTGTCAGCCCTTTACCTCCATCCTCATGTCACTGTTCTGGTCAGATTTCCTGAGTAACTTTTCTTGGACCACCCAGCATCACATGAACCCTAGGATCACTTGCAGCACTTCACAGAAACTCCCCTTGGGGTCCATTCCCCCAAGGAACTGGCCACTTTGGGAAGGTGAATTTCCCCTTGAGAGCCTCCACCACCCCCTCCTTTACACAGAAACCCTTAAAACCTGGGATTACTTTTGTTCCTTTATGTAAGTACATTAGGTGGTATTCTTGAGCACAGTTGGATTTTTTTTTGCTAATTAAATGTCAGAACATGCTGCTTAGAATTTTTAACAGCCATTGCAAAGGATAATAATCTTGCCATTAACATAAACCTAACTTTCATTCTTATTATTGTTTTAATTACATGAACCCTTTCACGTGCTGAGTGATGAAGAACACTCTAGGATATTGCCTGGCTAGGCGGTGGTGTTTCTATAGGGTACTCTGGGGTAGGTCTGCATGATGCCCTCCAGGTTTCTGCACCTTGCCTCTGAGGATGGACTTCTCCCCGTTGACCCCAAGACTTAACGTCCCTGGTTGGACTGAAGTTTATTGTAGGGTGGAAGTGAGATCCGTAGCAGTGTGAATTGCACCAGGAGAGTGCCCCGAAAGGTTATATGGGTGACCACTCCCACCCATTTTTTTCTTTTTTCCTCCTAAAACCAAGGATGTGCAGTCCAATTTGGAGACCCACCAGAGGGGGCTTCACGTTTCCCGGTAGATCCCAGTTTATGATTTATTAATCTTTTATATAGAAATATAGGAAAAATAGGTGGGTGATTTATTTTCCCTGTCAAAGCTATCTCTATTCCCTACTTCCCCTTTACTGTCAAAGGTACCATAACTTATCACGCTCCAAATCCTGAATCATCTGAGCCTGGGTAGTGCCGGCACACATTCACTAGGGGAAGGGAAGTGGGCTTTATGTATACTGGATGCTTTGTAATCCTCCCAGCAATATTGTGATGTGAGTGTCTTAAGCTCCCATTTTGCAGATGAGAAAACTGAGGCTCATGGAGGTTAAATGACTTGCCTGAGGTCACACAGCTTATTGGAAGTGGAACTGGTGCTAAAGCCCAGGCTCTGGGGCTCAACAAGCTGTGCCTCTTCCAGTGTACTGTACTGACCTGGACCCTAGCAATTACAGACACCTCTTCTCCTAGTTGAGGAAAATGCCAAAGGTAGCATTTGAACCCAGGCCTGGCTAACTTTGCAGTCATGCACGTGATCAGACGTGTTTGGAGAAATGACTATGTTGTTACCATAATACAAATGACATTGTCCCTGCCTCGAGGAGTTCCAGTCCAGAGCAGGAGAGAGACGTGGGAAATTAGACACAGCATGATGGCTTGCTGTGCTGGAAGAAGGGAAACACCTTGCTTTGGGAACCCTCGCCCAGCCTGGGGCAGCGGGGAGGGGTGGCTGGAGGGTGGTACCTTCTAAGTTGGAACTCAGGGGAAGAGCAGGAATTGGACAGAGGCAGAGCGTGTTCCATGCTACTTCTAAGAGAAGGAGCCATTTACGATAAACGCATCTGCTTCTCACCACACGTTCTTTCCCCCTATAGATTCCTTAGTTTTCTTTCTGGGATTTTCTTTCTGAATACAAACTCATTCGAATGCTTCCTTTACCTCTAATTGAACACTCTAACTTAATTGATTATGTATTAAGTCGGGGACTTGGGGCGACATCCAGTCCTGGGCTCATGTTGAGATTAATTTATTCCTGTAGTCCTACTGTTCTGTAATGCATCTGAGTGCCTTGCGTGTGTGTAAAAACTAAAGTCAGAAGCTGGAGCCGTCTAATTCGATGGCTTAACCCAACGTGCTGGTGTTCGGCCTCCACCAAGCTCTCCTGCTTTGATGGTAACCAAAAGAGATGAATAAGTTAATCAAAGGTCTGATTAAATAGCATGGCTCTGCAGCATGGGCCGATGATTGCCAAGCTTCGGTTCAGGCAAATTCTCAAGGGAGAGAGGAAAGTGAGCTGAGTTCCCAAGGCCGAGGCTTATGTGAAAAAGAGTTATATAAAACCCACTGGAGGGAATTACTCGAAGTCCTCAGACCTCAGATCTTAAGGTGATGGCCAGCTCCATTACAGCTTTAACAAAATAGATAAGCGTAACAGTACCATTGAATAGTCATTTTTAATGACACAGAAATGGAATATGACTGAAAGAAATATGTCTACCCAGGAACAATTAGGTACTGGTTGCAAAAAATATATATAGTAGGATTCAATTGTTGAAACCTTTATTTCTTGTTCTGTGCATATTCTTATTTCCTCCAATGAGCCTATATAATTTCTATAATAACAAAAATCTTTTTTTTTTTTTAAATCTGAGCATAGTGTTTTCATGTGATAGTTATTTCATGAACGTTACTTTCCTTCTCCCTTGATTCGGATACATTTTCTTTCAAAAGAACTTCATATGCCATGAAGTTACATGAACAGATCTTTAAGAAAATATTCATTCATTTACTCAACTAATTTTTATTCGATGCTTTTTATGTACCAGGCACTATTTATAATGGTTATACAAAGAAATTAATGCACTGATTTTTTTTTTCCTTTCTCCTGCTCTCGCTCTTCACTGCCCTGTCTAGTCTGAAGTTTCCTGGATCCCCAACAAACATTACTCTGGGATTTACGGTCTGATGAAGCTTGTCCTCACCAAGACTCTTCCTGCCAACCTGGAGAGGGTCATCGTCCTTGACACAGACATCACCTTTGCCACCGATATTGCAGAGCTCTGGGCTGTGTTCCACAAGTTCAAAGGTAATGGTAGCTCATTTTTTTCTGGTATCTTTGAAGGTGTCAGCATGTCAAGAAGAGTGATTTTTCTTTTCCCAATGTGAGGTCAACTCTTAACGAGGTCGTTCTAATGAAACAGACAAGGAATTATAAATAGAGTGGAGCATCAGTTATAGTACTGCCATTTGAAACATGTTAAACTGGAATTTGCTTGTGTTTTTGTAATAATTGAAGAGGTAAGATCTGTGTTCATAGGAAGAACCCAATTGAGGGTTGCTGAATTGCTTGGTAAGAGACAAATATCGAATGTGTGTATTTTGTATGCAGATAATTGAGTTGACTTCCTGGTGTGGAGACATGCATTTATCAGTTTTCTCTTTTTATCAAATGATACTTTGATTGCCGAGAAAGCCTGTGAGGTGGTGGTGATGGATATTGATTATAGAGTGTTTGCAAATGTCCTTATGGCTTCCATTAATGTTGTGGTTTATCGTTTTAAAAAAGTATATAAGTTTGGCTTTTTAAGACGTTCCTTCTAATCTAGTTAGTTCCTGTAGCTCTTGGCACTGCCCCAGGGTATGTGCCAGTATAAGGTGGGAAATTGTGAGCCCGATGGGTGTACATAACTCTGGTGGGGATGCATGAGAGAAGTGGCAAGTTAGCACAAACCTTGGACTATTATTTAATACCCCTCTTCCAGGGGTCTTCCTTAAAACTGCATAATTTTTCAATTTTATATTCTCAGTATTAGACAAATACAATGAGAGATAAATATGGCAGTGAGATTTTTTTTCTTCCGGCTTCTGCACTCTGGCTTCTGTGTTTAAAATTCCTCCTGCCTCTTTTCTATAGCTCCTTATCCTATGAAAGTGAAATACTGCTCAGTGATTTTAAATCACAGCATTTTCATGAATCAGAGGATATTCCAGTTGGTTTCTGTTTTCGTTCACGGACAGAAGAGTAAATTCCTCACCCACTCCAATCTCTGCCTGCTTCCTCCTGGGGGCCTCCCAGCTCTGGGGTAATTGAAAAAAGTCCTCCGCACACCATGGGGGGAAACACTCTGACCCTCGGGCTCTTTTCCTTGCCAGGATCCAAAGTTTCCTTACTCGTGTCAGTAATGACACTAGTAAAGACATCATTTAGCAAAGCTGTTGAAATGGAGTGTGTCTCAGCTTTCTGATCTCTTCTTCATAGCATGGTTGGATCTGTCTTTTTATTTCACAAATAAAGGGACAGAAGCTTGGTAGGATGCAAGGTTCTACCCGGAGCTGAGACCAGAATGCCTGTGTGTGTTGGCTTCCCCGTGCATCTCTTTTCAAGTCCCCCTATCAGGTCTGCTTGTTTTTTCCGATTACATCGAACTCACTGGGGACGGTTTTTCTATAGTTATGTGGTTGAGTTGGCGAAAAAGTTCTTTCGGGTTTTTGCATAAGATGTTATGGAAAAACCCAAAAGAGCTTTTGGGCCAACCCCAATATTTTATTCCTATTTTCATGCCGATGTTCAGTATTCAGGGTTGTATTTATTCAACGGGCACTTATCGCATCCCCACTGGGTATCACTGGCTATAAGGAGTGGGTTCTGGCTATAAGATGAGCAGTGAAGGGGAGTGAGAGTTATCATCTCTCCTGAAGGGGCTAAAGCTGGGTCGGTATCACAGCAGAGGTGATGATTGTGTCTGTCTTGCCGGATAAGAGTAGTGGCTGTGTGCGGTGGGTGCCCACATTCCCCTTTGGAATAAAGGGCTTATTCCTCCAGCTGCTGGGAGCATTGCCTGCAGATGGGTTCAGCTCTCAGCCCCCTTTCGGGATGATCTCAGGCGAAGAGAGGCACCTTGCCTGGGGCCATGCCCCCTTCCTGGGCCGCCCCACATCATGGACTGCCTGGTGCATGTGGAATCTTGCAGGATCCACTGTAGCCTTCCCTGGAGTCTGCCTGGCAGCTCCATGTCCCCCTCTGCCCTGTCCTGATGGTGTTCCTTCCCTTCCATAGGTACTGTTCCGGGAGCTCTCCCTGAGTTAACCTCCCGCGTGCTCACTCCCATCCTGGAGTCTGCTTCCCAAGAAACTCAGTCTGAAATATTCATTCAGAACTGCAAGTCTCCCCTGGATAAGTGTAACTCAACAAAATCCCTGGAACAGTTGGCCACTGATTGTAGCCTTGTAACTAGGAAATCACATTTATTCTGTTCCAGCCAGGACCTGCCACAGTGCTGGTGGGGTTCTGTCGCCAATCATAACAACAGTAATAATGCTGGTGTTAAATCGTACCCGTCCCATATCATCCGTGGAAGGGAAGGCGCCCGAGGCTCTTGTTGCTCCCAGAGCTGGCCCAGGGATTTGGATTTGGAGGGCTCTGAGACTCAAGGCAGTTTCTGGGGCAGAGCAGAATATATGGGTCAGGATCAGAGCCGGGGAAATTTGAATGCGTGGAGTTGATTTAATAGGCTTCGTTTATTTGTTCATTCTCTCACTGGTTCATTTCTAGCATTAGCCAGGGCTCCACTGGAATATATTAGATGCTGTTGTTAGAACAGGACACCTGCCTTCAAGGAGCTCACAAACAAGGCATACTGTGTTCCGTTTTTATCTATCACCATCAAAGGAGTATAAAACATCTGAGGTTTTCCCATGCCCACCCTAACTTTTCTGGGAAAATATGGAAGTGAAAAGAAAATAAGTAAGCTCTTATCTTTTTCATATGGTACTCTTTTGTACAGGGTTTGTTTTGTGTGTGTGTGTGTGTGTGTGTGTGTGTGTGTGTGTGGTTCTTTCTTTCTAAACTGGAATGATTAGAAGCCAGGTCATGGTACAGGAAGCAAGTCCCTTAGGACAGACCCATAAATGTAGAATGCGCTGATCCAACAGGGAGAGTTCCCCTCTCATAAAGGCAATCACAGTTGACATCTTCACTGTAAACATTTTGAGTGATGTTGATGCAATTTGGCCTTGTTGGTTTTTCTCTGGTTTGGAACAGCTAGTTGCCTGAGGCTGCAGTGGCTCTTGTGTTCAGTCCCATATAGGCTTGACTCCTTAAGGATGCTGTGAAATCGCCCTTACCTAAAGTCATTCCGTGGAGAACCTAGAAAGAGGCTGTTTAGTGAGGGCTTAGACCATCCTTAGCCTCTGCCGTGGGCAGCTTTATGTGCCTCTTGGGGATGTGCACGTGCTCCCTGAGCCCTGACTTCACCTAAGTTGCAGATGCTCCCCCCTCATGCACGCTTATCAAGCCTGCTCCAACTGCTGGAGGATTTTCAGAGCCTCTAATTCTTAATAGGAAGAATCAGACATGCCACTGATGGCTAGAATTAGGAGTCACGTTTACTGAGCTCCTACTAGCTGCCAAAGAGTTTGCTGTTGGGAGTGTTGCAAGAATAAATCAAGTTCAGTCCCTATTCATTTGAGTGTATATGTGAATAGGGGGAGAGAGACAATAAACAAAAAATAATAATAATAAAATATATAGTGTATTAGGTGGTGAATAGTGCTTAGGTGGAAATTAGAGAAAGGAGATAAGGGATGCCTCTGTGTGAGTGTGTGTGTGTGTGTGTGTATGTGCGTGTGTTATTTTAATATTCAAATAGGGTCATAATGGAAGGTCTTACATGAAAAGTGACATTTAAGCAAAAATCTGAAGAAGTTGAGATGACAGGCATGCCAGCTGTCTAGAGGAAGGGTAGGAATAGTGTCCTAGCCAGAAGGAACAGCAAGTGTGAAGTTTCAGGAGTGATGTGGCCTGACTTCTTTGAGGACTCGGCTGGAGTTCAGAACAGAGCAGAGTGAGCCCAGGAGAGGGGCGGGGGCTGGTGAGGTCAGATCATGGGGACCTTTGTAGGGCAATGGGAGGATTTTGTCTTTCCCTTCAGAGATATGGGAAGCTGATGTCTGGCTTTGAGCAGAGGAGTGATGTGATCTGATTTACATTTTTAATGGATCATCCTGGCCACAGAAACTATTTCTGAGATGGTTGCAGTTATCCAGGTGAGCCATGTTGTGGACTCAGACCTGGATGCGGCAGTAGGGGTGAAAGACGTCATCATATGAGGTACATTTTGAAGGTCAGATAGTCAGGATATCCTGTTGATTGGATGTGGGGAGCAGAGACATAGGAGTGGAGGATGCCCCAAGGTAGCTGGAAGGGTGAGGTGGCATCTGTGAGATGGAAAAGGCCACAAGAAGAGCAGGTTATGGGGGATGACCAGGAATTTGGTTTGGGGCATTTTTAAATTTGAAATATACCTAACTGGGCATCCACGTGGAGATGGGAAGGAGGCAGGCGGATAAAATGAGTATTTGTAAAGCAAAGGGAAAGTAACTACTGTTTCCTAAGTACTTCTTCTGTTCCAGGCACTGAGCTAGAAGCTTTGCACATTTGAAAATCAAAATAAACTGGGTCCAAGAGAGGTTAAATAACTTCCCATGATCAGAGAGCTATTGCACAGCATGGCTGAGCCCAAACTGTGTGGCTCTGGAGGCTGTGCTCTCTCTGCTACCTGCTGCCTCCCCTCCAGGCCTCCTGATGGCATGGAGGAGGGCATGCCCATCACCTGGGAGGCAGGGTCTGCATCTTAGTTAAGGTGTGGCTGCCGATCATGAGTCAGCTTGACCCCTGGGTGCCATAGTTTTCCATAAAAATTTGGAAATAATATCTCATTCTAGCAATCTGGGGAAGCTGTTGTAAAGGCATAAATAATAAATGTGCAGCCTTCATTTGAAGCTTTTGGAAGAAAGCCGTGCCGAATAGTCAGGATAGTATTTGTATTCATAAGGACAAAAGCCTTCCCTTTAAGAAGACCCTATTGCCATAGTGTCAAGTTCTGGCCTCAAAACAGGTATGGTGAGTGGAGCAGTGCCTTGCCCCAGAGGCCATCCAAGAGGCCAAAGGCTTACTTGCAGCAAAGTGGGCTTCTGGAGCTGAACCTGGGGCCCCAATCTGACATCTGCCAAGGGCATTTTCCTGGCTTGTTCAGCACTGCAGGTCAGTCAGTGCAAAAAGGTGGAAGTGTGCGCTCGGCTTCCCGAGGCACCCTTTTCCGCTTTGTGAGTAGAGCCTGGGTACAGAATGTCACCATCCTTTGCCTGATTTCATCAAACAAGCCCTCTGACAGGTCTCCTATCCTCTAGCTTTCTCCTGGCTTCAGTCCATCTTCTCCAGGATGACCCAGCCGTGTGGCTGACAGGGTCTTGGTGCTCCGGCCAGGTGTCAGGCCTGAGCCACGGAGGTGGGAGAGCCGAATTCAGGACATTGGTCCACCAGAGACCTCCCAGCCCCTCGTAATATCAATCGATGAGAGCTCTCCCAGAGATCTCCATCTCGATGCTAAGACCCAGCTCCACTCAACGACCAGCAGGCTCCAGTGCTGGACACCCCATGCCAAACAACTAGCAAGACAGGAACACAACCCCACCCATTAGCAGACAGGCTGCCTAAAATCATACTAAGTTCACAGACACCTCAGAACACACCACCGGATGCAGGCCTGCCCACCAGAAAGACAAGATCCAGCCTCATCCACCAGAACACAGGCACCAGTCCCCTCCACCAGGAAACCTACACAACCCACTAAACCAGCCTTACCCACTGGGGGCAGACACCAAAAACAATGGGAGCTACGAACCTGCAGCCTGCAAAAAGGAGACCCCAAACACAGTAAGTTAAGCAAAATTAGAAGACAGAGAAAGACACAGCAGATGAAGGAGCAAGGAAAAACCCACCAGACCTAACAAATGAAGAGGAAATAGGCAGTATACCTGAAAAAGAATTCAGAATAATGATAGTAAAGATGATCCAAAATCTTGGAAATACAGTGGAGAAAATACAAGAAACATTTAACAAGGACCTAGAGGAACTAAAGAGCAAATAAACAGTGATGAACAACACAATAAGTGAAATGAAAAATTATCTAGAAGGAGTCAGTAGCAGAATAACTACTGGAAGGATAAGTGACCTGAAAGATAAAATAGTGGAAATAACTACCACAGAGCAGAATAAAGAAAAAAGAAGGAAAGGAATTGAGGACAGTCTCAGACACCTCTGGGACAACATTAAATGCACCAACATTCGAATTGGTCCCAGAAGGAGAAGAGAAAAAGAAAGGGACTGAGAAAATATTTGAAGAGATAATAGTTGAAAACTTCCCTAATATGGGAAAGGAAATAGTCAAGTCCAGGAAACTCAGAGAGTCCCATACAGGATAAATCCAAGGAGAAACACGCCAAGACACATATTAATCAAACTGTCAAAAATTAAATACAAACAAAAGATATTAAAAGCAGCAAGGGAAAAACAACAAATAACATACAAGGGAATCCCCATAAAGTTAATAGCTGATCTTTCAGCAGAAACTGCAAGCCAGGAGGGAGTGGCAGGACATATTTAAAGTGATGAAGGAGAAAAACCTACAACCAAGATTACTCTACCCAGCAAGGATCTCATTCAGATTCGACAGAGAAATTAAAACCTTTACAGACAAGCAAAAGCTAAGAGAATTCAGCACCACCAAACCAGCTTTATAACAAATGCTAAAGGAACTTCTGTAGGCAGGAAACACAAGAGAAGGAAAAGACCTACAATAACAAACCTAAAACAATTAAGAAAATGGTAATAGGAGCAAACATATCGATAATTACCTTAAATGTAAATGGATTAAATGCTCCAGCCAAAAGACATAGACTGGCTGAATGGATACAAAAACAAGACATGTATATATGTTGTCTACAAGACACCCACTTCAGACCTAGGGATGCATACAGACTAAAAGTGAGGGGATGGAAAAAGTTATTCCATGCAAATAGAAATCAGAAGAAAGCTGGAGTAGCAATTCTCATATCAAACAGAATAGACTTGAAAATAGACGACTGCAAGAGACAAAGAAGGACACTACATAATGATCAAGGGATCAATCCAAGGAGAAGATATAACAATTGTAAATATTTATGCACACACCATAGGAGCACCTCAATACTTAAGGCAAAGGCTAACAGCCATAAAAGGGGAAATCAACAGTAACACAGTCATAGTAGGGGACTTTAACACCCCACTTTCACCAATGGACAGATCATCCAAAATGGAAATAAATAAGGAAACACAAGCTTTAAGTGACACATTAAACAAGATGGGCTTAATTGATATTTATAGGACATTCCATCCAGAACCAACAGGATACACTTTCTTCTCAAGTGCCCATGGAACATTCTCCAGGACAGATCATATCTTGGGTCACAAATCAAGCCTTGGTAAATTTAAGAAAATTGAAATTGTATCAAGTATGTTTTCCGACCACAATGCTATGAGAATAGATATCAATTACAGGAAAAAATCTGTAAAAAACACAAACACGTGGAGGCTAAATAATACACTACTAAATAACCAAGAGATCACTGAAGAAATCAAAGAGGAAATCAAAAAATAATCTAGAAACAAATGGCAATGAAAACACCATGACCCAAAACCTATGGGATTCAGCGAAAGCAGTTCTAAGAGGGAAGTTTATAGCAATACTATCTTACCTCAAGAAACAAGAAACATCTCTGATAAACAACCTAACCTTACAGCTAAAGCAATTAGAGAAAGAAGAGCAAAAAAACCCCAAAGTTAGCAGAAGGAAAGAAATCATAAAGATCAGAGCAGAAATAAATGAAAAGGAAACAATGGCAAAGATCAATAAAACTAAAAGCTGGTTCTTTGAGAAGACAAACAAAATTGAAAACCATTAGCCAGACTTATCAAGAAAAAAAGGGAAAAGACTTGAATCAAGAGAATTAGAAATGAAAAAGGAGAAGTAACAAGTGACACTACAGAAATACAAAGGATCATGAGAGGTTACTACAAATAACTGTATGCCATTAAAATGGACAACGTGGAAGAAATTCTTAGAAAAGCACAACCTTCTGAGACTGAACTAGGAAGAAATAGAAAATATAAACAGACCAATTACAAGCACTGAAATTGAGACTGTGATTAAAAATCTTCCAGCAAACAAAAGCCCAGGACCAGATGGCTGCACAGGTGAATTCTGTCCAACATTTAGAGAATACCTAATGCCTATCCTTCTCAAACGCTTCCAAAATATAGCAGAGGGAGGAACACTCCCAAACTCATTCTACGAGGCCACTATCACCCTGATACCAAAACCAGACAAAGATACTACAAAAAAAGAAAACTACAGGCCAATATCACTGACGAACATAGGTGCAAAAATCCTCAACAAAATACTAGCAAACAGAATCCAACAGCACATCAAAAGAATCATACACCATGATCAAGTGAGGTTTTTTCCAGGAATGCAAGGATTCTTCAATATATGCAAGTCAATCACTGTGATACACCATATTAACAAATTGAAGGAGGAAAACCATATGATCATCTCAATCGATGCAGAGAAAGCTGTGACAAAATTTAACACCAATTTACGTTAAAATCCCTCTGGAAAGTAGGCAAAGAGGGAACTAACCCCTCAACATAATAAAGGCCATATATGACAAACCCACGGACAACATCATTCTCAATGATGAAAAACTGAAACCATTTCCACTAAGATCAAGAAGAAGACAAGGTTGCCCACTCACACCACTGTAATTCAGCATAGTTTTGGAAGTTTTATACACAGCAATCAGAGAAGAAAAAGAAATCAAAGGAATCCAAATCAGAAAAGAAGCAGTAAAAGTGTCACTGTTTCCAGATGACATGATACTATACATAGAGAATCCTAAAGATGCTACCAGAAAACCACTAAAGCTAATCAATGAATTTAGTAGAGTAGCAGGATACAGAATTAATGCACAGAAATCTCTTGCATTCCTATACACTAATGATGAAAAATTTGAAAGAGAAGTTAAGGAAACACTCCTATTTACAATTGCAACAAAAAGAATAAAATACCTAGGAGTAAACGTACCTAAAGAGACAAAAGACCTGTATGCAGAAAACTATAAGACACTGATGAAAGATATTAAACATGATACAAACAAATGGAGAGGTATACCATGTTCCTGGATTGGAAGAATCAACATTGCTCAAATGACTATACTACCCAATGCAATCTACAGATTCAATGCATTCCCTATCAAACTACCAATGGCATTTTTCACAGAACTAGAACAAAGAATTTCACAATTTATATGGAAGCACAAAAGACCCCGAATAGCCAAGGCAATCTTGAGAAAGGAAAACAAAGCTTGAGGAATCAGGCTCCCTGTCTTCAGACTATACTACAAAGCTGCAGTAATCAAGACAGTATGGTACTGGCACAAAAACAGAAAGATAGATCAATGGAACAGGATAGAAAGCCCAGAGATAAACCCACGCACAAATGTCCACCTTATCTTTGATAAAAGAGGCAAGAATATACGATGGAGAAAAGACAGCCTCTTCAATAATTGGTGCTGGGAAAACTGGACAGCTACATGTAAAAGAATGAAATTAGAACACTTCCTAATACCATACACAAAAGTAAACTCAGTATGGATTAAAGACCTAAATGGGAGGCCAGACACTATCATACTGTTATAGGAAAACATAGGCAGAACAGTCTATGCCATAAATCACAGCAAGGTCCTTTTAGACCCACCTCCTAGAGAAAGGGAAATAAAAACAGAAATAAACAAATGGGATGTAATGAAACTTAAAAGCTTTTGCACAGCAAAGGAAACCATAAACAAGACGAAAAAACAACCCTCAGAATGGGAGAAAATATTTGCAGACGAAGCAACTGATAAAGGATTAATCTCCAAAATATACAAGCAGCTCATGCAGCACAATATCAAAAAACAAAGAACCCAACCCAAAAATGGGCAGAACACCTAAATAGACATTTCTCCAAAGAAGATATACGGATTGCCAACAAACACATGAAAGGGTGCTCAACATCACTGATCATTAGAGAAATGTAAATCAAAACTACAATGAGGTATCACCTCACACCGGTCAGAATGGCCATCATCAAAAAAATCTACAAACAATAAATGCTGGAGAGGGTGTGGAGAAAAGGGAACCCTCTTGCACTGTTGGTGGGAATGTAAATTGACAAAGCCACTATGTAGAAGTGTATGGAGGTTCCTTACAAAACTAAAAGTAGAACTACCATACGACCCAGCAGTCCCACTACTGTGCATATACCCTGAGAAAACCATAATTCAAAAAGAGTCATGTACCACAGTGTTCATTGCAGCTCTGTTTACAATAGCCAGGACATGAAAGCAACCTAGGTGTCCATCGAAAGATGAATGGATAGAGATGTGGCACATATATACAATGGAATATTACTCAGCCATAAAAAGAAACAAAATTGAGTTATTTGTAGTGAGGTAGATGGACCTAGAGTCTGTCATACAGAGTGAAGTAAGTCAGAAAGAGAAAAACAAATACCGTATGTTAACACATATATATGGAATCTAAAAAAAAAAAAATGGTTCTGAAGAACCTAGGGGCAGGGCAGGAATGAAGACGCAGATGTAGAGAATGGACTTGAGGAAACAGGGAGGGGAAGGGTAAGCTGGGATGAAGTGAGAGAGTGGCATGGACATATTTACACTACCAAATGTAAGATAGATAGCTGGTGGGAAGCAGCCACATAGCACAGAGATCAGCTAGGTGCTTTGTGCCCACCTAGAGGGGTGTGATAGGGTGGGAGGGAGATGCAAGAGGGAGGGGATATGGGGATATGTATATACCTATAGGTGATTCACTTTGTGATACATCAGAAACTAACACACCATTGCAAAGCAATTATGCTCCAATAAAGATGTTTAAAAAATAAATAAATAAAATTAATTTTTATTCGAGTATAGTTGATTTATAATTTTGTGTTAGTTGCAGGTGTGCAGCAAATTGAATCAGTTTTACGTACACATGTATCTATTCTTTTTCAAATTCTTTTCCCATTTAGGTTGTTACAGAATATTGATCAGTATTCCCTGTGCTATACAGTAGGTCTTGTTGGTTATCCGTTTAAAATATACAGCTAACATTTTGAAGCATTTATTCTGTGCCCACCACTCTGTTAAACTTTGAGTAAACTCATTTAAGCCTCATGACACTCCCTTGAAGTAATTACGGCTAATGTTCCTGTTTTAAAGATTTGAGAACAGATGGTTCGCGAGACAAGGTAGCTTACCCATAGTCTCCGCTCTTAAATAGAGCTGGGATTTGAACTCAGGGAGTCCAATTCTAAATTCAGTACTCTACCTTTCACCCTACTGTCCCTGGAAGAGCAGGTGGTGGGTCTTAGAGTCCCTTTGTAGAGACCAAGGTTAGATATAATAAAGAACTCTAGGTGACCATGTAAAGCTTGTAGAGGGTGGGCCCAAGGTGATGTAGGCATTTAGAGAACAGGAGTGTCGGGCAAAATCAGAGGCATGGGAAAGTGTGGTTTTCCTGGGATCTGAGAAATAAAATCTCAGTCTCCAGAATCCTGGCCCAGCTTGTGACATTCCAGGACACCCTGTTTAAAGTAGCTGTGAGCCCCAAGAGCTCTCCCCATGTACTCATCATTGTCGAGAAGAATAAGCCAGCATCAGGGCTCCCCGAGCGACTCTGTGAGCACAGGCAGGTTACTCGACTTCTCTGGACCTCAGTGAACCAGGAACAATGCCAGCGGGGTCCTTGCAGGAAATGCACAAGATGTCGTGCATTATTCTTCCCATGTTCCATTTTCTGTAAGGACTCCTGCCAGCAGGTATGGGATAATGGCAGATACCGTTAATGGGTGTCTGCTCCATTACCTCACGGCTTTGTGCACAAAGCCATTGGGTGGGCATGGGTGGCTGTAAGTGTACAATAATGTAAAAAGAGCTGAATATGAAGAACTTAGGAAGTATTATTTTTGAAAAGACATTTGTAGAGCCTTTGTGGTTATATAATCACTTGCCTTGAAGGGGTTTTTGGCATTCTTGGACCTTTCCGCAGGTGTCTTTCCTTCTTACCTGGTCATGACCTTCCCCTCCCCTCTCCCCTCACTCCCTTTCTCAGTGGAACTGGTTGGGTAGGAGAAGCTTTGAAAGGAAGACACCAAGTTTATATCCCTGCTCGTCTAGTCATCAGCAGGCTGACTTGTGTTCGTTGAACCTCTCATCCTCGCTTCTGCACCTGTTCAAGGAAAATGCTCACATTTTCTCATAGTGATGTGAGGTCCGAGGAGGTGATTCACTGATCCCGGTACCCAGTAGATGCTCTGGCCACAGGAGTTCCCTTCTCCTTTCCTTCCTCCTCTCTCCTGTGTCTAAGTTTGTCCTATTCCCTGTGCCCCTTCACTGACCTCCAAATGAAGCTTCCTCCCTTTAGCTGGTGTGAAAGGAATCAAAGAAGGCCTTTCAGGACGACTACGTAACCTGTTCAGGCATCTTGTGGGTAGGAGACTCTCTGCGGTCAGGGTCCTGTTCATCTCACATCGGCTCGTGACAGTTTATAAACTTGAGAGCCTGCTTTGCCACAGGGAAGAGAAACAGAAACTTTAAAAGATCTAAAGCCTCACATAAAGTGGTTTAAAAATGACTCCCCCAGCCAGTGTGTGCATGGGTGATGTGCTGTTAGTTCAGAAGGCTCTGGAATTCTAATGGGAGCGAGACACTCAGGGTGTGTGGTCTTTGTTGTCAATCACAATATTCCACTAAAAGACTGGGGCATTTCTTTATCATCTGGGCATGGTTTTAAACATTCTCCTGCACTCCTAGTATTGACGGAGCTCCTTCCTCACCACCAGTTTTCATTGTTTAGTTCTGTTTTTTACCTTGTAATTCCTGGTTGACTTTCCCCTCGGGAAACTCCCCAGGGCCTCTTTTTTTTTTTTTTTTTTTTTGCAGTATGCGGGCCTCTCACTGTTGTGGCCTCTCCCGCTCTCCCATTGCGGAGCACAGGCTCCGGACGAGCAGCCTCAGCGGCCATGGCTCACGGGCCCATCCGCTCCGCGGCATGTGGGATCTTCCCGGACCGGGGCACGAACCCGTGTCCCCTGCATCCCCTGCATCGGCAGGCGGACTCTCAACCACTGCGACACCAGGGAAGCCCCAGGGCCTCTTTATTCCTCCTTCCTCCCCCTTCACACCTGTTATCCGGCTGCCTTCCACTCTGAATCCAGGAACTACACTCTGATTTTCTCCTTCCATGCCTCACGGTGCTTGCATTTGGCAAGCTGAGTTGCTCACCATGGGGGGAACCTCAAGAATTTTATTCCTGGCAAAAATGGGGGGAGAGGTTTTAATTATTTTTCAGATTAACGGTGAAGTGGATCTGCCTTCTCTTACTATATTAGAAACATTCTTTACCGTCCCTGATTCTCTTTTGTGCTGTAAATGTGGGGGAATGGTATGGTAATCACTGCCCCATAGGCTGCATTTTGGTGGTTAAGTCACCAAATAGCTCTGCCTTACACAGTACTTAATAAATTATCTTCCCCTTCCTTTCCTTCTGCGTCTTTGTTTTCGTCTTGTTCTGCAACCTGAAACTCCTGAGAGTTGGGGGAGCAGAAGCTTCCCTGCCCCCCTGCCTCCCTGCCCATTCTGCTTCCCTCCCCTCTCCCTGCGTCCCTGCCCCCTGCTTCCCTCCTCTTCCTCCCCCTGCCTCCCTGCCTTCCACGTTCATTCAGTCACTCATTCTTTCATTAATTCGTTACCTTTTGAGCCCTTGGACCTGGCCTAGGCCCTGGGGATAAAATAGTAAATAAGACAGGCCGAACTGCCCCCCACCCCTCTCTGTGCTAATTCCTATTAGCTGCTTTTTCTGTGTCGGGCGCCAGGCTACTCATTTAGCCCTCAGAAGTCCTTAAGTGGCGTGCTTGAGGTCATACAATGAGGCAGTGGCGGAACCTGGATGGAAGCCAGGCCGCCCCCAGGCTGACCTCAGAGCCCAGGCTTTTAGCCACTAGATTCTAGATCCAACTCAACACACAGTTACATTAAAGTATGGAAAGTACCTTGAAAGGCGGAATTCAGGGTGAAGTACAATCACAGTTTTGGGGGAAGCAGTCCTGGTCAGGAGGGTTGGGAGGGTCAGGAAGGCTTGTGAAGGAAAGAGGCATGAGGACATTAGCCTCCATGGCCCACTTAGAGGGAATGCCGTACCCAAAGGCCTGAGGTCCGGAGAGAGAAGTGGTGCAGACACTGAAAGAAACATCGAGGTCTCATTCTCAAACAGATCAGGTGGGCCCTGCCTTTGGTCCTTTGCTCTGCTGTCCCTCTGCTGGGAATGCTTGTCCTCCAGATCTCTCCCTGTCTTGCTGCCGTAACTCCCTTTAAGTCTTTGCTCAAATCTTAGCATCTCAGTGAGATTTCTGCCAGTTGGCCCCTTTCATCCTGCAACCTGGGATACCATCCCATCCCTCACACCCTGTTCTTTTCATGTTGTTTATAGCATCCATCATCTTCTGATCTAGTTTATGATTACTTATTAAGATTGCTGTTCTGCTCCACCCAGTAAGCACGACAGACCCAGGTACCGGGGACGTGGCTGGCTTTACCTGGTCACTGTGTGTCTTTGCTGCTAATACGTAAATACCGTGAGGGCGGGGATCTTTGTCTTGTTCCTGATGTGTTCTCAGCACTTAGAACAGTACCTGGCAGGTGCTCAGGTGCTCATAGACATATGATTCTGGGTGGTTTGCAGAGCGGGAAATAAGGCAAGAGAACCATGAAGGGTTTTGTAAATTACAGCTTTGGATTTTATCCAAAGGTATAACTGAAAGATTCGCAGTTTCCGGTACAGAAAAGGATGCTCAGGTTTTCCGATTTGCAAAGGTCCCTCTGGCTGCAGCGTGGGGATGCTCTGAAAGCAGGAAGCAGGAAACCAGTACCTTGAAAGACAGTTTGGGCAGCAGGTAGGAGGCTGGCTGCTGCTGCACCGCAGGCAGGATATGATAGTGGCCGAGCAGGATGTTGCCCTTGGCGGCGAGCAGAGGACGCGGATGGGAGATGAACAGGGAGGCAGAGTGGATGGACCTGGGTGACGAGTTCAGTGTTGGACACGTGGAGATGGAATGAACAGGTCCGGATCTTACAAAAGAGGACGGCTGGAGGTATCTTCAGGTGTTTCCTTATTGGAACGAAGTAGAGCTGTTTTCTTAAAATGTTCTCACCGGGTTATGACAGTTTCCTTTTCTGGACTTCCAGGTGTAGCATCCAGGGGTGCCCATGCTGTGGCTTCCGGCCCTGAAGGGAGGGTGGCTTGCTGGACCTGCTGGGAGGCTGTTGGGTGGTGGTAGACGGGGATATGCAAGTCCAAAGGCTGGGCGAGGTGTGATTGGCGAGCTGTGATTAGTGAGGAGGGGACCACACTTCATTGGAGAAGGGGTCACGGAGCTCACCCTGATTGTGTCAGGAGCCCCTGACTGTGCAGCCCATACCCAGTGAGTGATGTCGCCTCCTGCCTCAAATTGCCACTGCATCATCAAGCCAGCCACATCCTGCGTGTCCCTGTCTGCACAGCTCCCGGAATGGGGCGGGACAGCCACTCTGATACTTACATCCCCAGGATCCCCCAATGGGGCAAATGGGACTTCAGTCCACTTTGTGACTTCCCTTCACGCACAGGGATCCAGGCTGTCTGTGAAATGAGCTAGAGGAAGACTATGGGGCCCATATGGAAGAGGAGGAAGGAGATATTTCTAGAAGTGACTGTGAAGTATTTCTTTCCCTTAGTCCTTACCCAACTCAAGTGTCCACTCCCAGAGTGATAGGACAGAGCAGCCCAGGGCCTTTCCTACGGTTGACCCCCATCCATACTCTTACCATCTTTATAACCTTGGCACTCCTCAAATCTCTGAACCTCCATTACATACAGGCAAAATGGGGATGATAGCGCCGTGAGGGTGATGTGAGATTGTACATAGAAAGGCCTCGGTGCAGCTCCTGACAGAGTGAACAGCAACAGTGTTTTGCTGCTGCTGCTTCTAATATGAGAATCATTTTACTGTCATCCCAATAAGGCAGCTATCTACATACCTAAGAGATTCCGATGGGAGGATCTTCATCTTAGAGGAGATGGTATTAGCCTCCATGAGTAAGAAAAGTTCCCCAAATATCCTCAAGCAAGATGAGGAGGGGGGCCTGGGAGGGTCACGTGAGACTAAGAGTCAGGATTTTGTCCTGTTTGGAAAGAGCTGGCTGTGTGTCTCAGTGGGGAGATCAGAGACGGTGGAGTGTGACCCTCCCAGGACCTGGGTGGAGGCCCGGCTCTCCCAAGCAATTTACACTTCAGTTTTAATGGGAATGATATTTCAGAAGCAGAATCTGTAATTCACCTGGTCCTTTGCAGGGATTTGTTATCTCAGTTCTTCCATGCAGGGTTTTTCACATTTTACGGTTTCTGAAATTGAGATGTGACTTAACCAGAGCAACTTGACTGATGGTCTTTTTCTCTTGGAAAATGTTTTGCTGTATCCTACAATCAGTGGCCCCTTAGAAGCCAGGAAATATTGTGTTATTATTTTTATTAGTATCATTTCTCTAGCTTTTCCTTTTACCTTGGAGCGGTGGAGGAGAGATGGATGGTGGGTAGGGCTTTGGACTGGAGAAGGAAAAGCTGAATGGGGAGGCTGATTAGAATCAGTGAGAGAAGGATTTTGGGGTCTTAGTGGACTACTCCTTGATTACCTTTTATTGTATGACCACAGGGTCCTGGGACATTGTGCTGTTGCTATTTTTGGTAAATACCTTGCCTGTATATCACATGTTGGAATGGTTACCACCTCCTGATGGGCCCACGGGATTTTTTTGAAAATTTCAGGGAGAGATACTGAAAAGTTTAAGCATTGAACCTAAAACTACAGGAAGTTACTCTGCCCAAAGGTCTTTTCTCACTCATTCAGACACTCCATAAATATTTACTGAACACCTACTTGGTACTGGCCACACAAGTTATTCTCTCTAATACCTGGGCCATTAGACATTCATGTGACTAACTCATCCTTATTAGAAAAAATCAGATACTTCTGGAACCATTTTAGGGTTACTTGCCATTAATGTGAATTACTTAGCCAGATTGCTTTTCTAATATTTTTCTGATATCAGCTGCCTTGAGCCAAGGAGATTTTGATTGTGAACGTAGCCATTGTGGATGCATGAAAGGGAGAGGGCTGTCCTAGGTCATCCTGGGGGGAGGGAGGGGGAGGGGGCAGGTTGGCACCAAATAAAGGCACGAGAGACTTAGTGGGAATGATGGTGAGAGACAGGTGCAGTCCAGGTAGTGGGAAGAAGTGAGAAGCAAATACTTATCAAATAAATTTATGGAGACAAAGACAAAGCCCATCTTTAGAACCATGTGCTCAGAAAAGAAGCCTTTTTTTCTTGTTTGTTCTAAAAGTATCTGGGGCCAAAGGAGTCTTCCGTGAAGGTTAGCTCTGCTCCGAGTCTATAGTAGTGAAATACCAAATTGGATTAATAGACATGTGACAGCCAAGCAGTAACCTAATGATCGTTTACCACTGTGTTCTCTGAGCAGTACTTCTGAGTTGTGGGGTGGAGGGTGGCTTTCAGTATCAGAATTACCTGTGGTGTCTTTGCAAATTGTGCAAGTCCAAGGCCCACCCCCATCTCCCACCAACAGCCTGGACAGCACTGGTGCTTTGACAACCATTGCCTTCATGCAGGGTTTCTCCACCTCAGAGCTCTTTACATTCAGGGCTGGATAATTCATCATTGTAGGGGGCCGTCCTGTCCATCCCTAGCCTCTACTCACTAGGTACCGGTTGCACCCCCTTCCCCAGTTGTGACAACTGAACATATCTCCAGGCGTCTTCAAGTGTCCCCTGAGGGCGAAGTCCTTCTCTGTTGGGCGCCACTTCCTTAGCGGCCTCCATTACCGACCAAAAGGTGGAGGATGTCAGGCGCTGGTGGTGGTAGTTTAGGTGGCTGATAGTGGCTAGCCCCAAAGAGGAAATGAAACCTGAACTTTCTGTCGCTTGTTTACTGGTTCATATCTTGGAGACCCCCTAACCACGTGCCCTTTTTGAATGACTTTCTGAGTCAGCCCTGTGCCCAAGCTCCTATCGTGTGTGCTTCAGACTTCCTTCCCCTTCTTTCTTATATTCGACACTAGCCTCCAAGATGCTTGAGCTATGAATTTTCTCCTCTCCTAGGGCCACAGATAGTTGAATAGCCAGTAGTAAATTTCCTCTTTCAGAAGGTAAATAAATGCATTCATTCCCTTGTACCTGGAAGGAAACGTGATACCAAGGGAAAGTATGATTGAATTGACCCGACTCAAATGCATCCATAGCCATAGATTTGGGGGTAGGACCCACTGGGGTTTACAATCTTCCCTCGAAATTACAAGAGGATCCAACGTGCTGCCCATCTACAGACTTGTGAAGAGAGGAAATTGTATCATTCTGTGACTATCACAAGGACACAATTTTTTTTTCCTCCTAAACGCATATACGTAGATTATTAGCAGAATCTAATATATGACAAGGACGGACGTGGCCTGTCAAGGAAGACAAATAGCTGTCCTCTTCTCTGTGCGGTGCGCTGGGCTTGCCCACCTGGAAGCGTGCAGTGGACAGAGTTGTGTGTGCTGATTCTTTATTGAGATGGATGGAGGGGTCGTTGAAGGGAACACTGTCAACTGGTATAGGACCAGGTGAAATCACCAGCTTCCCTAGAAGCCAAAGGATATTTTTTTTATTAACAACCGTCTCCATTCGACAAGGAAGGTTGGGTTTCTGTTTTCTTATTTGCCTTTTGATGGGTCTCAGGACAAAGAAGGTATGGCAGTTTGGGGCTTCTCTTCTTTACTGCTTAGACGTCAAAAGACTGTATCCCATAATGGCAAAAATTCTTAAAAGATTAAAAAGAGGATTTCCCAAATCTAGCCAGTAATCTTTTTTTTTTTTTTTTTTTTTTTTTTTTTGTGGTACGCGGGCCTCTCACTGTTGTGGCCTCTCCCGTTGCGGAGCACAGGCTCCGGAAGCGCAGGCTCAGCGGCCATGGCTCATGGGCCCAGCCGCTCCGCGGCACGTGGGATCTTCCCCGACCGGGGCACGAACCCGTGTCCCCTGCATCGGCAGGCGGACTCTCAACCACTGCGCCACCAGGGAAGCCCAGCCAGTAATCTTTTCTGGGCTGTTGGTGGGGAGGAAATGATGCTGATACTAGGATATGAAAAAAAAAAAAAAAAAAAGAGGCATCCGTTGAAGGGTTTTGGGTGGAGGTGAGGAGGAAAGGAGGGAGGAGGGTTGGTTGGTAGGGATGGAACTCACTCTTTTATTTTTTAAAGTGAACTTTTAAAATTTTGGAACAGTTTTTGATTTACAGAAAAACTGTGAAGTTAGTACGGAGTTCCCATGTACCTCGCACCCAGTTTCCCTTATTACTGTCTTGCGTTAGTATGGTACATTTGGGGGGGTAACTGGCTTTGATGAGGTGCCTGGTGCAGTCCAGACTCTGCGTGCAGCCTGGATGTTCCACACACATTAGCTCCTTTCATCCTCACAACCATCCTGACACATTTTACAAGAGGGAGAACCAATGCTTAAAAAGGTTGAACAACACACTCAAATCATCTAACTGGTAAGTGGGAGAGCCACGATCTCGGCCTCTTTCATTTGTGGATTCAGTTCACAGGTTTTTACGCACTACTCCTTGTCATTCTAGTCAGTACTGAGCTAGAAGGATGGGTAAGATGATTCGCCAGCCTTCACGAAGGTGAATTCTCGTTGAGGATTCAGAAGAGGTGAGAGATGCGGGGCGTGTACCAAGCACAGTGGTGCCATCATGGGAGGGGGAATTAACTTTGGGGACTGGGAAAGTCGTCACTCACAACATAAGATACATGGGTCTTGTGGATTGGCTGCAGATCTCCACATGGGAAAGGGGGACCAGGGAGAACAAAGTGGACCAAACTCACAACATGAAACAGCATGGCACGTTGCCTGAACTTCAGGGGGTTCCCTCCGGCTGGACCATTTTGTACAAAGAATTGAGTCTGAGAGAATGGATTGGAAACATGATGGAAGATTGCAGAGTAGGCGGGAGGTAGATCATGGAGGGTGTGGTGTGACATGCCACGCCAGGGAATTTGGGCTTTTCCCGAAGATGGTGAGAATCCATCAACAGTCTCTAAGGAGAAGAGTGATTTAATCAGGCTGGTCAGTCCTCAGTATAGAAAGGTGATTGAGCTGCAGTGGGGGAATGGGCTGGATGGTGCAAAACCAAAACCAGAGTCCAGTTAGTCGCCCATGTCAATAATCCAAGAAACAGATGATCATTGCCTGAGCTGAGGTGGAGGTAAGATGCAGCAACATAATCAGTTAAAAATGGGTGTCCCGGTAAGATGTGGTACAAGAGAGAGAAGATTTGTCCCTATTTTCCCAGTTTAGTAGATTAGGTGGGAAATACAAGAGAAAGCGTAGATTTAGGGTGAGAAAATAAGTTCAGCTCTTTTAGCTCTGTGACTTTGTGCCGGTGGTGGTTAATGTTTATATAACAAATGCTTCCTTATAATGCACTACATTTGTGCTTCACAAATAGAAGTTCTGTCCTAATTGCTCAGCATCCATGCCCCCCCCCACTCCACAGACATCAGCAGAATGCCCCTTTTTCTTTTGAAAACCATGTCTTCTCCTTGTCTTAATTGGTTTTCAGTGTGCGTAAAGGGTGGTGATTCCATCCCTGACTGCAGGACATGACCCAGTCCTGTCCACCAGCAGGACTGCAGCCGTCTCCCCGGCTCTGGTGATTGGTCCAGGGTGGTTGTGTACCCGAAGCTAAGCCAATCACAACTAATGAGCGTAGGCGAAGGACTTTTGTTGGAGCTTCTGGGAGAGGTTTTCTACTACAGTTGCTAAACTATGAGAAGGTGATTGGAACTTCCGTTGGTCATTTTTCCACTGTGTCAAAGGTCCCCAAGACCACGCCTAGGTTCAGTGGTCTATTAGGAGGACTCATCGGACTTAGCATGAGTCAAACTCATGGCTATGACTCATTACAGCAAAGGACATAATGCAAAATCAATAAAGGAAAAAGGTTCATGGGGTGAAGTCTGAGGGTAACAAGGCTCAGGCTTCCAGAATCTTCTCCCAGTGGAGTCACACAGGACACACTTAATTCCTCCAACAGTGAGTTGTGGCAGCATGTGTGAAATGCCGTCCACCAGGAAAGCTCATTAGAAACTCAGCACCCAAGATCTTTAGTGGGGGCTGGTCATATAGGCATCCTCTAGCACATAACAAAATTCTAGAATCCCAGAAGGAAAGCAGGTATTCAGCATAAACCATAATGTTTGCACAAGCAGTTTTAGACACATTGGGCCATTCTTACCAGGGAATAGTGGGAACCTTCCTGGAACCCAGGTTCACACGAGCCAGCCAAAGGCCACCTTTGCAAGCAGGCCTTTCTAAGGATGGCAGTCTCAGGCCGGGTGTGTAACCTCTTTCCTGCACAGCCACTCTGTCTGAGAGTGAAAAGAAATCTGAGATCCTGAGAATAGAGACAGATTCCAGATTACACTGTGTTGCAGTCTCTAGTTCCAGCCATGCCTGAAGCAAAATTTCCCTTTTTTTAATTTCTTAAGTCAGTTTAAATTTCTGTTACTTGCAGCCTTAAGGAGCATGTTGGCTAATAGAACCCATTCTAAATAAAGTCTTCTTTTTTGGTTCCTTTCCCACAAATCCTCATCACCATTTCCTGTCTCAGGTCCTCCCTGGTGACCACGATGGGCCTGTAATTGACATTTGTAAATTTTTGGTACATGAACAAATTTTCTTTAGCATTTTAGAGGATCGTTCTGTTTAGGTGGGAAAGGTAGATTTTGGAGCCCGTTTACCCACAAATGCAACCTAAATTGAAAGTTTGACCTGGCTGAATATCTTCTTGATCTTTCCTTTTACAAATCACTCTGCCCTGAGAAATGGGCCACTGCTCGTGGTAAGTGGTGCCTCCAGCTCGGATGCTGTCCTGGGCTTTTTTCCTTGTTTGACCTAATTACTTTTGTCATCATTCAAGCCTTCCCGGGACATCAATTACAAAATATATCAGTGTTTCTCAAAGCGGAGAGGTGACACGTTGAAAGATAAATTTTCTTTTCAGTCTTGTATGGAAGCAGTAAGAAACAGGGGAAGTTGTAGAGTGGCTTTGCTGGCATGCACGCGTGGAGAAAATACGACTGGAAGGAATGAATCTTAGAGATTGTGAACTAGTGCAGGGCTTTTTGTTGCAAAGGTAAAGAAAGACCCAGAAGGTCTTTCATTTGTGTGTTACAGTTGCAGGAGTACTTTAACTTGGATGTGGGTCTCTGTTCTACCATTACTAGCCTCAGGCAAGTCACTCTACCTTTCTGATCCAAGGATATCTGTTCAATAAGTATTTACTGAATGACTGGTGAAGAGATGAATGAGTCTGTAAAATAGGTTTGACTGGGTGATCTCAGTGTTCCTTTCAGGTCTGTGAATCTGATACAAACTCACACTGGCAGAAGCAGAGCCAGCACCATATAAAGTATGAGTCCCTTTGATGTCTTTCTTGCCCTCACGCTCTGCATTTATCTGCCAGCAAATCCTGCTGGCTCTGCCTTCAAGGTATGTCCCAATCCGGGCCTGGGTGATGCTCAAATTCTAGTTACAGTAGTGCCCCCTTATCTGCAGGGATGAGTTCCGGGACCCCCAGTGGATGCCTGAAACTGTGGGTAGTACCAGACTCTGTATATACTATGTTTTTTCCCGTACATACCTACCTATGATAAACTTTAATTTATAAATTAGGCACAGTAAAAGAGTATCCGAATTGCCAACATCACTACTCTTGGCTTTGGGGCCATTGTTAAGTAAAATGAGAGTTACTTGAACGCAGGCATCGCGATACCTCGACAGCTCTTCTGATAACCGAGGAAGCTATTAAGTGACTGGTGGTGGGATAGGGAGGGTGGGAGGGAGGGAGATGCAAGAGGGAAGAGATATGGGAACATATGTATATGTATAACTGACTCACTTTGTTATAAAGCAGAAACTAACACACCATTGTAAAGCAATTATACTCTAATAAAGATGTTAAAAAAATAATTGAGCATTAAAAAAAAAAAAAGTGGTGGGAAGGATACGCTGGATGGAAAGATGCTTCACAGCCAGAGGGCGACAAAGCAGGGACAGTGCACAGTTTAAAACTTATGAATTGTTTATTTCTGGAATTTTCCATTTAATGTTTTTGGACCACAGTTGATCATGGGTAACTGAAACTGCAGAAACTGTGGATAAGGGGGGCAGGGAGGGATTACTGTACTGAATAAACAAAATTAGGTCTTCAGCCTCTGTGACTCTTTGGGTTCTACAATACTCTTTCTCCCTTTATGCTCCTATGAAGTAGCAAATCACAGATGCCCTGGAGTCACCCCAGGGGCTTGCACCACTGAGGTTATATCCAGGCAAGAAACCATATGTAAGGCTGGAATGGAGACACAGAGTACAGGGGAATGATGAAGTTAGCCCCCAAACAGAGTTCCACGAGAATTGAGATCTCCAAAGAGTGAGTGGTGACCCACTGGCTCAGCCCAGTGAGAATCTCAGAACATAAATCTGGCTTCCAAACCCATGCTCAGTTCCAGCCTCTATCTCTGGAGACAGCCTAGGAAGCCATTACAGTGGGAGGTGGGCTTTTGAATACCTCTGGATGCTTTTCATAGCAGCATACAGTAGGTGCCTATCCCCAAATGTTTGTTTCTCTTAGGTTTTTAGAGACGCATTGATGTGACTCAGTGCGCGCTCTCTCTCTCTCTCTCTCTCTCTCTCTCTCTCTCTCTCTCTCTCTCTGTGTATGTTTGTGTGTGTATATATATACACACGTACATGTGTGTGTGTGTGTGTGTGTGTGTGTGTGTGTGTGTGTGTTAGTTTCAGGGAAGAAGATATGTATTCTTTGTAGAACCGTAAGAACAGAATTCCAGACAGGACAGGGAGAAGGCAGCATAAAGGTGCCCCCGGGCATTAGTGTAATAGTGAAAGGGCCTCATCTCCAGAGGCAGAAACAAGAATTTACTGGACGCTTTGAAGAGCAGACTGCTCTGTCCCGGGCATCATTAAGGTTCACTAGATGTATCCTCTTGATATGTGTGTCATGAATAAAACGGTGCCTATCCATGACACACAGAGAAGAAAAAAAAACTCCTACTACCTAGAGTTGAATGTCAGTAACATTTTAGTGTATTTCCTTTCAGGCACTTTTCTTTGCATTTAAAATTGTTTTTTTTAATATATAAATTGGGGTTGTATTATAGTAATGTTTATATACTAATATTTTTTCTTTAACTACATATTACAACCATTACCCCATGTTATGCACCATGTCATTTGTTATGCTTCCTGGTATTCCATGGTGTGGCTGTGTTGTTATTTATAAATTCAAGCCTTGGATTCTTGGGCTGTTTTCAACTGTTTTTGGTATTCTACAATAAAAAAGAGCAAAATGCTAGCCCTGTCCTTTGAACATTATAAGGCTATGGCCCAAGGCTGCTCACATACAGACGTCTGTAGATGCTCTGAGCTCAACAGTGTGATGTCATGGCTATAAAAAGAGTCAGATAGCCCCACGGCCAGGTCCCAACTGTCTGTGTGATCTTGGATGAGCCAGTTAACCTCTGTCTGCTGTACATTCCTCGTATGAAACTGGAAACCTTCTCCACCAGTTCACAGAGACTGGCCTGAGGACTGGACCAGATCCTCTAGCTCTCTTTCCCTTCACTCCTCCCAAAGGCAGTTGTATTCCACACTGGCTGCAGGTTAGAATCATGGTCGGGGGAGAGAGGCTCCTTAAAAAGAATGATGCCCAGGTCTACCTTGTACCAACCAAGTCGGAATCTCTGGTCTGGGCACTGGACATCCATACTTTCCAAGCTCCTTATGTAACACTCAAGTGCAGATGGGTCCATACTCACTGCCCAGAAGTTACTGACCCAGGATCTGCTGGCTACTGCAACAAAAGAGACATTGTGTCTTGGCTGTTTGGTCAGGGGGTTGGCAGGGCAGGGTAGCATTTAGGAGAAGTGCTTGGAGACAGGTTTAAAATCCTGACGCTTGTGCCTCCCAGGGAAGTATGCCAACCTGTTTACTTTGTGTCAAGAGCTCAAACGGTGATCAAAATCCAGTCCGACATCACAAATACCAGAAAAGGTCAGGGCTAGGCTGGTGGTGGGATGAAGCACACACAGCCGCGCTGGGCTGACCCTGGGTCAACTCCAGACTTTCAGCTGGCACGCAGTGCAAGGGGAGACTCAGCCAGGCCTGGGCACACGGTGCCCCAGCCACGGAACGGAGGGTCATGTGGCTCTGTTGCTTTTACTGCAGGAGGAGAAATGCCATTTTCTCAGTGGTGGTTCTCTCTGACTCATTAGTGAAGTTGCCATGTGGTTATTTTGTAACTTCTCTGCAAATATTCATAGAAAGAGAAGGGGAGCTGGAGGCGGGAGGTGTGAATGTTTACTAAGTTTGTATTCTTGTGCAGGCCTTCTCGGTATTGAAGGGACGTCTCCCTCACCCCAAGCCCATGGCCCACAGCGCAGCTGAGGGTCCCCAGTCACATGGCCACCAAGTGGCAGAGATGGGGATTTTGTTCCAGGTCAGCAGAACCTCAAAGGCTGCATTTTTCCCTCGAAGCTACACATCACAACAGTTCAGGGGATTTAATTAGACCATTTCTAGATAATCAGATCTTGATTATGACAATTAGAAGGAAATCCCATTGTAGTCTATTTAAAGGAACTTACCACATATATTTTTCAGGCCAGCCGAGGTAATGGAACAAGATGTACTTGATCAGGTCATTTGCCCCTTTGGGCTCTCATGGGAACTCCACTGGCTCCTTTAATAAAAGAGCATCCCAACCCTCAGGGATGGCAATGGAGTGAGTGTGACATACAGGTGCCCATGGGCTTGGGGAGCTTACCTACAGGCCTTTGATTAAAAGAGCTGGCGAGAGTCCCTTGCCAGGCCTTGCTTGCTCTTTGTATCCAGGTAGAGATGTAGGCCCATCAGTACTTTCCATACATTTTTGACTGTATCCCACAGTAAGAAATACATTTTACATCACAATCCAAAAAATATATGTGCGTATGTACGTACACACACATCTATACATATATACATACATACATATATACAGACACATTAGTAGATGTGCAACTAAGACAATATTTTCATAAAACAGTACTTAACCTTACTATGTTCAATGAATTTTTATATTTTCTAATTTATTTGGTGTATTTTAATTTTTAAAATGCTTGTCAAACCCAATCAGTTATTTTCACAACCCCCTAACGCGTGGCAAACTCTAGTTTCAAAAACACTGGACTGGAAGGTCTCTTAAGGTACCTTTTAAATCCATGTTAAGCATTCTGAAATTCAGCAAAGCAGCCTATAATCAGAGAAGAAATCATAAACTCATTTTCTAGAATCCATGTGCTAGAAGGTGCCACGGGGATCTCATTGAGGCTGCTTCCCTCTCACCTGGCAGACCTCCACTTAAATGAGCTAACGCGTTTGGGGGTGTCACACAGTGGTGGGCACATAGTAGGGGACTCCGTACATCTCGTTTTCCTTTCCTCCCAGGCAGGTGTCATGTTTTATTCATCTCTGTATTCCTAGCAGCTGGTATAATGCTCAGCATCGGGCTCAGTAAATTGATGGGGAAAAATGAAAAAAATGTGTCTCGATTCTCGTTTTTTTACTTAGCCTTTGGGGAAGACTGCGCAGTCTGCCTTTTATCATACAGTTCATTTATTTTTTTAAACTAGTTTCAGTTTAGCTCAGGAACATTTATTGAATGACCTACTATGTGCCAGGCAGTATTGGGCATGGAAGATACTAAACAATCCACAAAGAAAGGAAATTCCTACATAAATGGCCAAAGGGAAGGAAGAAGCAGAAATAACTGCAAAGTTAGGTGGTTGTTGCTTGTACAGAGAGGTTACCAGAGTGCTGCGGGGGCATTGAAAACGGAGAACCAGTTCTGCTCAGGAGTGGCAGGGAAAGGATACAGAGGGGAAGCACTTGAGCTGGGCTTTGAAGGTCAGGTAGGAGTTTGTGAGGCACCAAGTAGAAGGGAACTTCAGACAAAAGAAACACCTTGGAAAAGGCATGGAGGAATGGCCCTGCAGGGTAGATGTGGGGCACAGTGATTGTGGGTAGGCTAAAGCTCAAGGTTCATGGGGAAGCGGGTGTACAGGGTGGTTAGACGCTTGGCTTTCGGACACAAGACTCCGGTCTGAATCCCAGGCCTTCCTCTTTCTACCTGTGGTAGAAAGAATAATGGCCCCCAAAGATATCTTCATCCTAATCCCTGGAACCTATGAAAGTTAACCTTTATGGCAAAAGAGACCTTGCAGATGTGATTTAGTTAGGAATCTTGAGATGGGAAGATTATCTGGGACTGTATGTGTGAGCACTAAATGTAATGAGTTTCTGTGATAAAATAAAAATATATATGTTTGGCCTTTGTCCCCAGTTCCTCACACAGAGTTCCTAGACTCTTTGGAATTTCCTGTGTAATAGGAGCATCTTTTATTCTAATGATGCCACTCTTGACCCCTAGATAGCTTTAGGATGGGGCTGGTCACCAGAAAGACCAAGGCATGATTAGAGGTTTGGAACCTTTAGCTGCACACCCCCGACCTCCAGGGAGAGGAGAGGGGCTAGAGACTGAGTTAATCACCAGATCACAGTGATTTGATCAATCCTTCTATGTACTGAAACCTCCATTAAAAACACCTAAATGACGGGATTCAGTGAGCTTCCAGGTTGGTGAATACAAGGAGGTGCTGGCCCGGGGAGGGGAGTGGTCTACCCAGAGAGAGCCCGGATGCTCTGTGCCCCTTCCCATATACCTGCCCTATGCACCTCTTCCATTTGGGTGTTCCCAAGTTGAATCTTTTATGATAAACTGGCAATACTTAAGTGCTTTCCTGAGTTCTGTGAGTGTAGCAAATTATTGAACCTGAAAGGCAAGGGTTGTGGGTACCTTGGGGACCCGATTCTGGTGACTGACACCTAAAGTGAGGGCATCTCGTAGGACTGAGCCCTTCAACCTGTGCGGTCTGTGCCGAGTCCGGGTAGTAAGTGTCAGAATTGAATTGGGTTGTAGGACATCCAGGTAATGTCCACACAGAGGATTGGCTGTGGTATATAGATGATCTTATTTGCAAAGCAGAACTAGAGACACAGATGTAGAGAACAAACATACGGATACTAAGGGGGAAAGGGGGAGTGGGATGAATTGGGAGATTAGGATTGACATATATACACTATTGATACTATGTATAAAATAGATAACTAATGAGAACCTACTGCATAGCACAGGGAACTCTACTCAATGCTCTGTGGTGAGCTATATGGGAAGGAAATCCAAAAAAGAGGGGACATATGTATACATATAGTTGATTCACTTTGCTGTACAGCAGAAACTAACACAACATTGTAAAGCAACTATACGCCAATAAAAATTAATTTAAGGGCTTTCCTGGTGGCGCAGTGGTTGAGAGTCCGCCTGCCGATGCAGGGGACACGGGTTCGTGCCCCGGTCCGGGAAGATCCCACATGCCGCAGAGCGGCTGGACCCGTGAGCCATGGCCACTGAGGCTGCACATCTGGAGCCTGTGCTCCGCAACGGGAGAGGCCACAACAGTGAGGGACCCACATACTGCAAAAAAAAAAAAAAAGAAAGAAAAAAAAATTAATTTAAAAAGAAAAGAGAATTGGCTGGTGTGAGGAAAATGCTTACACATTTGGTGTCCCAGGTGTTATAAGTAAAAGCAGTTCAGAGTATCGTCAGAGGATGGGGAGGGAGAGAGATTTGAATGCAGAGAGAAGCCACGTGATGACAGAAGCAGTGGCTGGAGCAATGCACGCTGAGGACGGAAGAAGGAACCACGAGCCAAGGGGTGCAGGCAGCACCCAGAAACCGAGACAAGCGAGGAGTCGGAGTCTCCCTCGGAGCCTCCAGAAGGACACAGCCCTGCCGACACCTTGACTTTAGCCTAATAAGATTTTGTATTGACCTCTAGAACCATGAGGTAGTAAATGTGATTTTAAACCACTGAGACATATATACACTAATATGTATAAAATAGATAACTAATAAGAACCTGCTATATTAAAAAAAATAAAATTAAAAAAAATGAAATAAATAAACCACTGAGTTTGTGGTAACTCAGCAATTAGGAAACTAACACAATACCTAAATAGCTTTTGAAAATGGCCTCACTGCTTTAAGCATGGGGATAAATCGGAATAATCATAGTGAACTAGCCACCTCGTAGGGTTCCTGTGAGGCTTGCATATGTAAACTTTAACATGAGGCTTAGCCAAGGACCTGGCATGTAGTTAGGCCAGGAGGCAGATAAAGATGAACTAAGAGAAGCAATCAGAGATGGGCTTTATATCTTATTGAAAGTGCTTGTTGATGTGTCTTTGTTTCTGGCGAAGCACAAGAGGAAGGGGACCACATCTGTCCAGTCACCACTGTCTTCCAGTGCATAGCGCAGGCCCCAGCCTGTTTCGCTTTCCATAATTAACCGGTAAACGACTGAACACGTGCTCTGTTGTATTTAGAGGTTCTAAATCAGGGCAGGGAAATGAACAGCGCAGAAGCCGTTTAGAGACCGAGAGGTCCCAGGTAGGAAGACCAGTGCGGCCAGCACGGTGATCCAGGTGAGAGATGGCTTTTCTTCATATGTGGTTAAAATCCCTCATTGTTGCCCTTTAATGCTCAGGCCCTTTCATTATGTTCTCCGAGCAAGAGAACAGCTGCAAACTGTCCTCAAATGTTCTCTCCTCTACCATTAATTTGTTCTTCTGCCTTCCTTTTCCAAGCAAAATGACCCAAATTATTTTGGCTTTCCCTTGTTCAGGTTGCGGTATTGCAGTGCCTGGCAGATGTTACAGGCGATGGCCCAGAGGACACATTTGGCTTGCACATGTGTTTTAAGTGACCCACGCATACTTTTTTAAAAATGTGAATTATAAAACAGAGATTGAACATACGAGCTTATTGTTGTGCCTTCCCAAAGTCCACTAAATTGGAAGGAAAGGAGTAAAGAAAAGACATAGTTCACAAAGACAAAGATAATAGGAAAAGAGAAGAGCAGACAGGGGGCGTCACTAAGTCTGGGAACCAGAATGCAGGTGGAGGGGTGGGGACTGGCATCTCAGAGCAGCAATCATATTGGGCAACAGGACAGCAAACAGGTGCTTGGCTCTGCTGAGCTCAGACAAGGCTCAGCCATGGGAGGCTCCAGGTACCCTAAATGCAGCATGGAATGCATCTGAGTATAGAAACAGGTGGAACCCCAACCCTTTCTTCAGCCCGTGCAGCCAGATAGCCATTCCTCCCTCCCCCAACTCCACAGTGCCAGAGCTTTTCTCTTGGGACACACTGTACCCACATGACTCAGGACACAGCCCACCATGCACAGATGGGGCTGGGCAAGGCACTGGAGTGAAAATAGGGAGATGACCTGAAAGTATGCATCCAGAACGGGAAGACCCCTCAGCCCCCTCCTCTACTTAGAACTTAGGTCTGAGGCTGGTTTTGTATCCTCCAGACAAGAAATTGTATGATGTCTCTAGGGAAACGACCCAGCCGAAGGGTCCAGCGTTGATGTTTGGGATACCCACACCCCACTGGGCTCATTTAAGGTAATTTTAAGTTATTACTCCCAATTTCAAACTCACCCTTCTGGACTGCACTCTGTGATACTAGGCTGGGACTCTGCTGACATTTCAGTGTTGCCAGAGGCTCCTGGGAAGGTCTACACATCGGGGCAAGAGGGAAACTGAGGCTGGAGGGGATGAGGGGTCCTGCTTCTGCTTGTCTGCTCTCTGTTTTTGGCAGAACCATCCCAGCCAGGCTTCCTCATCTGGTTGCATTGTTCATTCCGATTAGCAGCCCTGCATCGTGATGCCCCCTCCTCCGAGGCTGGACCTTTGTGCTGTGGACCCCCTTTCCAAGCTCCTAGTAATCCTAACTCCTTCCTGTTACTGGCCCAGACCTAGGAATGGCAGTTGTCACTTTTAGGTGCTATTTATAGGGTATCTTGGTATTCCCCTTTTGCTTTTATAGTCTCTCATACCTGGCTAGCAGGTCTTTAGTAACATCTCTCTGTGTGGAATTCCTGTTTCTTAACTGGACCCTGACGGATGGACCCAGTAAAATCCCATGACTTGCTTCATCACCCTTTAATGGAGCCCAACCACCAAGAAGCCTGCCCCCATGAGATGTCAAAGAGTATAAACTTCCAGTTGCAAGATTAACAAGTTTGGGGATCCAATGTGCAGCATGGTAATTATAGCTAATGATACCGCATCTCATATACTTGACTGATGCTAAGAGAGTAGATTGTAAATGTTCTTACCACAAAAAAGAAATGGCGACTGTGATGGGACAGAGGGACTACCTAACACTATGGTGGTGATCATTTTGCAGTTTATAAATGTGTTCCATCAATACGTTGTACACCTTAAACCCACACAGTGGTATGTGTCAATTATATTGCAATAAAGCTGGGGGTAAAAAAAAAAGGTAGAAAAGAAGCTCACCCAAGACTCAAGGCTGCCAAGCCATCTTCAGTGCCTCACTCATCTGTACTGTGAAGAGTCAGCAGATACTGGAGGAAAAGCAGATGGAAAAGTCAGAGGTCAGTTTTGACAAATTAAGAAAAGGAATGGGTAAGAAACAGATAAGGCAGAGGGGAGCAGGAAACTTCAAAAAAAGCTGAAATTGGTGTCCTCAGAGAGGAGAAAACAGCTATTTCAGTCATAAAACATGAACAGAGCCCATGTTTAAAAACAACAAAAAAAGGATTGTTCAGAGCACAAGCACTCTAGGAAATGAAAGATATGAGAGTTGACGTTTTACAAAATGGTCAAAAGTTAGAAGACCAGGTTGAGCAGATCTCCTTAAAGTAACAAAAAGACAGAGATCTAGAAAAGAGGAGATAGAAGATAATTAGAGCATCAATTGGGGGTTTTCTACATCTAATTAATAGATGAAGATGAGGAAAGATTTTTTCTTTTTTTTGTTTAATTTTTATTGAAATATAGTTGATTTACAGTGTTGTGTTAGTTTCAGGTGTACAGCAAGTGATTCAGTTTTATATATATGTGTGTGTGTGTGTATATATATATATATTTATATATATATTCTTTTTTTACATTGTCTTACATTCTCCATTATAGGTTATTGCAACATATTGAGTCTAGTTCCCTGTGCTATACAGTAGGTCCTTGTTGGTTATTTTATATTTTTTCTTTTTTAAAGCATACATTTCTAGATTGAATGGGTTCACCAAATGCTCAGCACATGAATAATTAAGAAACACCAAGGCTTATCCTTGGGTGGAAATTTCTGACCCTGGCACTTATTAACATTTGGTCTTAAGAAAGTTATTAAGTAGTTTTGGGCTTCTGTTTCCCTGTAAATGGGGATGACAGTCCTTGGTCCCTCATAGAACTGTTGTGAATGTATATCGTAAAATATACACAGACATCTAGCATGGCTCTTGTCACAGTATTGCATAAACATTTTAGTAATAATAATAGGTAATAATTCTTTCAAGTGGCTTTGGGCTCATGAGAAAGAAACACAAGCTAACATTTATTGAAAACCAAGTACCAGTAACTGGGTTCACTTTTCTCCATTTTACATTATCCCATTTATTACTGGTAAAAATCCCCCAAGTCTGGGTGTGTTTCATGCGTTATATTGAGAAACTGAGGCTCAGAGAGCGCTGCCTGATTTCGCAGCTCACGTTACTCTCTGTGCCTCTGAGAAGGGGAATTGCATGCCAGCAGAGGCAGCCTTCCGCAGAGTTTCTGAGGGACCATATGGGCAGACAGCCTCTTCGTTGTCTAGCTAATTTAAGAACAGGAAGGTATTCCAAATAGAACTCAGCTGATGGCAATAGTCCCAAGTGAAGTGTCGCTCTTTCAGGTATGGGCAGGTCCACCCAGCAGCTGACAACGTTAATAAAATTGTCAGGCAGCTATTAGAATAGCTCAAAATTATCCAAATTTTTATAGGTACCTGAAAGGGCTGAACACTTCTTGCTTTTGCTCATAAAATGAACATCTGTTAGCTCCCAGAAGACTGATCTCTGTACCTCATGGGTGGACCTTAGTGGCTCCCTCCTCCTAGGATGCTCAGTTGTATATCGGGTTTTTACCCCCTTCTCTAAAATGCTCCCTGTGGTCAATGCATGTGCTTGATGTTTCCTTGTTCTAAATATTTTTACCCTTTTTTAAGTTACCCCCACTGAAGGATCTTGAAATCAGGCATTCGGATTCAACAAGCATGGCTTGAGCTCTAACCTCCCATGTGTCTTGCCCTGTGCTAGCCCTTTGGTACACTGGTTCATCTCTGTGGCCATTTCTCATGAATCAATAACTGGACATTATCTAGCAGCCATTTCCAGGCCAACTGTGCTTAAACACTGTGCTTAGCAATCAGGGAGGAATGAACACATATTTGTTGTATGTATAAAGGAAAAGGGTTATAGGACTGAATACTTTCTTTCATTCTGATGAATCAGAATAGTCTGAATGTTATGTCTTAGAAATACCAGGAGGAAGAAGCCTAGAACTTAAGCAACTATTAGTAATGGTGATGATGCTGACCACTTGCGTACAAGAACTGTGCTCACCTGTTAGCTGTCTGCTCTTGAGTCAATGATAGTCATCCCCTCTTAGCTTCAGTTTTTATATCCATAAATTGGGGATGAAAGATCTCAGCCGTAGAGTGTTGGTATCTCGATTATTTGAGATAATCCATCCATGGGAAAGACAGAAATTGGCACCTGCATAAGAGAAGGGCTCAATAAATGGGTGTTCCATAGTCTCCCCCTTTTCAGGACTTGTACATCTGTGCATTCACCTTTACATGCACAGACCCATCCTAGAGTCTGTGGACATGGAGACAGGTATAAAAGGTGTTACAGGCGGGGGAAAAAATGGGGCACTGAGAGATTAACAAGCCCATGGATCTCATTGTACAAGAAAAGGAAGATTTATAGAGGTTAATACCATTAGCACATGATGGAGATAAAATAAGGGATATATCTGGTCCTCCTCATCCGTGTTATATTCAGTTCATTTATTTAGCAAATATTAATTAAATGCCCACCATGTGCCAAGCATGTCAGAGTTGTATACCATTGCTGCCTCTAAGTTCATTTCAGAATTGTGCTAAAACAGCTTTCTGGATCTTCTTGGTGCTCCTGAGGCTTCAAGCCCTTTCTTATAACCCCTGCCTTGCATGTATGCAGCCTCGGTTATATGCATCCTTTGGAAGGAAACTCATCGGGCAAGACAATCTTCTCTATTTCTGGGCATCTTGAGTAAACTTTGTATAAGCCTAAACCAGTGGCTCTCTTACTTCCTCTCTCTGGTTTGAGTTCTGTTCTTGAGACCTTATAGCCAAGGTTGATTGATTCTCCTCTGACTGTCCTTCAGGTCACTAAAGGCTGCTTTCACAGCTGCCTGGGAGCTTCTCTACTCTAGGCCAAATAGTCTGAATTCCCCTAGGAAAAGGATTCCAAGTTCACCAGGACCTTTGCCTGGGGGCAGCAGCACACAATCACAAAACCAGCATTAGGGTCTTACTCCTGTTGCACTCTGCCATTTTCTAGCTGCGTGACCTTGAGCCAGTGAATTAATCTCCATTAGACTCCTCAAAAGGAAGTGGATGTCACAATGGTGTCCAGCCCCCGGCTCACGGGAGGATTAATTGATGTAATTTTGCATAAGAGTGTTGTACTTGGAGGGGGGGTCCCAGTTGTCCACAAGTGCAGTGCTCCTGGCTTGATGTGGTCAGGTCCAAGGTTATCAATGAGGAGGCTGCAGTACAGTCAGGACAAGCGAGTCTCCCAGTGGCCCATCTGTTAGTGAGAACCAGGTATCAGTGCCCTGTCACCATTAAATGACCACGTGGAGGATCAGTCTCTGCAGTGCCTGAATGCCTGGTGTGTACACCATGGTACTTCATGTCCAGTCAGTAAGATACGGTCTTTCCAATAGCAGGAGAATGACCAAATAATTGCCTCAGAATCCTGAGTCTATCCTGTAGGTGGGTGTTTCTCAAATTTGAATGTGCATCACAGTCTCTCCCCTAGGGAGCTTTCAGATCCTGATTCCCATCCTTGAGATTCAGATTCTGCAGGTACTGGGGTGGGGCCTGTACTCTTGTGAGTCTGGTACATTTGTCTTCAGGGGTCACGGGACCGTGAATATGCCTAGCTTCTCAATGCCTAAGTGAGCTGAATCATGTAAGGCCAGAGAAGACAGAGTGCCTGGAGAAGGCTGAAGATTTCCCCGTTATTGTTTTGTTTTTAGTTTAGCAGAGAAATATAAAATTAGTGTCATTAGGAAGCTAGTCTGATAGCTTAAAACATGCCTCAGCAAAGCAGTCTTTCCCAACAGAAAATGCACATGTTTATTTTGTCCAGTTCTGGGCCAAATGCTATTTATATCATTTCCATTAGGAGAGCTTTCGGCTACAAGTACCAGTGTTTTAAGCCATAAGGAGGCAGGAAATCCAGTGCCTATGCAACAGCTCAACAATGTCTTCAAGACCCCAGATTCTTTCCATCTTTTTTCATTCTCAGCACATTAGCTTTTTGTCTTCATGATTCTTGCCTCTTGGCTGAAAGATGGCTGCCATAACCCCAGACATCTTATCTTCACTCCAGGGTCTCAAGCAGGAAGGAAGAAGCAAGGCCAAAATTCTTTCTCCTTAGGAGGCTCTGCCTTTTTATTCAGGATAAGACCCTCCACAGCAGACTTCCCTTTACCTCTCATGGCTTAGAAATTGGTCACATACTGAATCCTGGACCCTATCACTGCTAGTCGGGAAGGGGATTACCATGACTGGTTTGTACAAATCATTAGTCATCCCCAGGAAGAAGTAGAGGCCTACCTTTCTTGAAATCAGGAATTTCCACCTGCTGTCTAAACACAAAAGCTTGGTTCTTTTAGCAGGAGAGAAAAAGGGGAAGCTGAGGAAGGAGAAGTAACTTTCCCAAAGACACACAGACAGCAAAGGATAGTTTAGGTTTGGCTTTGAAGCCTATATGCTTCCTACTTTTCCATCCTGCATCTCTTACCACACAGACTTCTAGTAAACCAGAGATACTTTCTGTTCAAGCAAACCTTAGAAATGGCCTAATCCCTTGCCCTCATTTCACAGATGAAAAAATTAAGGCCAACATCAGGTAAGCAGTTTACCTAAGTTTACTCAGCTATTTGGTGGGCTGTGAACCACACTGCCTTTCTTTTGGTTCACTGTGCTGGTTCAACCTGAGGGACACATAGCAGGCGGAGGGTAGAGAGCAAAGGGGTTGGGTTGCCAAGGCAAAAGGCCATGATGGCACTCAATGGCTATGATCCAGGGATTAGAGAGGGATGGCCATTTCCTCTTCTGAAAAATGTGCAAGGTAACTTTTCAACTTCCTCTTTGGAGACTTCTTTTTTTGGTAAGGCATGACTGGTAAAAAAAGATACTGGGGAAGGAAAAGACAGAGAGAATAGAGAAGAAAATTGCCATTTCATGTTTAAGGAGTGGCATAAGGGAGGTGGAACATTGCAGCTTGTTCATGGTGGGTGTACAATAATTGTAGTGGATGCGTTTCTCCACCTTGAAAACTAGGGGTAATAACAGTAACTGCCTCTCAGGAGTGCTATAAGACTAAATGACTCCACGTACGAAAAATGCTTAGAACGGTGCCTGCCACTTAGTAGACGCTCATTAAATAATATATTGTTATCATTAATAGTGGAAATTCTGCGAGGTTTGACCCTCTAGCACCCATAGTTTGAAGGAGAAGAAAGCAGGTACGATACTTTGTGCAAAGGTCTGTTGCTAGAACTTCCCCCCCATATTTAACCCCTCCAGGAGCCTGAGAGGTTAATATTAATCTCTGATTTTACGGAGCAGAAATAGGGCACCCAGAAAGATGAAGCTGTTTGTTCAAGTCCAAAGATTCGTTGACACCAATGCTAGTGTTTGTTTTGCTCTTCCAAACTGGAATCCGTCTCTGCCTACCATTGGCTGTGTGTCACTCTGGGGTAGGGTTTGATTTGTCATTTAGGAACACCAGGTCATCTTCCTTCTTCCCCTCGGGCCTTCTCTCTGCTCTTATTATTTTTCCTCTTGCTATTGTAATTCCTTTTAGCCAAACGGCTAAAGCCCCTTTCTGTTTGTTTGCCACCCTCCTTTAATGGGGTCAACATCTGGCCAGATAATTCTACCATCCACAGAGGAGCCAGGGAGCCTTAGAGTCTGGGTCAGAAGGTGGTGTCACATCTGATACAGGGACATGTTAAGTCATCTTGATGGAGAAAGACGACAGTAGTGGTTAACGTTGGCACTCACCTTTGAGGGAGTCTCTGAACAGATCCCCATACCAGAACCACCCACCAAGAGTCATGCGAAAATTGATCTCCACTGGGAGGATAAATCTCACTACCCTTACTCTTGTACCCAATGCGTCACCCACCTGGCCCTTTGGAGACCCTGCCATGTGATAGTGTCATTGTCATTGTACCTGTGTTTCTCAAGGTTGTTTTCAGGACCACAGGCCAGAAGCATGTGGGGCATCCCTGCGAAAGCAGATTTCCAGGTCTAGCTCCCCAGACCCACTAGGATTTGTCCTTGGGATCCATGTTTTTCACCAACTCCCTCAGTGGCAGGGCTGCGGTCTTCAGGCCACGCTTTGCGAAACGCGGAGTGCAGCCGTGAGCTGCTTGGGAGCAAGTCTGTGATTCTATCTTTACATTCCCAGCACCTTGCCTGGTATATATATATTTTTTTTTTAATTGAATGGTGAGTTAACTGAGTTATTTGATGAATTAGTATACAAAGAGAACAGAAGGAACTCCCGGAAATGGGAAGTTCTAGTGTCCTAAGAGTAAAGAATAAATCAAAGTTACCCTGAAAGATCAGAATGGCCTTTGTGAATTAAGGACTTGTGTTTGGCTTCCCTGTGTGAGCTCTTCTCGGGGCCCCACTCGGAACAGGCACTGTCCTCCTTCATGCACACTGAGGCTATAGGCTCTGGATCTTGTACTCTGCAGGATTTGAATCTCAAGCCAAGCCCTCAGTTGGGGAACCTCACTGAAATGTAAACAGATGCCTATTACTAGATCAATTCATCTGATCAGCGCCTCCAAAGGCCCCAGTCAGGCGCGAGCATCACCTTCTCTCTCAAGTCCGTTCTTCTCTGTCCAGGCCGAGCAAGGTCCATCTCTCCTTCAGATGAGCACCGTCTGTTTCTAGAACAGACCTCTTTAAGAGCTTTGCATTATGGTTATTTAATATGTTCATGTGTGTCTCCCTCATTAGACTAGAAGCTCTTGAAGACAGAACTTCAAGTGCTATGTACATAGTAGGCATATAAGTCTTTCTGGAATGAATGAATAATGGAGTGACCAGATTCTGATGCCAGTTCTGCTTCTTCATAACTACCTGGCTTCATCTCCCTGCCTCTGATTTTCTTGAATCTCAGAAAATGAATGATTAAGCAGTGCATCAGGCTGTGAATGGAGGAAGATCCTAAATGGTGGGCTGAAGGCACTTTATTATCGTTTGTAACATGTAGTATAGAGACCAATCACTTTAGCTCATCTTCCACAGTTATAAGGATATTGGTTAACTTTGCTTTGATTTTTTTTCCCTAATACTAACTTTTTAGCAGGCATTCATTTACTGGGTCTTTCTTCAGGTATTTTATTGGGCAAGCCTATTTCTTTTTTTTAATAGCAGCTTTATTAAGACATAATTCATATACTATAAAATTTATTCTTCTGGGCTTCCCTGGTGGCGCAGTGGTTGAGAGTCCGCCTGCCGATGCAGGGTACACGGGTTCGTGTCCCGGTCCGGGAAGATCCCACATGCCGCGGAGCGGCTGGGCCCGTGAGCCGTGGCCGCTGACACTGCACGTCCGGAGCCTGTGCTCCGCAACGGGAGAGGCCACAACAGTGAGAGGCCCGCGTGCCACAAAAAAAAAAAAAAAAAAAAAATTTATTCTTCCAAAGTAGGCAATTCAGTGTTTTTTTAGTATAATTAAACATTCATAGAACTGTGCAACCATCACTACTTTCTAATTTTAGAACAATTTAATCACCCCGAAATAGATACCTCTTACCCTTTAGCAGCCACTCCCCGTCATTTCTCTGCCCACCAGTGCATGGTAACCACTAATCTGTCTCTAGGATTTGCCTGTTCTGGATGTTTCATATACATTGACTCATACAGTATGTGACCTTTTGTGGCTTGCTTCTTTCACCTAGTATAATGTTTTCAAGATTCATCCATGTTGTAGCATTTGTCTGTGCTTCATTCCCTTTTAAGGTCAAATCATATTTCATCCTGTGGATGTATCACATTTTTTATTTTTTTATTTTATTTTTTTTGCTGTACGCGGGCCTCTCACTGTTGCGGCCTCTCCTGTTGCGGAGCACAGACTCCGGACGCACAGGCCCAGCGGCCACGGCCCACGGGCCCAGCTGCCCCGCGGCACGCGGGATCCTCCCAGACCGGGGCACGAACCCGCGTCTTCTGCATCGGCAGGCGGGCTCTCAACCACTGCGCCACTAGGGAAGCCCTGTATCACATTTTTTAAAATGCATTCATCAGCTGATAGACATTTGGGTTGTTTCACTTTTGGCCGTTACGAACAATGCCGCTATGAATATTTGCATACATAGTTTTTGTGTGGCTGTATATTTTCAGTTCTCTTGGGAATGTACTTAGACGTGGAATCGCTAAGTCATATGGTGACTCCTGTTTAACATGTTGAGGAACTGCCAAACTGTGCCCAAGTGACTGCACCATTTGCAAAGCTGTTATCTTAGACTTAGTGTCCATGTGCTAAGAACACCAAGGCCCTGTTTCTTCATCGCATGCCAGCTAATCGGACAGGTGGAACCAGCGACGAATGTTGAGCAGAGGACTACAGAATCTTCTCATCACTGCAACCACTCTGGGCACCAATTCAGACCGGATGAGTAGGTCCAGTGCCCTGGGTTAAAACACAGAGGATCCTGGGTATAGGGGCCACCTAGGAACAGATGAAGTTGTTTAACCACGAATGACGGCACGGTACTATTTAAGAGGTAGATGTCCATGTCTGAGGCCTGCATCCTCATTACATATCATGTATCACTTGCATTTGTTTTTCTTTATTTTCAGTGGCATGCAACAAAACTATTTGAGAATCTATTTTTTGCAGTTTTCAGCTTGCTTCGGCCTCTTTTTTTCCGTTGTACAGTAGTCACAGTCAAGATTCTTAATACCTCCGATCTCTCACTGGAGGTCACACCTTCTAGGCTGTCAGTTGCGCTGATATCATGGCCCTGCATGTTGGTAGAATTTGCACAGGAGACAGTTTCATTGAAGACATCTTTTCTCTGGGCCTAGATCTTAAAGGATCAAGCTGAGCGTAATATTGCCGGAAGGTCAAGGGATCCCTCTGTTCGTGATGGCAGAGCGTGTAATGAGACCTTCCAGAATGGGATCAGGGTTGACCCTTGTCCTCTGTCCACCCTGCCCTTAATTATGTGTCTCAACTGAGATGGGACTTCCATCTTTATGACAATATCTGCCTGATGGAAAGATTCTAAACCAAGATTAAACATGTAAATGCTTCCTAAGCCACAAGAGCTGTGTATTAAATTAATAAATGCTTAACCATCTCAGGGGTTACAGCCCTGCTGCGTGAAGACAAATTCTCTGGAGTCCCTCTTGCTGGGTTTCTTTACCAGAATAAACTACCTCTGCCAACCAGAGATAAATTTAGTAGATATACATGGGGGAGAAGGGGCCCCTGCACTGTGCCTTCTCTCACTGGGCTAAGCTCTGCTTATGACTTCTGTTCAACTTGAGGATCTTTTTTTAAAATCGCTACCTTGCGAATTTTGGTAGACCAGTGATTTCAGCTAACCAGGAAGAGGGAAGGAGCTTTCTCAGACCTTCAGAGGTCACCCCATTTCCGTTTCCTCACCCCCATATTGGAATGAGAAAAGAGATGGGCTGACCCTACGACCTCTGGGATGGAAGACATTTGTCTGGCACCTGAGATAATTCTAGAAAGGGGTGGTTGGAGAGAATGGGGGGGGCTCGGGAAAGTGAGGATGCATGAGATGTGGTCCCAGGACTGAGTCCGAAGTCTGCTCTGCACAAGTAAACAAATTTTACATCTAATCCTATACTTGGAGCACTAGAGATTTTATAAGATGACTAGAGTATGAAGAAAAAATCAGTAGATTAGAAAGGAAATAGTATCAGTGGTTGCCAGGAGTTAGGGATGATGGGGGAGGGGACAGTGCAAGGGAGTGGCTATGATTTTTAAAAGGGTCGAATTAGGGAGATCTTTGCGGTGATGAAACAGTTCTGTATCTTGATTGCTATGATGGTTTCATGAATCTACACATATGATAAAGTGGTATATACACATGATACCAATGGATCCGTTTCCCAGTTTGTATACTGTAGCTATTTAAGATGTCACCACTGGGGGAAACTGGGTGATGGGTACATGCACTATTTTGCAACTTCCTGTGCATCTATAATTATTTCAAAGTAAAAAAAAAAAAAAAAAAAAATGTTTAACCTGGGAGGAAAAAAAAGGAAATAGTCATGCAAACAGAAAAAAGTAAATGAGATGATGGACAGTACAAATAATGGCATAGCATCAAAGTAGATATAACCTCTGTTAGGCTTCTGACAAATGGTGACATTTAAAACAGGAGGGCAGCCACACTGTGACTAATGTGGTGGCTGTCATTAAGATTTCCCAAGAGGAAAATGTCTGTGATTCATGTCACAGACAGTGGGCTAATCTCAAAATTATATACAAAGAACTCGTAGAAATTAATATGGAAAAGACCAATAACCATGGTCAAAACATGAATACATAGTTCACAGAGGAGGAAATACAAATGGTTCTTAAACATAAAAAGAGACTCAACTTTCCCCTCTCAAAAATTAAAAAAAAAGTAATGCAAAAAAATGTATATACTGAGATACCATTTTTAACTCTTAGGTTAGTGAAAATCTATAAATTTGGTAACACGTTCTGTTGGTGATGCTGAGGCCCTCTCAGGCTTTACTGGTGGCAACACGAGTGGATACAGCCCCCTACAGACTCATACTTGGCAGTCAAGACAAAATTCCTGGAACAGAGATGGCTACGTGTTCACCAAGATTCATTTTCCCCTTCTGCAGTAATACAGATGCAGCTGGAAAGTGGCTAAGCAGATAAGGAGAGCACTTCGCAGCTCCCTTCCCAGGCATATTGCATGTTCTTTCCAGTGGGACATGACTAGAAAAACAGTATGTACGTATGCTTGTGAATGCGTGTGCATGTTTGCAAAGATGGCGTAAGTTCTTCCCCTCCCTATATGCTTATGCCCTGTGTCATGACCTTGCAGCCCCTCCCATCAGGAGGAGGCGTCTGTCTTAACTTCCTGAATCCGGCCTGCCCCTGTGGCTTGTTTCAGCCAGTGGAACACAGGAGCAAACGCCAGGAGCAGAGACCTGAAAGTGCTGGCATTGGGGCTCACTCTCCTGCTGCTCTTGGAAGCCTCCTGCCATGATATGGACAAGCCTGGGCTAACCTGTCAGAGGATGGGCAACCATGCAGAGAGAAGCCCCTGTCGCCTGAGCTGCCCTTTGAGGACTGTCATATAGTAGCCGTCGCCAGCTGATCAACCAGCTAACAGATGCCGAGCAAGCCCAGCTAAGAGATCAGCCGCAGCCAGCCAGGTCCAGAGAGGCCCCGCTGAGTCAGGCCAGATTGCCCACCTGAACCGTTAAGCCACTACATTTGGGGCGATTTGCTACACAGCAGTGTTAACCGATACAGTATCCTAATCCTGAGACAAGGTTTCTCAGACCCGCATATGCCCCCTCCCTGTTTTCTTTGCACCATGTCCTGAGATAACTCATAGTTCAAAGCCAGCGGAATATCTCACTTTTCAGTCAGGCAGGCAGTACCAACAAATACTTAGCAAGACTCCACTTTGCCGACTGCTGGGGACTGAAACTCAGTTGCCTCAAATTCAAGGAGTTTACCCTCCAGCAAAGGGGGACAGTGCGTGTGAACAACGCAGGAGATACTAGAAACATCTCAAACACTGGTAAGTGCAATGATGAGAATAAAATGAGAAGGTTGGTGTGCCTTTCCTAAATTGACAAGGAGAGAAATAGGACCCTTAGCAGCTCAACACTCACCTCTTACAACTGAGGGAAGAGAACCCCAAACTGAACAAGTGACAAAGTGGAGGCTCGTGTTTTGCACAGTAATCCCGTGAACTTCGATCAGGCCACGTTTCACAGGGTATTAAACCAGCACAGGAAGATGCGGAAAACTTTACGAAGTCGGGCAGAGCCCGGCTAGGATGAGAATTCCGATGTGGACCTGGGAAGCAGTCAGGGAACTGACCTTGGTTCAGCCCAATGCCCAGGAGGGCAGTGGAGGCATGTGTTAGGGGCGTGAGTTAGAGATAAACGAGTTCTGTGTTCTGCGGGGAGAGGTGTGAGTTACCCGTGACGCTTGTTGGAAACAGAAGCCTGGAGGGTCCTCTCTGCACAGTTGTGGGATCCAGGGAAGGACGTTTTATCGACTCTGCATGTGCATCTCAGACCCACAGCAGCTTAAGAACCGCTGGAGTAGATGGCCAGTTTCTTAGCCTCTCTACAAGAGGAGGCCAGCCAGAGCAACTTTTTAACCCTAAGGAGAAGACAGAGCTCTTTAAATGAATATCGAGACGACACAGATCCCCCTTTCCTTAAGAACATGACTTGGTAATCTCTTTTATGCCCCAAATTAAAAACAGAATGTGGGCTGGTGATGTAGCCATCCAGATCAGGCCTCTAAAAGATTGGTTTTCCTTTGCCTTTTTTTTTTTTTTTCTTTTTCTCCTTCTAAAATACTAAGTTTCTTCTTTTGGTTAAATGACAGACTTCCTTCCATAGAGGATGTAAAAATGGCAGTGATTTAGATGAAGTCTGGGAAGGACTGTATGTTGTTTTTTTTTTAATTTTGGAGGTAAACTCCTCAGGGGTGGGAGATGGGGAGGCTGGAGTCTGATCTGGGACCTGGATATCAGGTCCTGCAGGGTCTGCTTGATTTTTATCAGAAGCTCAGGTAACCGGCCTCAGGACCTGTAGCATAAGGTGGGTTTTAGAGGTAACAGTGCCCCCTTCTGGCGTAAGTGGATTTTTAAAGTATAACGTGCAAATCCTGAGCCCAGTGGCACTTTTTTCCGTCTCTGAGGTATTGGGATCCTTGCCATAGCCTGTCTTCCGTCTCCTTTGGGATGGACCCATCTCTGGGGGGGGGTGTGTCCTCCCCCATGTGGGCAGCTCAGGGGCCTGCGAGTTTTGCCAGAGATGACTGTGCTGAGTGAGGAGTTCTTCAATCTCGGACTTTCACTCACCATCCTCGTGTATCCATGGGATTCTTTCCCTTTGACGGTGGTATCAGGCTGCAAGTCGAACCTTGTATTTTCCTTTTTCTAAAAACATTACCACTAGCTGTCTACATGGGATTTTCTGTGTGCATATCTGTGTGCTTTTTCCTGGGTGTATCAGGATGTGATCAGAATCTAAACCTTTACTGGTGACCGCCACCAACACATCCCTTTCCCCGTCCAGTCGTCCAGCAGGTCCCCCCCAGGGGAGATCTGGCACTCTCTTTCCTACAGGCCTCATCTCTCCCTCATTGGCTCCTACTCTACTGAACTGTCTGTGGCCTGGTGACGTGGACAGGCCCCACTGGGCAGACAGTGTATGGTTCACTGCAACCATCAGCACAGGTGGAGAAGCCCCGTACGCCTGGGTTCAGATCTTGAGTTTGCCGCTTACTAGCTGTGTGACTTTGAGCTGGTGATTGGACTTGTGTGGGCCTTGGTTTCCTCATACGTAAAATGGGGATGATAATACCAGTATCTAACTCACAGAGTTAGCGTGAGACTCAAATGAGTGAATGTATGTTATGCATTTAGAACAGCAATTAGCATAGAGTACCCAGTTCCTGTTTGCCATTATTCTAGCTCCTTAGCTTGAGGCTTAAAGTTATCCTGTGGTTGTCTTCCTGGCTGTATTTCTTCAGGGCTCATCCTGGATCCCGATGTCTTGGGAAAAGGGAGCCTCAGATCACAGAAAAGCCTGTAGGGGTTGGGGTTACCTAAGACAGCTAGGAAAGTAAACTTTTGGTCTCATTTAATTCCATTTATATTGTCTGGACCCTGATGGCTGGGGTCCAACTTTGTGGCCTAATTTTTCCAGAGGAAGCCACTATTATTGACACAGATCTACCCCTTCCTCCTTAGGGTACACTGCCTCGATCTCATGCACATGTAGGGCAGGGGCTGGGCCAGTTCCCGGCCACGCACCCCCAACCCTGAGTCGGGGATTCTTACCTGGGGTCCATGGATAGATTATAGCAATTCTCAGACCCCCTCAGAAATTGTGCACAAAATTTTGTGTATTAGGTGCATTTTTGGTGGAACTGCCCCACAGAGGTCATCATTTTCTTAGAGGGGAACTGTCCTAGAGGTTAGAGTGTGTCCCTAATACTCGATGAGTGGTGATGGGGAAGGATATACTTGTAGCTATTTCCCAATTTTTCATCCTACAGGTGCTTTTTGAAGTCACCTAGAGTTCTCTTTCCCGTGGCTCAGGTTGTATGGCCTCAAGATCATCAGTCTGGACTTTTTCACAATTAAGGAGAATATGCAGAAAGGAAAGCCACATGCTGCCTAACAGAGCTGGGGATTCTCATCAGCTCTTCTGAATTATTCACACTCCCCATTCCCTTTATTAACGTAGGTAATAAAGAGTTGACACAGTTTGGAGGCCCAGGCCCCAACACAAGAGTGTTTGGGGTGTTTTTTTTAAGACTCCAGTAAACATATAAAGAGTAAATGATGGTGTCCCCATGGGCTTTTCTGTGAGATTCTTGTCATCACTCTCTAGTAAACGAGGGACAAAGGGGTTAAATAGGAGAAATTTGCTGGGCTTTCCCTGGTTAATGGCAGCCTTGTTCTTGAGGGTAATCTTGGCCAGTCCTCCATGAATGGAATGACAACAGGCAGGACCAACTTTGTAATTTGTAGGGTCCAGTGCAAAATTAAATGTGGGGCCCTTTTAGAGAAATTGTTATCAGTTCCAAAATGGTGACAGCAGAGCTTTGAACCAAGCAGAGTCCTTCTCAGCACAGGGCCCTGTGTGACTGCACAGGTCACAGGACCCTGAAGCCAGCCGCGGCAGGGATGCTGGAATGTGGAGCTTCTCCCCCATCCGTACTTCCCTGCAGCCCAAGGGCCTTCTTGCTGTGCCTTTATCATGCCAGGCACACGCCTGCCTCACGGCTTCGTACTTGCTGTTCCTCTGCCTGGAAGGCTGTGTCTCCAAATCGCCCTACAGCTCCCTCCTTTCCTCTGGATTTCTGCTCAGATGTCATTTAGCGGTGATACCTCAGCCTCCCTTCACACTCTCCCTGAATCCTTTTCAGCAAAGACGTGACTCTTATTACATATTTCCTCGTTTATCATTTATTGCTGTTCTTACCCCAGCGAAGTGGGAGCTTCTGGAGGGCTGGGGCTCGGTTGTCTTTGCCCCCTGCTGTCCTCTTTGTGGCTGGCACAGGGCTGGGCACACAGATGTTGCACACAGATGTGTATGGAGTGCACAAGTGGGGATGCTTTGGGCCAGGTGACGAGGGCAAGCCAAGGGTGAGAGTTCAAGTTCAAGGAAACGGTGACGGTTTGCTCTTGACTCCTGACCTGCTTATCACTGATCTTCTCGGGCAGAAGCATTTTCTTCCTCCTGGTCTCCATCTCTCTGGATGCCATTTGTAAGATTCAGGACCCTGACCATGAAGCAGAGGAAAGGCCTTGGTGTAACAGAGGCTGAATTCATCACTGATTTTTGGGCACCTGCTAAAACACCCTACTCTCCAAGGCGTGTTAACAGCTGCTGTGGAGGAGGGGACTCTGAGGGAGCGTGGCTTAGACAGGGTCACCTGCTCCTTGCCTGCAGGATTCTCAGAGCCCTTTGTACGCTACTACATGTTGCGTTTCACCAACTTATTAGGCCACGGGAACCTCTACTTTACCAAGCATCGCAGGGCACCGGTGATCTGTGAAGTATACATGGGGACACCCTGGCTTGGTGGCCTGCATGTCAGGAGGCTGGCTCCCATCCTCCCTCGGCACTACCTCCTAGGCAGATTAAGTCAAAGGACTGCCACTCCCTCTCCTGGGTTCTACAGTTTGCAAAACGAAGGCAGCTTTTCTGCTTTTTACTATTGTATGTGTTCTGGGTGAGCCCAGGGTTCTCGTCCAGCTCCAGCATTCTGGAAAAGACAGTCCTGGCTTCCTATTCTCTGATCCCTGTCAAAGTTAATTCATTTATTCAACAAGTATGTGTTCAGTGCTTACCACATGCCAGGGATTCTTCCAGCCCCTCAGAAAACAGCAGTGAAAACCAACAAGCCAAACCTCTGTCCTCCGGAGCTTATTTTCATAGAGGTCCTGGATGAACAGACTGGCGGGGAAGTGTTGGCTGTCTTTCAAGGTCTGGATGGATCACTTGGCACTGGCAAAGCCACTCATAATGCTGTAAAGGAAGGAGCATTGGGACCCCAAGTCTAGAGACCCAGGTTAAGGTCCAGGCCTTGCCACCAGCAAGAGCGACTTCGAGATCAAGGGCTTGTGCTCTGAAATCACTCCACACAGGGCCAGTCTCGGCTCTACTGCTTGCTGAGACCTTGAGCACATAACTTCTCAAGATCAGTTTGGGTTTGTTTTCTGTCTTCATCTGGAGGATGGGGTCAGAACAGCACCCGTCACCAAGGAGACGCTGCACATGAAGCACTGAGCCCAGGGCCTGGTTCCTGCTGTTCACGTGATGCTGTCAGTCGCTTCCTGTTATCACACCCCCAGCCGAGTTAGACAAGTCACTGTCTTTGGACCTTGCTGTCTTCTTCTATAAAGTGAAGTGCTTGTCTCAGTTCTGTATAAGCCTGTATTTTAGACTCAGTTTAAATAGTATTGGAATGTAGATGATTGTCTCTCCTCCAAATATAGACCGGCCGGCTGAAATATGGCCGTGTGAGACGTCTACATCTCCGTGTAGGTCCAGGCACACCTCAGAAATATGGCGCTGGGGTTCCAGACCACTGCAGTAAAGTGAAAATCGCCATAAAGCAAGCCACACAAATTTTTGGCTTCCCGGTGCGTATAAAACTTATGCTTACACTGCTCTGTAGTCTGCTAAGCATGAGATAGCATTAGGTCTAAAAACAACAACGTACATGCCTTAATTAAAAATACTTTATTGGGCTTCCCTGGTGACACAGTGGTTGAGAGTCCGCCTGCCGATGCAGGGGACGCGGGTTCGTGCCCCGGTCCGGGAAGATCCCACATGCCGTGATGCAGCTGGGCCCGTGAGCCATGGCCACTGAGCCTGCACGTCCGGAGCCTGTGCTCCGCAACGGGAGGGGCCACAACAGTGAGAGGCCCGCGTACCGCAAGAAAAAAAAAAAATATATATATATATATATACTTTATTGCTAAAAAATGCTAACCATCATCGGAGTCTTCAGTGAGTTGTAATAGTAACATCAAAGATCACAGATCACCATAACAAATTTAATAATAATGAAAAAGTTTGAAATATTTTGAGAATTACCAAAATGTGACCCAGAGACATGAAGTGAGCAAATGGTCTTGGAAAAATAACACTAGCAGACCTGCTCCACACAGGGTTGCCACAAGCCTTCAATTTGTAAAAAAAAGATTACAAAAACGAAAACACAGTATCTGTGAAGTGCAATAAAACGGAATATGCCTGTATATCTATACATATATGTTTTACATGTGTACATAAGTCTATGCATACATATACCTATGCATGTGTGTATGTATGCATCATCACTGGTGTGTGTGTACACACACACACACCAGCTTTCAAGTCTCCAGAGCTTTCTGCAGTTCATTACAACCTTTCAGCCAGCGTTCTAGACCTGAAACATGCTGCTTTTGCGCATGTGGGAATCCTCTAAGGTCAGAAAAATGAATTCCTGCCCCTTCCAATGCAGGAATTCTATCATTCCTGTTGTAATTCAGGGAGATCTTGCTTACTTTCCTCTTTTGCATGTGTTTGTATTATTTCTGTTTATTTGAGAGCTGCTGGATCTACTCATCCATCTGCTTACCACTTACAGATTTCCTTGGGCAGAAGCGTCTTCTTGGGCTGGTCTGCATCCACCTGCCGTTTGTGAGATTCAGGACCCTGGCCCTGTAACAGTCTGGAATAGGAACCAAAAAGCGCTTGAATTGCTCTGTGTTCAATATTACACTGATTTCAGAAGAGTTAGCCCATTGAGCACACAAAGGAATCTCAGCCAGGATTTAGACATGGGTAGCTTTTCCTATTACCTTGAAATTAGTCTCTATTACCCTTAAATTATTGAAGATTGACCACCATGCAGAGTGGTTTCTCCTTTCATTAATCTTACTAACTGGCTGCATTTGTTACAAATCTCTTTTACCCTAGCCAGCACATGGTTCCTTTTCTGCAGAAAGCCTCCTCTCCTGCAGTGCTTTTCTTTTCCAGTACTTACTTTTATTTGAGCGTTTGCTTAATGGTCACACCAGAGCACATCCTGACAGCCTGTGTTTCTACCTGTGTTTCACCAGCCAAGGCATCTGGATGCAGTGTTTGCATCTCCTGAGATCCTCGGGTATTAAGCACCTCTTTTTGCAAAAACCTTGGTCAAAGTGATACAACACATCTGGCTCAGGCATTTAAAAAATAACATAAAAAATAACAGTGAATATGCTTCCTCATTATAGAATAAAGCATATGCATCACAGAGTATGTTGGAGACTAGAGAAAATCTGGAGGGAGAAGACAGAAATCATATATCTCCTACTACCTAGAGATCGCCATTATTTGATCAGTTACTTCCAATTTATTTTTCTGCACATTTTGAAAGATAGTTGTCTTCCATCTGTGTGCAATTCTGGTTCCCGCTTTTTATTTTCACTTAACATTATTGATCTTCATAACTATCGCTTTCATTGGCTGGGTAATGTTCCATCCAGTGATTTATCATCATTATTATTTTAAGACGTTCTCCTGTTTTTGGCCAGTTAGGATGTTTCTGAATTTTTGTAGATTTAATGAAGACTTTGTTGAATTTCTTTAGCATGTAGCATTCCTTCTTTCAGATTCATTATTTAGTATAAATTAGCAGAATGTGATTTCTGGGTCAGAGGACTTGAATTTTCTTAAGGTTCTTAATCTACATTGTTCATTTTCCTCTTAAAAGGCATGCGACGCTTTGTAGTGCAACCAGTGATGTCAGAGGGAGCCCTAGCAGAGGTACAGTTAATGTTTTTGCTCATAAAGAAGTTCTGCCCATGACTTTGATTTTTCTTTAACAGGGTGGTTTTGATTTTTTAAAAAAAGGAAAAAAATAGTGGCTTTCAAAAAAATTATTTTAATTCTATGACCTGACCACTGACCCACAAGAAAATAGTTGCATTTGCTGGGCTTCAGTTTTCCTCCCTGTAAAATGAAGAGATCAGATGAGGTGATGCACCATGGTCGCATCCCTGTGTGGGGGGACATTACAGTTGGACAGTTTGACCAAAGCTTCTCTTCTGGTGGAGTCGAAGGAGAAAAGGCTGGCCACTAAGTAGAAAAATGACATCCTGTTTCATGGGGGACAAGCAACCTTGACATCACTCAGATTTGTCTTACCGAGATGTAGTGGGCAGAAATGGCCTCGCGAGAGATGCAGGATGCCGGGGAGGCGGTTAGAGGTGAGAAGACACGCTGCGTGTCAATGCATTGCTTCTCCTGGGTGAAGCGTGCCATCCCTGTCATAGGGGCTTGCAAATGTCCCAGCTTTGGGGGAGTTCATTCCCTAGACCGGAGTCATCCTGTCTTTCTGGGATTAATCTCAGTGTTGAAACTGCTTAGTTCACCTAAACCCTTAGAATATTCAAGAACTCTGATAACAGAGCCGGAAGGGCTCTGGGGTTTATGATGCAAAGCTGATTCCTGCTTTTCTCTCTGCAGTAGCAACATGGATAACATGTAGAAAACCCCTTTAGATGCCAGGGAAATACCACCTGTGCTGTCTGTGTCAAAGCCTTCAAGCCTCCTTAACGGTGTAAAGGAGACTCGAATGTTACCACGTAAGGTGTTAAGCTTCCAGATCTCTCCACGTAAAGGCCTAAGGAAGTGCAGCCACGGGTGCAGCTCTCGCAGGTGGTACCGGCAGCATAATGAAGAAGCGACAGTAAAAGCTGCATGTGGAGATACCCGAGTACAGCTGCCACATGTGGAAACATCTGTCCAAATGGGAGCAAAATCTGCCTCCCCCCAGATTGGTCTCATTAGTCATTTAATAACCCATCAGTACAAGAGGAAGAGAGTTGCTTTGTGTGTGATGGATGGTTTGACACCATAGTACTATCATGGCACTCTCCACCTTCAGTCGTGTGCATTTGTCTATGAGCCTGTCCCCCTTTCAAGAGCAGGAACCACGTGCCTGTCATCAGAGAGCCCTGGACATGTAGCACAGACTTCAGAATCAAAAGCTAAGTCAGTTTCTAACCTTTGCAGGTTTCCGTTTTCTTATCCATCGAAACATGGGTGACATCACTCACCATCAGAGACACTGGTGGATAGCATAGTCCTTAGTACGGCCCTCTGGAGCCAGGTAATGTGGGCACACATTTTACCTTTCACCTTTTATTAGCAGAGTGGCATTGGCCAAGCGACTTAACCTCTCTGTGGCTCAGCTTCCTCGTCTGTAAAGTTCCTAAGTCACAGGGTTGTTATGGTGATGAAATAAGTAGATACGTGCAAAGCACTCAAAGGGAGTGTGGGACCCAGCAGGCGCTGTGTGCACGTTCACTGGCATCACTGGCACTGCCAGAGCCATCCAAGTGAGCTGCAGGGACTAGGATTCGTACCATGATGCCACTTGGTGCACAGCGGGCTTCATAGCTGGTTATTACTATGTCCACGCCTATATCCTTTACCCTCTGCACATCGCCTGCTGACGGGTGGCTTGTTGAATGGAATAATTCCTCAGGTTTATTCTCTAACCTTTTAGGTAGGAGCCAGAGCCATCACTTTATCTTATTGTTGTATTCACACATTCTGGGTCTTTGGGTCTAAGGTTTTCATAAGGAAAAGGTTGGGGATGTGTCCTAGAAGTGAAGCACGGGGTGCTTTTTCTGATTGCTGAGTCCTCAGTAGCTGCTCACTTTTCCTTTCATCTCTCTGTGATTCATTCTGTCCCAGTGAAAAGCAGAATAGAGAGATTGTAAAATTCCTGGTTAGATTTTGAAGGGGAAAAGCAAATAAACAGGGACTTCCCTGGCAGTCCAGTGGTTAAGACTCTGCATTTCCAATGCAGGGGCCTTGGGTTCCATCCCTGGTTGGGGAACTAAGATCCCACGTGCTGCGCAGTGCGGCCAAAAAAACAAAACAACCAGAAAAACAAACAGGAAAACAAATAAATCATTTTTAAAAATCCCACCTTTCAACAGATGTCCCCCTGTTAAATATAGCACTGTTCACCGTGCAGTGCAATGTCTGCTGAGACCCGCATGGCTGTTGCTCTTGTGGCCCTGCCCCTGCATTGCAGGTGGGAGGAGCGTAATGGTGAGGCCAGTGGTTCTCAACAGGTGGCCCAGGACCCGCAGCATCAGCACCACTTGGGAACTTTTTAGGTATTCACATTCTTGGGCTCCACCCCAGACCTACTGAACCAGAACTTCCGGGGGTGGGGCCCAGAGTCTGTGCTTTAAAAACACTCCCAGCGATTCTGACACATGGGAAAGTTTGAGACCCCTTGGCTTAGGCTGAACATTTTAGGCAGGTGATCCCTTTTATAAGACCAGCCTAAGACCTGATATACCTGCTCTTTTTCCTCACTCCCCTAGCAGATATATACCTGTGACCACACAATCAGAGCGGTAAATTGAAGCCAATTAGCAGCTAAGTAACTGCCAGGGTAGTTGTTAGTAATTAGCACTAATGACTCTAAAAGGAAAGCAGTTGTGGATCAAAGACATCCCACCATTTGAATTCACTCTGAGTTTTTTCAACATTCTCCTGCCATATTTGTCTTTGACATGCAAACACCATCTCAGTTGGATGGATGCTTCTCTTGAGACAAGACCACAAGAAGTAGTAACACATAGAGCTGTTTTTCAGTGCTTGCCAGAAGGAGCTGATTCAGCTGGGGTGTAAGCAAAAGTTATGAATCAACCTTTCGGATGCACCCTGCATAATAACTATAGAGATGTCAGAATATGCGTTGTAACTTTCTCCAGGAAGCAGAAAGTGATTTATCGGCATGACAGAAATTGATGGATGAGCTCACCAAATGACAGTTCTTTCTGAATTTGGGGAGAATAGACCCAAAGAGAAGGAAGAGAAACTAAGAAAGGATAATTTTCAAATAGAAAGTCGAATATGTAAACTTCGGTGTTGAGTTACTAAATGTATGGAATTGAGGGGCTTCCCTGGTGGCGCAGTGGTTAGGAGTCCGCCTGCCAATGCAGGGGACACGGGCTCGAGCCCTGGTCCGAGAGGATCCCACCTGCCGCACAGCAGCTGAGCCCATGTACCACAACTGCTGAGCCTGTGCTCTAGAGCCTGCGAGCCACAAATACTGAGCCCGCCTGCCACAACTACCGGAGCCCGCGTGCCTAGAGCCTGTGCTCCGCAACAAGAGAAGCCACCACAACAAGAAGCCCAAGCAACGCGACTAAGAGTAGCCCCCGCTCGCTGCAACTAGAGAAAGCCCGCGCACAGCAACAAAGACCCAATGCCGCCAAAAATAAATAATAAATTTATTTTAAAAAAAGAAAATTGAAGTATAGTTGATTTACAATGTTGTGTTAATTTCAGGTGTACAGCAAAGTGATTCAGTTATAAATATACATATATATGTATCTATATATTCTTTTAAAGATTATTTTCCATTATAGGTTATTACAAAATATTGAGTATATTTCCCTGTGCTGCACAGGTCCTTGCTAGTTCTCTATTTTATATATAGTAGTGTGTATATGTTAATCCCAAACTCCTAATTTATCCCTCACCCCGCTTCCCCTTTGGTAACCATAAGTTTGTTTTCTGTGTGTGTGAGTCTATTTCTGTTCTGTATATAAGTTCATTTGTATCTTTTTTTTAGATTCCACATAAAGCGATATCATATGGTATTTGTCTTTCTCTGTCTGACTTACTTCACTTGGTATGATAATCTCTAGGTCCATCCATGTTGCTGCAAATGGCATTATTTCATCCATTTTTATGGCTAACATTCCATTGTGTGTGTGTGTGTGTGTGTGTGTATAGGCCACATCTTCTTTATCCATTCATCTGTCGATGGACATTTACATTGCTTCCATGTGTTGGCTATTGTAAATAGTGCTGCAGTGAACATTGGGGTGCATGTGTCTTTTTGAATTATGGTTTTATTTGGATATACACTCAGGAGTGGGATTGCAGGATCATATGGTAGCTCTCTTTTCCATAAAAAACTAAAAACAGAGCTATCAAATGTAGGTTTTAGAAAACTCTTCCAAGAAATGTTGAAGGATAGAGTTTAACATGACGCTCCCATCTGCTTGTCCATCAACATGGTGTGTGTTGGAAGAGGGGAAAGGCCACTTTGGAACCCATGGCGCCCCTTCCAGTTGGCAGTGACTGTATCTTACTTACTGACAGTCTTCAGAAGATTGGATTGAGTTGAGTCACGCTGGAGTGAACAGTGTCTGATTTGGGCTCTGTGAAATTCTCCTGTTCAGTATAGATGCTGTGTGCAGGGTCTTGTTAATTAGGAGAGGGAGCAAGTTATCAAAGGGAAGCCTGGCTGTCTCAGCTGTCTCCTTTCTTCCCTCAACCCAAAGGTATAAGATTAGGAACACTTGTTTAAAAAAAAAAAACTTGGGGAGGAGGGGAAAATTGTGTGATGGAAGGTTCACGTCTTTCGGGAGGTGACAGCTACTTAAAACTGCTAGATTATTTGTAAACAGTGAGTCTGGGACAGTTCCCCCAGGTATATGATTCCTGTACTGTATCAGCACAAAACAAGCTGAGATTTCTGAACTTCCATAGCTTAGAGCAGTGCTGGACATGTGTCTATCAGAACACCATGCTTCCTGGGCATTTCCTTGTTTAAAAAAAAACAAAAATTGTGGTAAAACATACGTAACAAAAATCAGCATTTTAACCATTTAGGTGTACAGTTCAGTGGCATTAAATAAGTACATTCACATTGCTGTGCACCCATCACCCGCATCCACTAATCTTCCCAAACTGGAACTCTGTATCCATTAAACACTAACTCCCCATTCCTCCCTTCCCCCAGCCCTGGCAACCACCATTCAACTTTCTGCCTCTATGAATTTGACTGCTCTAAGTACCTCCTATCAATGGAATCATTCAGTATTTGTTCCTTTTGTGACCAGCTCTTTGCATAAAGTCTTCGGGGTCCATCCACACTGTAGCCTGTATCGCAGTTTCATTCCTCTGGGCATGTACTTAAGGACCGTCAGCATCCTTAGCCATAGTGTTCAAGGGTCCTCTCTAGGTTTAACTTCCAGCCCCCAGGTGACCACACAGACCCTTTGTCTCAGCCACGCTGAACTCTTTGTGGTTCACTAGACTCACAAGCTCCCAGGTCTCTGTGCCTTTGCAAAAGCTCATACCTGTGCCCAAGGCTCATCTCATCAACCTGCTAAATTCCAACTCATTCTTAAGGCTTCTATCAGGTGTCACCACCGGCTAGGTACTCTCAGCCCTCTGTTTACATGGGTCATGCCTGTCAATTCCCTTATCTCTTCATGACTCCTTGCTCCTGGTCCCTTCAGCCAGTGAGGACCCTGAGAGCAGAGACTCTTGCTCTGGTGTCTCCCAAATATCTGGCAGCAAGTCCTGCAGTCTGTGCTAGTAACCTTTGTCGTTCAGATAATTCTGAGCAGCTTGCTAATCTCAGGCCAGAAAGCCCAGAAATTCTACTAGAAATTTTACTAATGAAGGAGATCCATTTGGGACCACATAGATTCTTTATCTAGCTCCATTATACTATCTCAGCTCCTTCCCGAGTGGGATTTTGCAAGTGGCGTCCAGCCTAGGCAAAGAAGGCAGGTTCCTGTAGGACACATAAGCAGTTGTACGCCACTGATGCTAAATCCCTCCTCCAGCGGGCTTGATCTCTGGCCCCAAGAGCTGTGTGGTTTCTAGGCATGGTCCAGAGTTGTCACTTATTGCTGGATTTAACTGGAAAATGGTTCCAAAAGTAGCAGCTGCCTCCCCAGCCCTGAGTAAGAATATCTCTTTTCTCCGATTAAAAAATTATATACATTTTATGCAGCACATACTGTGCTCAAGGCATCCTGGGAGGCAAAGACGTTTGCAAGGAGGCCCATTCTCCCTTCAGGGAAGATCTAACTTCGGAGGAGAGTCGGGCAGGTGTCAGGGAGAATGCATCGCGGTGAGTCTTAAAACTGAGTGAGAATAGTTCATAACTGTAAAACACAGGGGATGCTACTGCCCTGACTCAGACATTCATCTCTTCAGGTGAATGGGACTAGAGGAGCCCCCGGCAGCAGGATCATTATATCCAGTGTAGAGTGGCCAGTGCTTTGTCGAACAGAGGGCAGGTGGCCCTGGAAATAAAGTTGTTGTCAGATCCTTCTTTTTATTAAGCATTGGTAAGTGAGGGAAGAGAAGGGAAATTGATTCCAAATGACAGGAACCAAGAGATGATGCCAAGGGGCTTCCCTGGTGGCGCAGTGGTTGAGAGTCCGCCTGCCAATGCAGGGGACGCGGGTTCGTGCCCCGGTCTGGGAAGATCCCACTTGCCGCGGAGCGGCTGGGCCCGTGAGCCATGGCCGCTGAGGCTGTGCGTCCGGAGCCTGTGCTCCGCAACGGGAGGGGCCACAACAGTGAGAGGCCCGCGTACCGCAAAAAAAAAAAAAAAAAGAGATGATGCCGAAAATGACCCACTTGTCAGCATGACAAGGAGTCCTGAAGGCCTAGGATGCCTACTTGCCTTGCCCGAAGCATCAGTCAGCCTGTGCACACACACCCCCGATGACAGGGGACCCACTACCTCTAACCACAGCCCACTGTGCCTCCTCCAAAGAGCTCTGGCTTTTGAAAGTTCTTCTTCTTCAGCCCCAAATCTCCTCCTGTAACTTCCCCCCTTGTTTGGGTTTTGCCCCTCACCATACAGAATAAATCCTCTTCCCAGCGTTACCTTTCCAATATCTGGAGCATCTCTGGGGGACCTGGTGAGGCTCTTCTTCTTCCAGGGAACCATCCTCACTCCCTGCAGTCCTTCTAGGGCTGGGGCTGACGTGCGGGCTGGGCAAGGGGTGATGGGAGCCCATCTGGATCCTCTCTTCTCCACTGCGTGACGGTGTTACAGCAGCTCCGGATGGAAGTCAGGGAAGCATCTGGGTGGGCCACGGGAAGGATGTGCCGCTCGGGCAGGCCGCTTGTTCCCTTCATTGTAGCCCCTGTCCAAGCCCAGGGCTCCTCTGTGCACCTCGGGACATGGGAGAGGACAGGAAAGGACACAGATGGGCTCCTGAAGCCATGTGCCTCCTCAGTCCTGAACAGACTGACAAACAGAAACTCTTCAAGAATGTGCTGTGTTCTGGGCATTTTCAATGTTGAATATGGAGCTTTTAGAAATGGAGCAGCTCAGTCTGTCTGTCTGTCAGCCCCTTACTGCCTCCTCACCCCTGACACCTTCGGCCACTGCCCACCTTCTGACCTGGGCTGACCCACCTGAGTTTTGTCTCCACGTCCAAACTAGGATGGACAGCAAACACTTGAGTAATGCAGCACCTGCCTGAAAACAGGATTAACTGTGCTTCTGAATTTCATTTGTTGTTTCATTAATCACAGCGTCTAGGTAAGGGATGAACTTTTGTTAACGGCTCTATTCCCTTTTAGATGTGGGTATCTTAAGGCAAATGGGATGCTAACACTTCAGGTGAACTGTTTCGTCTTGGAGCCAAAGCAGCACCATGAGTTGGTTCATTCATCTTGCACAGATGTGGAAACTAAAGCTTGGAGAGAGAAATTCACCTGCCCTATTCCTCATGGTTTAGCTATTAGTAGAACCTAGGACTCCAAATCCCAACTGTTGGACTCTAATATTTGAACTCTTACTGTTCTTTTTTTAGACATAGTGCAGATACTGTAAAATCCACCCATGTATAGAGTACAGTCCAGTGGTTGTAGTATATTCAGAGTTGTATGACCAACACCACAATCTAATTTTAGAATTTTTTCAACATTCCAAAAGGAAACCTGTCCCCATGAACAGTCACTCCCCATTCTACCATCCCTCCAGCCCTAGGTAACTGCTAACCTACTTTCTGTCTCTGGATTTGCCTGTTCTGAACTTTTCATATCTATGGATTTATACAACATACGGCCTTTTGTGACTGGCTTCTTTGACTTAGCATCATGTTTTCAGGGTTCATCCACATTATAACAAAGATCATGATTTCATTCCTTTTTATGCCTGCATGGTATTCCATGGTTTGGATATATCACATTTTGTCTATCCATTCATCAATTGATGGACATTTAGGTTGTTTCCACTTTTTGATTATTATGAATAATGCTACCTTGAATTTTCATGTACAGGTTTTTGCATGGACTTATGTCTTCATTTTTCTTGGTATATGCCTAGGAGGGGAATTTCTGGGTCACGTAGTAAGTCCATATGTAGCATTTTGAGGAACTGCCACACCATTTTCCATGGTGGCTGCAGCATCTCCTCGTCACCATTCTTGACTCCTTTTTTGAGTGCAGGAATCACATCTTAGGTGTTCTGGGCAGACCTTCCCCACCTCATTAGTCTAGTTTAGTAACTCACCTGGTGATTTTTTTTACTCTGTTACACAAAGCAGGAAACTTTCTGAAGCATACCTGATTGGGATCTCAGCTTTGGGATACGCCACTTCTGTAACTTCGGGTTTATCAAGCGTTCTTTCTGTAACAGCCAAATGAATTGATGTGATGAGAATCAGTGAACTGAAGGATCCCGTGAGGTGCAGGATATAAAGCCTGGCATAGACCCTAGCCCACAGTAGGTACTCTTTCATTCATTCAACATTTATACTTAAACTCCTACTGTGTGTTATCAAAGCACATAGCAGGAGTCGAAGAGGTAAGCAGTGGACAATACAGACAAAAGTCCACGCCTACCTGTCTTCATCTTCACCTCTCCACACCTCCCTCTCCCTGGCTCACTCTAGAAAGACTGGTGTTCTGTGTTTCTGGAGTGCATCATTCTCCCTTGTACCTCAGGACCTTTACACATGCTCCTCCCTCATAGTGGAATTTTCTTCCCTGTGTTCAGATCAGTTCCTCCTATTTTATACCTACACAGACATCATGCATTACCACTCTGTAACACTTATTCACGGCTGTTAGTTTACATTTATCTGCATTTGCATGATTCTCTAACATCCACATCCCCCACTAGACTATAAGCTCCAGAAGGGCAGGGCCTGGGCTGCCATTATTCATTGATTTATCCCCAGTACCTGGCATGCTGTAGTAAGTGCTCAACCAATATCGAATGATGGGATGAATACCCGTTCCTTTCCCTGTCATTACAAACTGTCAAACGGGACTTGCTTTAAGCTGGAAGGCAGGCGTCATCCACATCATGCCTGGGTGAGTGAACAAGCCGCCTTGTTGTGCAAGCCGCCTGCCACCCTGTCTGGACCACCATGTTCAATTAGAACATGCGATGATGGACAATCGGGTGTTTAGCAAGGTTGAGGTAAAGAAAGACTTGGAGCACTTGCTACCAGTTTCAGGAAAGAACCGCAGAGCGCGTGAGATCAGAGCTGAGGGCTGCCAGTGGGCGACGTCAGGGAAGCCAGCCCATCTCCTTACTCCACAATAAAGTTAATTAATCCTTCCCCCGATCCATCTTCCTCCCACCCTGTGACCACTGCCAGCTACTGATCATCACAGGTGCATGCATCCAGATTCGTGCCCCATGGGGCTGGGCTCTTTTTGTAGCAAAGACACAGGGACGACCTCCCACCCTCTCTCCAAGCCAGCATCTTCCGTTTCCTACTCCTGTTCTTGGGAGGAGCAGCGCCTCTCCCCAGCCCTTCTGCTGCTCACTGCCTTTGAAGTATAAGTAATAAACTTTTACAGGTGGTGACAAGAAAAGCCTCGTTAGCTTCGTCCTTGACTTGGAGAGTGGCTCTAATCCTCTTGCCTTCTGAGTCCGGCTCCTTAATGTATCATTTTCAATCCGGTACCTCTCAAATTCAGCCCTGCGGCTTCTTTGAAGTGTCACAGCCCCCCACTCCCTCGGTTCCTCTTTATGTTCCAAGCCTGTCTGTGGAGGGTCCTGGGCTGGGCCGGGAAGCCTCCTGTGGGCGCCCTCAGAAGCCTCCATCCTTTCACTGATCCAGTGATGATGGCCTGCACCCTCTCCACTGTGCTCACATCTGAGCTGAGGGCACTTGATCCTCCTCCAGTCCTTCTGGATGGCAACTCTTCCTTTAGTTTAGCAGCAAGTTCCCATTAGGTCATTTGCTTGGATTGGCTTCTGTGTTAGCAAGTACTAAAGTAAAAACAGTAATAGTAATGACGTTAGTAGTAAGACCTTCGATTTATTGATAAAGCTGGTCATTAGACTAACGGCTTCATACATATTGCATTATTTAATCTCCCAACAATCATGTAAGGGAAGGTGCTTTTTTTTTTAATCCCCACTTTATGGATGAGGACACACAGATTTAGGGAGGTTAAGTAGCTTGCCCAAAGTTACAGAGTCAGCAGGGGGAGGTTCTGCACTTAGAATCAGGCAGAGTGATGCAAGTACATGCACTTAACCACCTTATAAACCAGGAGGCAATGGAAAGTGTTTTTCTTTAACAAATACACACTAGAATTTGTATATCCAAATGGTCTCCCATGGGCGACTCTGCACTTCAACAGTATTTTTCCCTTCCTTTAATTGTCAACATCATGGTTTTCAAAGGGCGTTTATTCCTGTAATTGGACAGGTAAGATTAGGAGTTTGGGGAGATTGAGATTACGTAAGTGCCTTGCTACTTCCTTCGCTGTCTAAAGATGTTCCAAAGCTTAAGTGTAATGGTCTTTTGAGAGAAGCATCTCCCACTTAGCACCTAACTATTGGCAAAGCCGTGTACTAAGCACTGGGGATTCAAAAGTGAATTAGACCCACTTTCTACTCTGAGAAGCTTATACAAAGAAGAAAATAGAAACATATAAGCAGATTTACATACTATCTCATGTATACATATGTATTTTAATGTATATGTAGTATATTTATGATATAAAATGTACTGTATGTTTACATATCTCAATCGTTGTAAGGCTTGATGACGTGAGGTGCTATGGAAACACAGAGCATTAGGAAAAAGTCAGAAGTAACTAATACTATATTGCATTGATGTTCATGCCTTGCTTTAAAAGAGTTGCTCTTATTTATTCAGCAGGTTCTAGACACTTGGTATGTTTTATCACATTGAGAAACTGACAAGAATAGAGACCTATGCTCCTGGCAGTGATCTTGCATGAATCATCTCTGCCAAAGTACAGGACTCTTTTTAGACACTGTGCAGAATATACTTATGGTAGCTGGCACTTACATAGCCCTCTCTCAGCCAGTCACCGTGAGGCAGGCATTTTATCATGGTCCTTAGTTTCTATTGAGGAAACTATTTATATTTCTACTGAGGTTACTTCATTTACCTAAGAAAATAACAAAAGCAGGGTCTGAACTTGGCAGTCTTGCTTTTAAACCTGGGATTTGGGACCTCCTCCAGGTATCTCAGAATACTACAGAAAGAGCCCTGTTATCCTTGACAAAAGCAAAAAACAAACATAAACAAACATAAAAAGAAAACAAAAAAACACAGTTGAATATATTATTTCCTTGCCAGGCAAGGGAATGCACACCAATGAAAAAAATTTACTGAATAGATGGCAGAGAGGAAACTTGAGGGTTTTTAAGTGCAAAAGGGGAAGGTAGGATAGGAGATAGAGTCTGAAAACTGTGTTCTGGGTAGGATGGAATGCATTCATAGGTTTGTACGTCAGCCTTGTTCATTGGCCAGGAGAGAGGAGAGGACATTGCATTAGACCACAGTCACGGAGAGCTCTGACTTGGTCTTTTAACAGCTTCAGCTGTTTCAAAGCAGCTGTATTGAAGTACAAATTGAGTTTTGATCTCTCCTAAGCAGGTACTGGTGGGGCTGGGAATCTTTCTTTTTACACTAAATTCCAAGAGCTGCGTGAGTGAACAAGACAGACACCAGGCTTGTAGATTTCTAATTGGGGGAAACAGACCATAGACAAGCAAGATAGCTCAGATGGTGGTTAAGTGCCGTGAGGGGCAGAGAAGAGCCACACGATGGAGATGGAGGGGTGGGGGTAGGAGGCTCTAGGAGGCTACTGTTTAAAGTCACAAAAGATGAGAAGGTTCAGGCAAGAAAAGACACCGTCACTTAAGAGAGGAGGAGTGCTCTAAGCAGACAAGGGCTCGTGTGCAGAAGCAGGCGAGGGTTTGTGATATTTGAGGAAGAAAAAGGAAGCCAAGGTCCCTGAAGGGTAGCAGGTGGAGGGGTTGGGAGTCGGGGGCTAGTTCGTGGAGGACTTCCTGATGAACTGCAGGCAGGGGACACAGAGAAGAGAGGAAATCCTCACCTGCTCCTCAACTTGGGGCTTGAATGGCATCCGTGAATGGAGTCGGGCTCTCCCTCTGAGCCCCAGCGTGCAGTCCTCTGCCGGAGGCATCACAAGAAGAGGACAGAGACTCCAGAACAGTTTCCTGCCCTCTCGTGGACTTGCCGCGTGGTCCTGGAGAAGTGGATTCTGTCTCTTCGTTGTGAATTTTGCAGAACCTGTAGGTGTTTTCTAAGCAGCAGTGGCAGATAAAAAAGGAGACTCCAATTCCTGGTCTTAGCTGCAGCAGCGATACCAACTAACCTAGTGCCTTGAAGTAAGGTCTTTAATCGCACATTTCTCATCTGCAAAACGAGTATAGTAGTTGAGCTGCCTACCTGCCTACCTGCGAGTGGAGTTGCGATTCTTCGTGGGAATAACTGGTGGGGAAGCAGTTTGAAACAGTTGAAAAGATAGAGATTCACAAGGCATTGATGTTATTGATCTGAGCAACTGAAAATATAAATGGCAGCACGGCATGGAACATTTTGATGCAGTTGTCATCGTCGTCGTCATCTACCATTGACTGAACACTCACTATGTGGTAGGCACTGTGCTGAATGCCTTCACGTGCATTAATCTGTGTTGTATCTTTAGTAGCAGCTCAGCCACTCCAGTCATTTACACAACCCATCAGGTAGCATTTAACCTGGGGAAGCTCATCTCCATTGCTTTTTACAGCAGCACCAAGAGGCAAGTATTGCTATCTCTGTTTTATAGGTGGGGGAAACGGAGAGGTGTTGGTTAGATTCAGTGTTCAGAAGCACGCAGCCTGCAACTGGAAAAATTCCAGACCCACACCCAGGGCTGTTTGTCTTCAAAGCTGATCATCTGACCACGAGGCGGCACTGCGTCTTCTCGGCAAAGTTCTCTGTAGGTGTAAGAATCATCCGGTATCTACAAATCGTCTAATATTCAGACTCAGTGCCTTGGGCTGAAAAGGTTAAAAAGCAAACTTCTCTTGGGCATGTCCCCTTGTACCTGTGTTAAACTGAGATGGGCATCACCATGCTCGGAGTAGCATCTTTTAGATGAGAACCTTTAAAAGGGATTGAGCGATTGCTGGGCCCTTTGCAAACAGAAGGCGCCCTATGACTGCTCCCCAATCAGAATACGGAGGACCCTAGGCAGCAAATAGGTTAGGAGAGCTTCTTCACTGTGTCAAGAGAATGGACACTGATATTTGTTACCTTGGTACTACGCAAATGTGGACCAAGGAGATAGGCTACCTGGGGCCATAGGGTAAAATGAATGTTTTTGAGTCCAATAACGTGGCTGTGAACCCCGGTCCCAAGATACCCTAGCTTGGGTCCCCTGGGGCAGTGGGTCAACTACTCTGTCCTCAGTTTCCTCACCTGCAAAGTGTGTATGATAGTTCTGCCTACTTCATAGGGTTGTCGAGGGCGATTAATTGGGGGCAACTCATGGAAAGCCCTTTGGCCAATACCTGGACCAGCACGCAGAGTCAGTCTGTCATTTCCACTAGGCTGAGCAGTCGTGTCACTTCCACAAAAGGCACTTAAAGATGTGGGCATGTAAGAAAAAAACACCATGCCAGTAGGGACATCCACTTAGACAGAGATGATTTTTACCAGGAAGGTAGCAGAGATAGGTTCTTTCTCAATTCAAGAGAGTACACAGTTAGGGCTTCCCTGGTGGCGCAGTGGTTGAGAGTCCGCCTGCCGATGCAGGGGACGCGGGTTCGTGCCCCGGTCCGGGAAGATCCCACATGCCGCGGAGCGGCTGGGCCCATGGACCATGGCCACTGAGCCTGCGCGTCCGGAGCCTGCATGTCCGGAACCTGCGCTCCGCAACTGGAGAGGCCACAACAGTGAGAGCCCCGCATACCGCAAAAAAAAAAAAAAAAGAGAGAGTACACACACGTTACTCGCCTGGGCCCTACTATGCTCCTCACTTACCCAGCCATTAAACATAATTTTGACTTTGATGGGGTACTCTGGTATTTCCTCATTTTGCCCTGAAAATGAGATGTTAGGCTGCATGGTAGAATACATTGCCTTTCAAGACAGAGTGCACATCGCCCCCCATAGCCCTCCCAAGGGGACTCGCTAGTATGTCAGACGCTGTTCCAAGACCCCAGGACAAGGTCAGTATGCCCTTCTATATGGTAAGTAATTTAAAACATTTTCCAATTAAAACATAAACAAGTATGAGATAAACTTTAAAATGCGCACAAACGATTAAGATAAAAATTGAGACTTCAGAGAAATCACTCGCTCACCAGCAGATTCATTTGGGCTCTTAGGGATTTTGTTCGTGAGAATCTGCAGAGCTCTGGGAACGCACAGCCTGTGCCTTTGGACAGGTCAGCCACAGTCCTCACTCTGCTTCCTGCTTGCTGTGTAACCAGTGTATTACTCAGAGACTCTGTTTCCTCTGCTGTAGAGTCAAGATGATGCTGCTTTCCACTTCGGCCCACTTGGGGCAGCGTCACAGGAGATGACCCACGTACAGGTAGAGCACAGTGCCAGCAGGTGGCTGACACACGGTATAATTGCCCACCCTCCCTCGGCTTCACTTGGCCTTGGAGAGTCAAGGTGGGCCAGCTGTGTTGCTGGGCCTTGCGATCTGCAGCGCCAGCTGCTGGCTCTCTGCGTCTCCCAGCTGCAGAGCCTTCATCTGGAGCCCGGAGTATCTCGATGCCTTTCCCTCACATCTCCTTTGGTGGCTCATTGGCTTATCTGTCACCTGCCAGGGGCCGACCAGTCCCCATTAGTCTTGCTGTTACCTATTCATCCGCCTGCTTTTTCTGTCATCACCCCATTAGTACTTCAGCAGCACTTTTCTGGCACCCACTCTTTGCAGAACTCGGCAACGTTTGCATCTTTCTGGTTTTCAAATATTCCTTGAAACTCTTGTCATCTGTTGAGTCCTGCAGCCCCTTCAGTGGGTCAGTCCCCATCTCAGCAGAAATTTGCATTACAGCTGCCTCCGGAATGCTTTGCTTCTGCCTCTGACCTTGTCTGCATTTCATAGTAATTCAGCTACATCTTGAGTTCCTCTTCTTCTCTGTGTCAGTTGGACAGTTTTGCTTAGTTTCAGCTATGCAGGCAGTGATAGTCAAAAAGATGGATGGATTCATACTATCCAAAAGCTTTTCAAACCTACCCAATGCTGGGCACAAAAATGAGGCTATAAAACTTGTGATGGAGTTCCAATTTCAGATTAACCGTCTTATTGTGTAGGCAAAGCCCGATGTGATTTCCTCTTCATAGACAAAGAGCTAAGCTCAGGAGAAATGCAGCCAACCAGCACATTAATTAAAAGGAAGTTTTGAGAAGATTCTTTCATCTTCAAAATGTCCTCTCACCTTAAAATGAGCGCCTGGCATTGTCTTTTAAATTATTGAGTCCTGGCTGGCTGGGATAGCTCAATTGAGAATATGCGTTCATCTTCTTAACTACTTTTATCAGCCGTTCTGTCTGACCCTCCAGGGATGCAGGTCTAGCGACCTCAGTCTCTTGCTACACGCATGCAGCTCTATATAGAAACATAGTTCCTGCCTGTGCCTAGTTAATAATTTTTTAGCTGCATCTTACATAACCACATGTAGTAAGTAGCCAGCTATTCAGTAAGAGTATTTTTGTGTCCTCAAGCTTCTGGAAGTCCCTAAGCTTGGAAGTAGACACAGAACAACCACGGTACTAATGACAATTCCGGAAACTGTATGCCAGCCCTACCGTGTGAAGATATGAACATCCTCTTAACTGCCTTAAAAGCCAGTGTTGTCGCCTCTTTACAAGGGCATTCTGAGACCCAGAGATGTATCTGCCCAAGATGGTCTCACAGACATTTCAGTGGGACATGGGGTGCCAGGTTCAGTTTCGTCTGGGTGAACTGCTAAGGTTCTTTCCAATTTCTAAAGGACAATCTATAGGCAACGTAAAAGAGAAGAAACATGGGAGTAAGGGGGAAGAGTCCCCAGGGAGTTGGCAGCAGTGGTGGGAAGAGGCTAACAGCAGAGGAGGTTTATGAAGTGAGGGCAGCTCTGCAGCTCAGGCTTGGGGGTAAAGGGCCACTGAAGTGTCAGCTTCGAAGACAGAGAGCCTCTCCGCCATATTTGAGTATGAAAAGTGTTGGAGGTGATGTCGAGGGTCAGTAACCACCTCTAACTCAGCTCATGCTCGAAGGCATTGCAGTGTCTCTTTAGTGAGCAGATAAGCTGTACAGAATTCCCAGGAACTGTAGCACCAGCTGTGGGGCATGTGGGTTTCATCTCACTCTGGTCAGAGACTAGAATCGGAAGCATTTCAGTAATACACTGTGTAACAGTACGTGTATTATAGTGAAGCTACAAAAATTGATTTAGATTAGTAATAATTATAGGAACCACTCATATGTCCTGAGCAATTGCAACGTTCCGGTGCTGTTCTAAACACCTTCCGTCTATTATTTCATTTAAAGGGCACATGAGTCCTTTGTTGTCGATGAGTGAGGTGGAAAGAAAAGCAATCTTTCAAATAAGGACAACATGGCGGGGGTTCCTCTTTTATTCTCTATGATAGGGAAGCTGGGCAGGCTTTGCAGTGGGTGTTCCATGAAAGTTTCTGGAATAAGTAAATGAGGATGGATAAGACGTAGTCCTTGCCCTTCAGGAATTTGAACCTAGCAGGACTAACATATACCTAAATACATAAACATAATGTAATATCACGTGATACTAGATAAATCAAGGTATTCACGATGTACACAGAGGACCCAGTTGAGAGAGGATCAGAAAAACTCCAAGAAAGTACCGTTGCAGTCAGGGCTTGGAGGAGGAGGTGGCCATGTGTGCAAGGTGGGGAAAGTGCATGCCAGCAACTGTAAGCCATGCAGGTGTACAACCTCTGCACGTCCAGGTGCAGTGACCTTCTGTATAGGTGGGAACACCACCTACCCCAGCCCCACCTGTGCGCTCCCATCTTTCTTCACCTGCCTTATCCTCCTTACCTTCACCTGAGCCTTTACAGTATCGTTTTGTTTACTGTCTCTCTTTGCCACTAGAATGTAAGCTCCCTCAGGTCAGAGCTTTTGTCTGTTCTGTTCTTTGTTCTGGTCCCAGTACACATAACACCTCTCAGCACATGATAAGTGTTCAATAAAACTTTACTGAGTGAATGAATGAATAAATGACAGTTTTAAAGGATTTAAGAAACGAATTAATGTAAAGTCTAAATATAAAAAACACAACCCCCCCCACCACCACGCATTTTTTGGCCTCTGTAGCACCATCACCGTTTGACATTCTCCGCATCTTAAGGTATTTATTTCTCCGTTGTCTGTCCTCTCCTATTACAGTGTAAGCTCCATAAGGGTAGGGATCTGATCTTGTTTTCTGTTGTCTTCACCGCCATATCTTTAGTACCTAGCGTAATATCTGGCACACAGCAGTGCTGGATAAGTATTTGTGGAATGAATGAATGACTGAATGAGGCGGCCGCCGGGGGATTGGATGGAGAAGGGGCGGTGAGGGCAGAGGGGTGGAGAAGTGATAGTGGGAGATTCGGCAAGCTATATAGTTCCACTGTGAAGGGGATCCTATCAGAAGCCAGGACTGTAGGGAATGGAGTGCTTTGTGGAAATTTTGAAGCTGGGTGGTGTGATCACATGTCCATTTTACAAGGAGCATTGGGTGTGGCCTGAGGGAGACTGGGAGCATGTCAGAGCACTAGTATATGCTAGGTTAAACCTAGACTCACCACTCCTTGCATTTGGGGAGTGGCTCCTTAGTGCTAGCTTATCAGAGTTAACATTGTCAGGGCAAATGATAGGGGAGCCATTTAGCTTGTAGGAGTGGATTCTGTATGACTTTTTAAAAAATGTCTTTATTTTGTTTTTGCTAATTAGTGAAAATGTAATACCTTTGAATGGTGCTGAGCTGTTAGTAACCATAGCTACTAAAGCTGTCCTATGAAGCCATTAAATGCCCCAAAAGCACTTTGTCAGGACAGCCCACCAATGAGAACAGCCTTACCCCGTTGGCCCTGACAGATTATTGAAAACATGCTGAAATTTCACGAGCTTCTGAGGAATTGACCCTCAAGGCCTCCTGTTGATTTTTCTATTTCTCCTCTCATAACTTATTTTCCGTCTCCCAAGTCTATCCAATAGAACTTTCTGCAATGGTGGAAATAATTTATACCTGCACTGTTCAGTAAGGTAGTTGCTAACCACATTGGTCATTAAGCACTTGAGATGTGGCAGCTGTAGCTAGGGGAGTGCCTTTTAATTTGATCTAATTTTGATTAAAGTAAATTTAAGTAGCTACATGTGGCTGGCGGCTACCGTATTAGCACAACTCTAGACTTTTGGGTCAGCTCTGTCTGAAATTTCACCAAACCTTCTGTGCACCGTTGAAGTATCTAAGCCCAGGACTATCCCAGTTGCTCCAGAAAAACGCTCTTCCTGGGAGACAGAAATGGCAAAATCCTTCAGCAAGGCTAACGTGAGTTAGAGCAACTTGGGTTAAGTAAGATTTTATTTGTAAAAATGCTTCACACACTGCCTGACTCATCGTAAACGCTCAGCAAAGGTAGCATTTACTTAATCCTTGCAGTAACCCTAAGGGGAGATCCCATTACCTCCATTTCGCAGGTAGGGAAACTGAAACACCAAATTTTAAATCAAGTGCCCGAGATGGTCCTGCAGCCAGTGAGTAGCAGAACAGAGATTCCTTACCCAAGTCTGTCTGTGCTTTCTGTTTTCCTTTCCAAAAAGCAAACTTGTTTTCCAAATGTCAGTGCGTTTTATCACCTTACTCTGCTGGATGAGGTCACCTCTTCACAACACCAGCACAAACACTGCATCCTTTGCAGCCCGTTCTCCCATCTCCCTTATTCGATCCATATACTGACCCTGCGAGATGGATAGGCACTCTCTCTGATTGCCCACCTTGGCAGCTGGAGAGAAAGGCCTTTAAAACCAAAGTGCTCTCCAGAGGTCCTGACTGGGGTAACTCATGAGCCAGAAAAGCAGCCAGAGGAGTGTGTGTTGGGGGAACGGACTTGGAAGAGAAAAGCAAGATCATAGGCTGCTGCAGAGAAGCCATCAGACTGATGTAAATCAGAGCAAGAGGAATTGACGGTCTCCGTCCCTAAGTGGAGTAGGGTCCAGGGGATTCGGCAGACCTGTGATAAGGACAGGAGACTACTTTCTAATTCCTGGCACTAGTGACTTGCATCTTTCTCTCCAGTTTGAATGAGATTCTTCATCCCCATTGCCTGGATCAATGTTTTGTTGATAGGAGATGCTCAATAACTGTCTGGTGAAAGGATGAACAGGTGAATGAGTGAATCATTTGATGAGCATAAATTGCTGTTGCCTAAAGCACTCTTCCATAAAATAAAATAAATTAAAAAACGGTGTTGGCTCCTGCAAGCTTACAGCAATCTAGAAGGACTGGACCGCAGTCACCCGGAGGGAATGTGGAACGGGATATTTGCGCCTGCAATCCAGATCTAGCATTTTGATAAAAGTCATAGAATTACAATCAGATACAGTTATATAACCCAGTAAACAGATTTGATAGGAATCTAGATATCTTCTCCTAAATGAGTTACGGGAGATTTAGCGGCACCTTTCTGAGGATCCTGTAACCCTCAAGCCAAGTTTGGGGAGTGAGAGGAGGACAGACTCACCTAGTTTGCCGTTCCCCAGATTCGATTGGCACCCGTTTGGATAATCCCCGTGGGATTAGTGCAGTGTGACAGTTACATAAGGAGTATTTAAATAAGATTTGGATGAACTGTGTGAAAATTAGCTCCCCTGCCTCTCGGCGCTCTCTTTCTCGCTGTCTCTGAAGTTACATTTAATCTGATGGACGGAATTTCTCGGCCTTTCTTCGGCTGTCTCTCCCTGTCTCTTCTGTTTTGTCCAGCTGACTGTCAAGGTGTCTTGGGTGCCCTCCATGCTTGGTTTTGATGCTCTGTCTGAGAATCTCGGGCTGGTTAGCCGGTAGGTAAATTAATGAGATAATCTAAATGGAAGCATTTAGTAAACTGTCAAGTGCTGTGACAGTGGAAGGAGGTGGATGACATGGGGTAGTTGAGGGTTAGACGCACAGGTTAGACGCATAAAGAAAGCGAGTGAACCCTGCTTTCTTTGGGTTCATGTTGTTTTCTCCAGAGTCTGTATAATAGTGAAGAACAGAGAGGTGGAAGAGCCTTTGGGCATCGGGTATGCCCAGCCCTCGCACTTAAATGAGCCAGGAGACTGGGGCTCAGGGAGGACAAGCCACGTGCTCAAGCTCAATGCAAACATTAGCAGCAGAGCCCACACTGGCCGCAGGTCTCCTGTTCTCTTCGTGTCCCTCCCTCCCTCCCTTCCCTCTGCTGGCAGAGGTGCCAGGGAGCAAATCTGCAAAGACCGTCATTTGTTCCTAGCAGCTCTTGACTGTTGGCAAAGAGAAGCATTTGCTGTTCTCAAGATAATCTGAACCTGTTCCTTCAGCATCCTTTTTGTGCTTGGGCACTGGGGATATAGCAGCAAACAAACAGACAAAAATCCCTGTCCTCATGGAGCTCATACTCTCCCCTGGGAAAATGCGTAGAGATAGGTTTTACATGGTGTTACCTGCCTTGGTGAAAAGGAAGTCAGAGTTAGGGGGGCTGAGAGCGCCAGTGTGCCCGGGGAGGGGACTTTATGGTAAGTGGCAGGTGTGGGTCAGAGAGGTCTCGCTGATAATGTGGCACTTAGCTGATTGTTGAATTTGGACGGCGACCTAACTTAAAACCCAAATTCAAAGCAGTAATTTGGTAGAAATCAGGACAGGATTTTTAAAAAAAAATTTTTAAAGCATCTAATTGTCAAAAAGTCATTGGATATCTACTGAAATGTTCACAGTGCCAATCTCTAATTCATGGGATTACAATTATTTCTATTTCGTGTATTTTTTTATTTCCTGAATTTCCTATATGGAATACGTATTCCTTTTGTAATTAAAAATAAAACACACAAAGACTCATTGACGTTGGGTGAGGGGATTTCACTGCATTGAAGTGGCAACAAGCCAAGGTGGCTGGGAGTGAGAGGTGCTGGCATGCAGGGGAAGAAAGAGACTGAACAGGAATAACCAGATGGGGGCACGGCTTTAGTCCTGGCTCAGCATCTACTGACAGGTTTAACTAAAACAATTTAGGGAAGGGAAGGAAGAGCAGCCATTATGATTGACCCTTAAAGTCAGCAGGAGAGGAGTTCCTCAGCCTCTCTGACACCTGTGTTCTCCAGTTTGAAGAGCCTTCCTGCCTGCCCTTCCCTCCCTCATTTAAGATGGGCGAGTCCTCAGGCCCTGTAACATTGCTCCCACCTTTAGATGCAGAAACTCTGAGAAGATTGGGAAAGAGGAATTTATCATCCTTTAACATGTGTTTTCCAGAAACGTTATTCCCTTTCCAAGTATGATTCACAGTAAGATTTATTGAGTAAGTTCTGTTCCTGCATTTAAATCATGATGCTATTGGTGTTAGGGGGAGAAAAGACTCTTAAGTAGTCATTAAGTTGAAACTCTTCAAGATTAGGGACCGTGGCTCATTTTTCTTTGTATTACCCGTAACACCTAGCCCCATAAATATTGATTTTATTTGAAAAGGGTGTTTGATAAAGTGAAAGGAACAATGGAAATGTATCTAATTTTTTAAACATAGGGACATCAGAATCTCCCCAAGTTGTCCACTATCCCAGTTTCTTTATTTGGTGAAGAGTATCTTTGAAGATTTGGATGTCTCCAAAGAGTATCTTTGGAGAGATAAATGTATTTGTAGGGAGGAGACAGTGATCATCAGCCCAGATCACTGCTTCCCACTGTTTACACCCACTGTCTCCTCAGATATGCTTGAGGATTAACAGAAAATCTAAAAACCTTGCAACTCTCTTGGCTGTGGGTCTCACTTTGCCAAACCACCGTGATGACTGCACACATCACCAGCCTATGCCCAGCAGTAGACGAAAATTCACAAGGAATGGGATGGATGTACCTGATAATAGGTTACGTCACTCCTGCCTCTCCTAGAGTGTTACCCCTTTCAGATCTGCAACCCTTTGGCGTGTCATCCCTGTTTCTGAAGAGGATTCTAAAATCCAGTGGCCCACTGCCCTGCCACCATCTGTTTAACTGAGTGAAGATAATTTAATTGTTCCTTAACAAGGCAGGATCTGCAGTGCCTTGTGGTTATAATTAAGAGCATCAGCGATCGTTATAAGCATCTATTATCCTGGTGTGGTCCCCTCCTCTTTAGTTCCCTGTGGCTACTCCCCTGCCTACTCTCACTTACCTCCCTCTTAAATAAAGTGCCTAGAGCTTCCATCTCACAATTTCTAACCTACCTCTTCACTGTTCTTATCCCCTTCCCATCCACCCTTTCCTCCCCAAGCTCCCAGTGTCTCCCCAAGCTTTGCTGGACTGCTGGTCGTACAGGAGAGCATTTCCATTAATACACAGTAAATAAATACATTAATATTATTAATTAATTAAATGAGACCTTGGATCTGCAGGGTGATTCTAGAAGTAGAAATGCCTTCTTTTCTGAGAAAAGTTTGGTGCCTTCTGAATTTGACCTGCTGCTGTGGGGCCTTTCTCTCTGTACTCAGGCAGCAGTGTTGCTGGCCCTCTAGATGATACCACAGAACCCTTAACGCTCAAGTGTGACCCACTTCTAATGCAGACCAGCCAGGACTTTCAAAAAGATTGAAATTTTGCAATCAAAATGTAGGAGGAAAACAACACTCATAAATAGAACATAAGAGGCATAACAACAACCGGAAGAAGATAGAAGGGGGAAGTTTCTGGTGCTACAGGGGTTAGTTTGCCTCGAGGCCTCTTGGCTCTGTCCTATCTCACATGCAGTCTCTGCTTTGCTAATTTCCCAGCACCACACCTGCCCCCACCATCCACCCAGAGCTGCTCCAGTGCTCAGCCCCCTGGCATGGCCATTGTCAGAACAATGGAGCCAGCTTCCCATTTTGCTTCCCCACCCTCAAGGTCGGACAAGGGTCCTTTAGCTCAGCTTTCTCTTCTAAAGGAAAAGGAAATGACCCATTGATTAATATCTCCCTTACTGGTGGGACCCTCCTTTAACATGTAGGAAGTAGACTCACAGATCCAGAAACTGTGAGTCCTTTGAGGGATTCCAAGTTCTCAACCCTGTCTATGACCTCTGTGTCTGTCATTCAAAATTTTATTGTCCCAACTGAGGCTACCACTGGCTGACTTTTCTGAGAGTACTGGTATGGTTTCTCTAGGAGCAATTTCTACATGAACTGTCAGCTTCTGCCTGGGTTGGTGGTAGCTCTAAGGAGCATGGTTTACCACCTTGAAGAAAATTCCTTTGATCATCCAGTAGATAAATTAGTGATACACCTGGAGTGAAAGATGGTGTCTTTTTCTCTCCTAAGTATTGCTTTACCACTAACTATTTGACAAGTAAGGAGAAAAGGAAACTACAAATGAAAAATTGGGAGGATGGATGAGGAAAGGGAAGAAAAGCACCATTAAAAAAATACTGAAACAAACCACTCTAGGGGAGATGTACATCTCAGATGAAAAATAATGGATCAGTATTTCAATATGTAAAATGTTCCTACAAATCAATAAGGGAGAAAGAGAAGAATGGCCAAAGGACATGAGTGCTCCTCACTGAAGAAGAAAACAAGTCACTTGACACATGTAAAAACTTCTATCTCACAAGTAATCAAATAATGAAAAATAAAACAGGAATTAAGCACTGGCAGTACTTTATATATATAGTTCCAGTGATAGTAAAGATGAGAAAAATGTAAACCCTTCTTGCTGGAGGAAATTGCAAAAGCATTTTTGCAGGACAATTTGACAAAATGTAACTAATTTTTAAAATACACATATATGTGGCATAGCACTTTCACTTCTAGGAAATTATAGGAGATGAAAAAAAGGAGGTCTTATTATTTATGATAAGAAAATACTTAAAACAAATCCAACTTCTGAAAACAGACTTGTTAAATTTTGATGTGTTCATATAACAGAATAATATGGAACTAGTAAATAAAATGTAGAATTTTGGCATGAGTAAATGTTGATCATTCATTGATCAGCTGTAAAAGTGGGCTACATAATAATTCTACTGTTATCCTATTTTTGTCAAAATATATGTCTGTATATCCAAACATGGAATAAAAGTCTGATTACATTCTAATATTACCTCTAGGTGATAAGATTGCAAGTAATTTTCATTTTCTTGTTTATGCTTTTTTCTGCTTTGCACATTTCATGCAAGGAACACTTTTTTGTTTTGCCATCAGAAATAAAGGTAATATATGTTTAAAGTTATTGGAAACATGAGATTTGATTTACTGAGATTCCATTTATGTGCAGCCTTTGGAGAATGTGTTCATTGTCGAAAGCAAAGGCCAGGTCTCTACTACTCGAATAGGACTTCTTTCTGGAAAATACTCCCAGAGAGGACCGGAAAGTCTGGTGTGGGGCACTACAGGGCTCACCTTTCCTCCCTGGACAGAGGGAAGGGCAGAGAACCAGAGAAATGAGCAAGAGATTTATACCCACTTGACTTCTTGTTATTATCCTTTTTTTTTTTTTAAACATCTTTATTGGGGTATAATTGCTTTACAATGGTGTGTTAGTTTCTGCTTTATAACAAAGTGAATCAGTTATACATATACATATGTTCCCATATGTCTTCCCTCTTGCGTCTCCCTCCCTCCCACTCTCCCTATCCCACCCCTATTATCCTTTTTGATTAAAAGATACATCAAGACGTGAAACGGATGGGAAAACCCATAAAAATTGTTTTACTGCATCATAGAAGGCTTGCATTTCTGACACTGGGATCACGGAGGGATTAATTGACGCTGTCAGTCTCTGCCTTGCTATCAGAGCGCGCTCTAGTGGGGATGGCGCGGCCCTGCTCCACGATGGATCCTTAAAGCCGCTGAGGGTGCTATTCCTTCTCCCCATGCTGCTGCCACCCCACTGTGTTCAATTCAGTCAGCGTTCTAGGTCTTTGTAGCTCCTGGAGGGCAGAGAGACCTTGTCTTGTTGCGTTCCCTGAATTTTGTACGTTGCTTAAGCCCGCAGGAGACATTCGTATTTGTTACTATCCCTCATTTTGGATTATATGAATATTAAAGTATCTGAATAATTTGGGAGAATAAACAGATCAGGAAGCAATCTGAGAGCAGCTTGATCTGTTAGTGAGTAGTCATCCTTTAGAGCCAGTTTTCCCAGTGGTAGCTTGGCTTAGTTTTCAGTCACTCATCTCTTCATTCAACAAACATTTATTTAGTTTCTACTAATGCCAGGCACTGTTCTAAGTCCCATTGGCTACAGAAGCAGCTAACAAGGGACAAAGATGCTGTTTTTAGGGAGTTTATATTCCAGGAGCATTGAGGTTAGCTCATGCCTTTGTTCCTTCTTTTCCTTCCTCCCTTTTTCACATTCTTCCTTCCTTCTGTCCATCTGCCATTTACTGAGTGTTCATCAGGTGCCAGGTGCTGTGCTAGGCATTGGAGATACCAATGAACAAGACCCCATTCCTATTCTGAAAGAGCGTAGGGTTTAGTGAGGGAAGTGAGACGAGGTCAGGGCTGTCCATAAGACCTATGCCAGGCATAACTTCAGGGTGCCAAGGGGGCCACATAGGAGCACCCTCCACCAGCTACAGCTCACCTCTCTCCTGGCCACAGAGGTACCTGTCTTAATCTAGTTTCTGCTACTGTAGCTCGCCTGCTCTGCCCGGAAAGGGGGGTGCTCAGACATCAGGCATCGAGAAGTAAAGAGATGTCGCCATGCTGCCAAAGCCACACTGGTGAATCGTAAGGTTCCTTGAGGAAATAGCTGCCGACATATGCATTGCAGCATGCAAATAACATGGCTCCTTGAGGAAATTAGTAAAATCCTTGATGTCACCCACACATTGAGTCACCTACTACATTCTGGGGGTTAAATATTAAGAGATTTAAGTCTCAGAAGACCCAAGGTCTAAGCCCGAAGGAGCATTCCGAGGAAAAGATAGCTAGCAGTGCTCACTCACACCTTTAAGTGCCAAGTCAGTGACTCGGACTGTCCCTATGACAGGAACTCTGTGAAATAAGAGGGGCAAGAAACAAACTCTTACCGAGCACCTGTTATGTTCCTCCCAGGCGTTTTTTCGGTTGCTTCCATGTGCTATCTCATTTAGTTTTCACAGAAATCCTGTGACAAACAGTTCATCATGATTTCACAGATGAGGAAATTGTGGTTCAGAGGGGTTAATTGACTTGGCCGAGGTCACAGGTATTGAACTGCTAAACTGAGCTCCCAAACAACTGCCAGACCTCTTCATCCTAATGCAATTAGGAAAGCAGCGTGGAGGAGAGTGTACCCTTTGGCACTTTATTTGAAGTTCTCTCCCAGCAATTATTTCATCCTACTTTGTAGTGCAGCACCGTGTCCCAGACTGGTTTGTAGAACACAAGATGTTAATAGGTGTTTGTGGTTAAATACACTGGGGAGACACCAAGTTAAACAGGCTTGAAGAGAGAACTCCTTCATGTCTTCTGTACCCCTCCATGTATCGTGAAGCTCAGAGGAGAAATTGCGGCAGGTGTAGTGTCCCGTGGAAGCCAGTTTGGGAAGCGTTGTTCACTTAGCAAGCATCTGATAAGCTGCTGCTCTGAGAATGGCACCTGAGGTCTGTGCTTTTGCTCCCTCTGGGCTGTAAAACAGAGACTGTGTTGTGTTCCTCCCTCTCTCCCCATGCCCACTGACTTGTCACAGTCAAAACTTAGTTTTCTCAGGGTATATGCCCAGTAGTGGGACTGCTGGGTCGTATGGTAGTTCTATTTGTAGTTTTTTAAGGAACCTCCATACTGTTCTCCATAGTGGCCGTATCAATTTACATTCCCACCAACAGTGCAAGAGGGTTCCCTTTTCTCCACACCCTCTCCAGCATTTATTGTTTGTAGATTTTTTGATGATGGCCATTCTGACCGGTGTGAGATGATATCTCATTGTAGTTTTGATTTGCATTTCTCTAATGATTAATGATGTTGAGCATTCTTTCATGTGCTTGTTGGCAATCTGTATATCTTCTTTGGAGAAATGTCTATGTAGGTCTTCTGCCCATTTTTGCATTGGGTTGTTTCAAAAAGAGTCATGTACCAAAATGTTCATTGCAGCTCTATTTACAGTAGCCAGGACATGGAAGTAACCTAAGTGTCCATCGACAGATGAATGGATAAAGAAGATGTGGCACATATATACAATGGAATATTACTCAGCCATAAAAAGAAACGAAATTCAGTTATTTGTAGTGAGGTGGATGGACCTAGAGTCTGTCATACAGAGTGAAGTAAGTCAGAAAGAGAAAAACAAATAAATACTGTATGCTAACACATATATATGGAATCTAAGGGGGGAAAAAAAGGTTCTGAAGAACCTAGGGGGCAGGATGGGAATAAAGAAGCAGATGTAGAGAATGGACTTGAGGACACGGGGAGGGAGAAGGGTAAGCTGGGAGGAAGTGAGAGAGTGGCTTGGACATATATACACTATCAAATGTAAAATAGATAGCTAGTGGGAAGCAGCCGAATAGCACAGGGAGATCAGCTCAGTGCTTTGTGACCACCTAGAAGGGTGGGATAGGGAGGGTGGGAGGGAGAGAGACGCAAGAGAGAGGAGATATGGGAACATACGTATATGTATAACTGATTCACTTTGTTATAAAGCAGAAACGAACACACAATTGTAAAGCAATTATACTCCAATAAAGATGTTAAAAAAAAAAAGAGTGGGAAAAAAAAAATTAGTGTCTGAGTGGGTGAATGAAACAGGCCTTGACCTTGACCCTGAAGAAGGTAGAAGAATAGTTGTAGACTTAGAAGAGGGCTTCCAGGAAAAAGAAGTCGTAGGACCTGTGACTCAAATGCACAAATGGAGATGCTGGGTGCTGGGGAGATGTAGAAGGAGGTTTGGGGCAGGCAGAGGGTGAGTATTTTAGAGTCTATGACAATCTAGGATCCTTTCTCTGGGCATTTGGACTATTTTTATTGCAATGAAAGGAACTTGGCAAGAGTTCAAGAGACAAACGGTGGTCAAAGGCTTGAATTCTCCATTTATTACGGATTCACTGCAATTCTTAGCATTACCTAGGTCATAGCCATACTGCTTCTAGCCCATTGCTTGAAGGGGGAATAATTCAGCTGAGCCCTAGGACTGGAGGAGTTTACTGATGTTTGGTGGGGTGGGTAGTGGTGGTGAGGTGCATCCACGGCTGGGGGAGATGCACATGACCATGGATAGCTTTTGCGGGTATGTTCTGAACTCCTTTGTGATTTTTCCTGGACATGAAATTAAGGTCCCACGAGGACAAACAGCTTTCTTTTACCTTATTCAGAATACTGATGGGCAGAAATTTCCCTAATCTTTTGTTGAACCGCAAGAGCAAGCCTGCATGGTTTCTAAACAAAGAGGGACTTCTGACAAAGAATCCTTAGATGGCATAATGATCAAATAGAGACTTTCAACAAAGGACCCTAGAGAGATTGCAAAAATCCCCTTTCCTTAAAACTGACAAGTAAATGCTTTCTTGGAAGGGACCCATTGGTCTTGCCTCACTTTTGCTTTAAGTGTTGTAATTACAGTCTGTTGATCCCCTCCTGATTCATTGAAGAAGGAAGAATCTATACACTCCAGTGTCAGGATTTCTCAAGCCTCAGGTGGGACTTTTTCTCAGAATATTCCTAACAATACCCTTGTTACCAGTGGCACTTTGAAAATTGTAAATCACAGTAAAGCTCTTAGCCCTTCTCTGTCATCTCTTTGAAAACTTTTTCCGGGAAAGTGATTTCCGCATGACCTGAGAAAAGAGAGCTTGTGACAGGCTCACAAGGCAGCCCCTATAAGAAGTTTCTTCGTGTCCTGGGCAGCCCTGAGCCTCCCCACTGCCCTTCATTTCAAGCAGAAAAAGCTGAAGAGTAGCAGGTATGTTAGTCTGCTCAGGATGCCATCGCAAAATACCGTAGACCAGGTGGCTTAGACATTTTCTTCCTCACAGTTCTGGAGGCTGGGAAGTCCAAGATCAAAGTACCAGTGCAGTAGGTTTCATCATGAGGCCTCTTCTCTTGGCTTAACAGATGGCTGCCTTCTCACTCTGTGTTCACGCGACCTCTTCTTTGTGTGCGTGGGGCGACGGGGAGCACATGCTCTCTGACGTCTCTTCTTATAAGGTTATTATAAGGACACCAATCCCATCAGACCAGGGCCTGCCTTTATAACCTCATCTATTCCAAATTACCTCCCAAAGGCCCCTCTCTAAATCCCATCCCACAGGGGTAAGGGCTTCGACTGTCACCCTTATGCTCAGAATGACCATGCAAGAAGAAAATCATGGGGTCATCATATGCAAGCATCAACAGGTAGAATTCCTGTGCGTGTGACAGCCACACATGCAGAAGGATGCGGGTGTGGTTGTGTTGGTGACTCAGATACTCCAAGTGGCACTGCTGTTGTTGTCATTATTTTACAAAAGGATGAACAACGCTTGGTAAAATTCCAAACTAAACGGAGTACAGTCTTCTCTCAATTTCCACAGCAGTGCATTGCTAGAAAATTCAACATATATTAACACGTGAAGAAACACTTGGAGTTTGAATGTAAAATACGCCTTGGATTTTATACAAGATGATTATTGACATTTTTCACTTAAATGAATACCTCGTGAGGTATTTGAAAGCCATTAGAGGCAAGGGACAGTTCTTTGTTGTGTGGAATTGCCCCGTACACTGCAGAATATTGATCATCCCTTGACTTTGCCTTCTCCATTTAGCCAATGGCATCCTTCAGTTATAGCGACAACAAAAACCACCTGCTTAGATTTCCAAAATACCTGCTAGAAGGCAGCCTTGTCCTCCTTGGACACCATTCTACTAGATATATGAGAAGAAATAAATATTTAAGAAGAGAGAAGGTACAGCTGGAGCCTTCTGCCGTCCTCTTCTCTTTGTTCTTTTTTTTCCTCCGTCATCAACTATAAACTGTTGAAATTTTCTTTGAGTACAACATCCTACAAAGTGCTTGGAAAAGTCTGCAGATAGCTACCATTTCTGTCCCCAGACAGCTCAAAGTATGCTTGCACACATAAGCAACCTGAATGTCCATCGACAGATGAATGGGTAAAGAAGATGTGGTGTCTATAGACAATGGAATATTACTCAACCATAAAAATAAGGAAATAATGCCAATTTCTGCAACATGGATGGACCTAGAGATTATCGTACTAAGTCCGTCAGACAAAGACAAGTATCATATGATATCATCTATATGTGGAATCTAAAATATGGTACAAACGAATATATTTACAAAACAGAAACAGACTCACTGACATAGAAAACAAACTTATGGTTACCAAAGGGGAAAGTGGGGGGAGACAAAATAGGAGTTTGGTATTAACAGATACACACTACTGTACTTAAAATAGATAAACAACAAGGTCCTACCGTATAGCACAGGGAACTATATTCAATATCTTATAATAAACTCTAATGGAGAAGATATGAAAAAGAATATATATATATAACTGAATCACTTTGCTGTATATCAGAGCCTACACAACACTGTAAATTAACTATACTTCAATAAAAATAAATTAATTAAACCAAAGGATCGGCTGTAAAATGACCCCCAGCACTAACTCAGGGATGTCTGCTCACCTCCAGCTGCAGGTAATAGTTTGGGGGTGTGCTTTCCATCCCTTTCCCAGCTCTCAGCTGAGCCTCCACTTCTCATTTATGGGTCGTAAAATCAGCCCAGTGTTTTCCAGCTTCTTTTTGTCCCCTGGCCTGGCGGTGGAAGGGAATGAAGGAGCTGAGACCCACACCTGCCAGGGCGGAAGAGTGATCTTGGTAGTCTTGTGTTTGCTCTCAACCAGTTACTCAATGTGTCACATGTTGGCACTTTTTGGAGTGAGGTGAGGTTCAGTGGTAGGAAATGAGATGTATAAGACATAAAAGGGCTTCCCTGGTGGCGCAGTGGTTGAGAGTCCGCCTGCCGATGCAGGGGACGCGGGTTCGTGCCCCGGTCCGGGAAGATCCCACATGCCGCGGAGCGGCTGGGCCCGTGAGCCATGGCCGCTGAGCCTGCGCGTCCGGAGCCTGTGCTCCGCAACGGGAGAGGCCACAACAGTGAGAGGCCCACATACTGCAAAAAAAAAAAAAAGACATAAGAAATTAGAGATGAGAGAGAAAAGAGACCTGAAAGAAATTATGGAAGAAGCACATTGAGAATGTGAGCAGATGTTTTGTACTGCTCTAGAAGCAACAGTAATAACAACAATAATAATATAAAATAATAAAATATAATGATTATTGTTGTTTTCATACTTCATGAGATCGGTGTTGGACTTTCCCAAATCCATGTCTCACTGCTAGAAGAAGGACTCAAATGTTGAACCTCACCATATTTATAAGTCACTTTTAGAAAGATTGTCATATACAGTCATCACTTAGTATCCGCGGGGGATTGGTTCCAGGACTCCCAGCAGATACCAAAATCCACAGATTTTGTCTCAAGTTCCTTCTATAAAATGGTGTAGTATTTGCATATAACCTGTGCACATCCTCCATATACTTTAAACCATCTCTAGATTACTTATAATACCTAAAACAATGTAAATGCCATGTAAATACTTGTGAATACAATGTAAATGTTATGTAAATAGTTCCCTGTGCATGGCAAATTCAAATTTTGCTTTTCAGAACTTTCTGGAATTTTTTTCGAATAGTTTCTACCCGGGGTTGGTTGAATCCACAGATGCAGAGCCCACAGATACGGGCCGACTGTGCAGTCCTCACAACAACCTGCGTCCTATCCCTGTTTTACAGACATGTAACCTGAGGCTCAGTGAGAGTGGGTGATTTGGCTAAGGTCCCGCAACCAGAAAATAATTGGCTCGTATCCACTGATAATGGTTTCCACAACACTACAGTACTTTTTGCACAATGGGTACTTGTGGAACGAATTTACATCAAGCATGAGGTGTGTAGGCTACACCCTAAGAGGGATGGCAGGACCTGCTCCCCCACTTACGGAAGAAGTGGAACTCAAACTAGACTAGAAATGTGGGGAAGATTTTCGGACGGGAGTAAGGGGCGAGGAAGAGGGGTACACGCAAGGGTGCTGGGAGGCTTAATAATGAGACCAGGCTTATGGGGCCAGTAGGCACACGTGTGTTTTGACAGAGAGGGGAACGTGGAACAAAAGGAACAGATTCTGAGGTCTTTAAGGTCAAAGATTGTCTATTCATGTTTATATTCCCAGGATTTGGAATATAGGTGCCTCAGACAGGGCAGGTACCTAATAATGAATGTGGCCTTGAAGGTTGTATGCACAGGTCGAAGCCAAGCCAAGGCATTTAGTCTTGAAGATGTCAGCCAGGGAGAACCTATCTGCCTTTTCAAGCCCATTTAAATACTGTGGTTTCTAATTAATGAAACTCACACCTCCTGGGGAATGATGAACAGTGAACGTGGTATTATAGGAAGAACAATCTGGTAGTGTTGTGAGTTGGAGAAAGGGTACAGTCAGAGGTACGTCTGGATGTAGGTCTGGATGCAGGTCTGGGCTCATGAGGAGTCCAGATGGGAAGAGGTGAGATTCCATGAGACCCTTCAGGTGGTAGCTTTGGGTAATGGAAAGAAGTGGGCTTTGTGGTCTCACAAACGTGGGTTTGAATCCTGGCTCTGCCACTGTCTAGCCGTCTGCCCCGACACAAGTAGCCTCATCTTCCAACCTCGGTTTCCTCACCTGTAAGAAAATGGGGATTGAGATACGTACTTCAGAGAGCCACTGGGGTAAAATAAAGCAGAGAATACATGTGAAGTTCCTCTTCCTAGGAAATAATAAATGCTATGGCTTTTTGTCTTCCTTTTTTTCCAAAGGAATTCTTGATCAAAATTTGATAATTAATTGAGTTCAAGGCCCCAGATGTGTTGCCTAAAAACGTTGACTGTTAGAAAATTTAGGACTTTGGGTTTCTGACATTTTGAATTTGAGTGACAGCCTAGGTAGACTCTGGTATGGAGTTGGTGGCGTGGGACTGAGAAGAGAATTGATAGGAGTGAGTAGCTCTCAGAACACTGATGTGGAGAGTCCTCAGCAAAGAGGACCTTCCTGATGAAAGGGTGGCAGCATCACAGCAGAGACTGGGGTCCTTGTGTTTAGCACACTCATCAGCCACGTTTTAGGAAACAGGCTGTTTAATTCCTTTGGACAGGATGCTTCCCAGGTGTTACTGTCAGATTCCTCACCTTCTGCTACACCTAGCAAGATGGGCTGCAGGTGGGGCTTCCCTGGTGGCACAGCGGTTAAGAATCCGCCTGCCAATGCAGGGGACACGGGTTCAAGCGCTGGTCTGGGAAGATCCCACGTGCCGCGGAGCAACTAAGCCCATGCGCCACAACTACTGAGCCTGTGCTCTAGAGCCCGTGAGCCACAACTACTGAAGCCTGCGCGCCTAGAGACCATGCTCTGCAGCAAGAGAAGCCACCAAAATGAGAAGCCCGTGCACTGCAACGAAGAGTAGCCCCCGCTCACTGCAACGGGAGAAAGCCCACGTGCAGCAACGAAGACCAAACACAGCCAAAAAAATAAAAAAATAATAAATTAAAAAGAAAAAAAAAAAAAAAGATGGGCTGCAGAGCCTCACCATGACAGGAGAGAAGCTGGAGCCAGGAATTTCGTAGCATCCTGGATAAGCTTCTCCACAGATGGGCGGAACTGAAGAGGGAGGCTTTGGGTGGCTTGAGACTCAACCAAAGCCATTCCGGATGTTGGAATCAGAGCACCCTGCTCTTCTGTTGCTTTCTGCCCATGTAAAATTGAAATTATCCAGAGAGCGAGCACCAAGTAATGAAGTCTGGGTCACTCCCCGCCTGTCTCACTAAATGCCACTTGGAACCAACGCCTTTACATTTGACAACAAAATCAATGAATGAAATATCGCAGGGTTGAAAATGATGCTGCACAGAATTCATTATGGGCGGCGCTGTGTTCCCAGGGATGGAAAGGCTTGGCCCTCTGTACTTTACCTTCTGGGAACATCAACACATCCACTTAATGAAACTCGAACCTTCTGTTAATCCTTCACCTTATTTGCTTTTAAACTTGACTCCTTTGAACAAAACTCAGAAGGCCTTCTCTTTGGATTCTGCCTCTTTATGAATGAGCTGTAATGACAAAAATGGAATATGCGTCAGTTAAGGGGAAAAGGGACTAGTTAATTAGGAAAACGGTTGATGAGATTAGAGGACTTTTTCTGTTAATCGCCGGGTCCCCTGTGTGCCAACGCCATTTCCTTTGAATTGTTCTTTCCTTCCGAGGATCATCTCAGTACTGAGCACACTGAGCTGAGTGTTACGATTTGTACCGATTCAGAGATAGCCACGGGGTCAAGGCAAAGAAGGGTGACCAAGGGAAGGGAGGGAGGGTGTCTCCTTCACTTTCCCTTGGAGAATTGAAACAGCATTATTGAAACAATAATGTCATTCCTTCAGAAGTGATGAAAAATAGGATCGGGGTGAGAGAGTGACCTCTTAAGATATGTGTGTGGCAGAGTGGGGAGAACAGAAGATAATCAGGGGAGGGTGAGGCAAGGGCTGGTTGTCCTGCTGCCCTTTTGTTACAAGGAAGTGTTCTTTCCTTGAGAAAGCAGGTGTTTAAGTGAGGGATTGGGAAAGAAGGAAGAACATCTAGGATCACAATTAATGGCTCATCTGCGGAATACCTTCAATTTTAATCCAGGCTACCGTTTTTTCTTTTTTTCCTTCAACAAATATTTATTGAGGACTTACTATATTCCAGGCACTACTGGGATCTAGATATATAACAACAGCTCAACTGCCAAAAAGTTCATGTCCAAGTATGAAAGAGAGGCAGGAGAAAAGCATAAACATGATGGGAGCTATGAAGGAAACATAAGAGATTGAGAATTAGAGAATAAGGATCAGGGAGCTACTTTGGAAAGAGAGACATGAAGGAACGCTTCTCTGCAGAGGAGGCATTTAAGCTGCAAGAGGGCAGAGGAGCCGACCCTGAGAAGAGTAGGGGAGAAGGTGGAGGAGAGCATTCCAGCTTGTGTGGAGCCTGAGGTGGGAAAGAACTGGTGGCCTTGGAGGAACAGGAAGTCCCCTGTGGCTGGAGTAATGAGTGACAGTGTTGAGAGAGATAGGAGATGGACAGGGGCTTGTTCCTACAGGGACCTGGAGACCATGATAATGGGTTTGCTTTTTATGTTTAAACAGAGTTTTGTAGTGGGGGGACTGAGATCTGTAGTGAGATCTGATTTGCATTCCAAAAGCCTAACTTGTTTGCACTGTTGGAGAATAGATTGGAAGAGCCAAGCATGGAAGCAGTTAGCGCAAAGCAGCATTTGCCCAGAGGTGGCCAGACCTCACATGCATTTGGGATGTGCTGTTTTGCGTGCTAGGATGTGGTTGATGAGGGAGAGGGTTGACTTTCACCTTTCTGGCTTGAGCAACACAAGGAGGGTGTGGTCATCCTTTTAACAAATGTTGGTGGCCCATCAGCACTGCACCAGGCCAGGGCTGAGGAAATGGATGTGAGTGGAACACAGTCCCTGCCCTCACTGGGTTCACAGTTGAAACAGGAAGACACTTAATAGAACGTTATAGAACCTGGACGTACAGGCATGCAACTGGAGGTATTTATCAGAATCCCCAGTTAACTTATTCTCCCCATGTTCTCCCCCCTACTGGTTTTACTTGTTTTGTAGCAATTGTTACAGTTTTGCTTTTGCTTACATATTTAAAATATGTGATACATATTCTACATGGAAAGGAATATGTATAATATTTATATTTTGTTTAAAGAATAATAAATCCAACATCCATATATCCACCATCAAGCTAAAGAAAGCAACCTTCATCAAACCCTTTGAAGCCCTGTGTACACTTTGCCCAGAGTTAAACTTTATTCTGGATTTTGGATTTATCAATTCCATGCTCTTCTTTGTAGTCGAATTCCCATGCTCCCAAACAATATATTATTTATTTTGCCTCTTTTAACTTTATGTAAATGGAAGCAGTCTGCATAGACACGTCTATGACTTCCTCTTTTTTGCTCACGTTCTCTTAGTGGGATGTACTGTTGTGGCATGTAAATCGAGTTCATTCATTTTCACTACCATGTATGAGTAAGTCACAGTATATCAATTCTTTTGTCACAGGTCACTTGGGCTATTCACAATAATACTTGTATGAATGTTATTTTAATATCTGCTAGGGCACATGTCTCCTGGGGTTTTCCTGAGGGGTTACATAGGAGTGGGTTATAAAGTATATATGCTCAACTTTATTAGTGATCATCAGTGATTTTGCTAAGTGGTAGTTACAATTTACATTCCCATCCTAGGGATTAACAGTTCCCATGGCTATCCATCTTCAACAGTATTTACTCATTAGTTTTCCTTTTAAATATCTTTGCCAACCTAGTGGTTGAGGAATGGTATGTCAGTGGCATATTAATTTACACTTTTTATTACTAATGAGGCTGCACATTTTTAGTATGTTTATTGGCTGGTTGAATTTTCTATTTTAGAAATATTTGTCCATGTCTTTTGCACATTTTCAATTGAGTTGCTCATCTTTCCCTTATTGATTTGTGGCCACTCTTTATATGTTCTAGACACCAAGCCTTTGCCAATTTTATGTGCTGCAAATATTATCTCTCGGTTTAATATGTCTTTCCACTTTTTTTAATGGTGCCAATTCAGCTGATACACTGAAATTCTTAATTGTAGTGTAGTCGAATTTATCAGGCTTTTCCTTTAGGGCTTGCATGTTTTTGTATTTGGTTTAAAAAAAATAACCCATACTCTGGGGTTATAAAGATATTCTGCATATTTTATTCTGGTTTTTTTTTTAGAGTTTTTCCTCTCATCATTTAGTTCCGTCATTCATATGGGAGTGATTCATATGTGAAGTATGGATAAAGGTTGTTTATTTTTTGTACGGCAACCATTTGTTCCAAGGTAATTTTTCAGGTTACCTTTCCCTCCTTTATCTGTCAGAGATCAAGTTCCTACACATGAATGACCGTTGCATTGGTCTGCTCGTATATCCCTATGTCAGTACCACATTATGTAATTATACCTTTATAATAAATCTTAACAGCTGGTAGTGCTTAGTCCCCACACTTGTTCTCCTTCCTTTTTAAAAACTTAAAAAAATTGAACGATAACAAAAATACAGTACGTGTGAGTATATAGCACAATGAATTATCACCCTCTTGGCTATCCTCAAATACACGTTTTAGAATAAGTTTGTCAAGTTCTATGCGTGTACGTAAATACACAGACACACACACGCACAATGGGATTTTGATTGGAATTTTATTGACTCGATATCCGTAAATCACTTGATGAGAATTGTTATCTTTATGATGATGAGTCTTCCTATCTGTGATCACGATTCGTTATTCTTTTGGTTTGTTCTTCAATAACATTTTACAGTGTTTCCCATAGAAGTCTCACACATCTTTTGATAGTGGTATTTCTGGGTACCTGATATATTTTGTTGACATGGCAAATGGTATTTTAGTGTATTTTTTACCTATTGCTGGTATATGAAAGACAATTAACATCTTGTTATCCAGAACCTACTCTAATAATTTATCAATAGACTTCAGCTTTTTTATAACATAAACACATCTGCTAATCATGTCTTTTTATTAACAGGCATAGTTCATATTTGCCTTTTGGATATTTGTTTCATCTTTTTATTTTCAATTTTCTTTCTGTTCAATGATACATAGCTGGAGTTTTAAAAAATTGTGTTTAACTATCTATCTTTCCCCCAGGAAGTTTCGTTGATTTACCTAGATGGCTGTTACCAGTATGGTTGCTGTTATTTCTGCCATTTGATTTTGCGCTTCCTATTTGTCTTTATTTCTCCTTTCTTACCATCTGTGGATTGATTATGAATTTTTATTTCTCATTCCACTTTTAACCTCTACTAGATTGAAAGTTACATAGTAAGAATCTTAACATGAATACTTAAAGTCTGAAATTAATATCTTCCCTCTTCTAAACAATGTGAGAGCTTTAGAATGCTTTATCTATAATCACCTCCTCCTGAATTATATGCCTGTTATTTAAAGTATGCTTGTTTATTTTGTTTTTGTTCTATTTTCCTTCGTTACGTGGTATTATTGATTTTCACCTGGTAGCTTTTTAAACTTTTATCTATAAATTGGCTCTTTTCTTTTCTCACTATTCTTTCTCACATTTCAGACTTTCCTTCTGGGATCATTTTCCTTCTTCCTGAAATATATCTTTTAAAATTTCCTGTAGTGAGTGTCTGCTACTAGTTGAATCTGTTTTTGATTCTCTGAAAAAATGTCTTTATTTTGCCATTCTGAAGGATGTTTTCACTGGATCTATAATTCTAGGTTGACAGTTATTTCCTCTTGGCCCACCAAGGATGTTATTCCACTCTCTTAGGGCTTACATTGTTTCTGTTGATAAGTCAGCTCTCAGTCATTTTTCGTTTGTATACCTTTTACTTGGTTCATTTTCAAATATGCCAGGTCATTTTTTGACAGTTTTCTTGTTCTTTGTTGTACTTTTTATAGTCTGTGTAGTTGTCTCTTCATGTATAACAAATTGCAGTAAAACTTAGTAAGTTCAAACAAGTCACTTTATTAGGTCTTGCAGTTTCTGTTGGACAGAAATTCAGGAATGGCTCAGCTAGGTTATTCTCTTTTGGCAGCTCTCATGCAGTTGCAGTCATATGTCAGCTTGGGCTGGATAATTGACTTTTTTAACATAAAAATGGTATTGTGTTATGGTTGCTTGTATTTTGGTTTGGGGTTTTTTTTTCAGCTTTATTGAGATATGATTCATAACATTGTAGAAGTTTAAGGTCTACACCATGTTGATTTGATACACTTATATATTGCAAAATCATCACCACCATAGTGTTAGGAAATACCTCCATTATATCACATCATTACCATTTCTTTTTGTGGTACTGAGAACATTTAAGATCTATTCTCTAAGCAACTTTCAAGTATATAATATGGTACTATTAACTATAATCACCATGCTGTACATTAGTTCCTCAGAACTTATTCATCTTATAACTGGAAGTTTGTACCCTTTGACCAACATCTCCCCATTTTCCCCACCTTCCAGCTCCTGGTAACCACCATTCTACTCTCTGTTTCTATGAGTTTGGCTTTTACAGATTCCACATATAAGTGAGATCACGAGTATTTATCTTTCTCTTTCTGACTTATGTCATTTAGCATAATGCCCTCAAGGTCCATCTATATTGTCCCAAATGGCAAGATTTCCCTCTTTTTATGGCTCAGTAATAGTACACTCTGTGTGTGTGTGTGTGTGTGTGTGTGTGTGATGGCAGGGATGACATTTTCCTTATCCATTCATCCACAGCTGTACACTTAGGTTTTTTCCATGTCTTGGCTATTTTGAATAGTGCTATAATGAATATGGGAATGCAGATATCTCTTTGAGATCCTGTTTTCAATTCTTTTGGATATATACCAAGAAGTGGGATTGCTGGATCATATGATAGTTCTGTTGTTAATTTTTTGAGGAACCTCCATATTGTTTTCTACAGTGGCTGCACCAATTTACATTCCCACCAACAATGCACAAGGGTTCCCATTTCTCTACATTCTTGCTAAAACTTATTAACGCTTAACATTTTGATGATAGCCATTCTAATAGGTGGGAGGTGATATCTCATTGTGGTTTTCATTTGCATTTCCCTGATGATTTGTGATGATAATGTACTTTTTGTATACCTTTTATATCTTTGGAAAAATGTCTTTTCAGTCCTCTGCCCATTTTTTTGTGTTTGTTTTTGTTTTTGTTGGGGTATTTTTGCGGTACGCGGGCCTCTCACCATTGTGGCCTCTCCCGTTGCGGAGCACAGGCTCCGGACGCACAGGCTCAGCGGCCATGGCTCACGGGCCCAGCCGCTCTGCGGCATGTGGGATCCTCCCAGACTGGGGCACGAACCCGCGTCCCCTGCATCGGCAGGCAGACTCTCAACCACTGCGCCACCAGGGAAGCCCCTCTGCCCATTTTTTAATCAGACTGTTTGGTTTTTTTGCTATTGAACTGTAAGAGTTCTTTATATATTTTGGACATTAACCCCTTATCAGGTATACGATTTGCAAATATTTTCTCCGATTTCATAAGTTGCGTTTTCATTTTGTTGATTGTTTCTTTCACTGTGCAGAAGCTTTTTAGCTTGAAACTCCCACTCATTAATTTTTGCTTTTGTTTCCTGTGTTTTTGTTGTCGTATCCTAAATATCTTTGCCAAGATCAGTGTCAAAGGGCTTTTTTCCCTGTTTTCTTCTAGGTGTTTTATAGTTTCACTTCTTATATTTAAGGCCTTAATCCATTTTGAATGAATTTTTGTGACTGGTGTTAAGATAGGGGTCTAATTTCATTCTCCTACATGTGGTTATCCAATTTTTCCAGCACCATTTATTGAAGAGACTGGATAATTGATTTAAGATACAATTACATAGCTGGCAAGTTGGTGACTGCTGTAGGCCAGGGGCTTTATTTTCCCTCCTTGGGGGCTCTTCACAGTACATCTTGAGAATCCTCATGACATGGAGACTGACCTCTCTCAAAGTGAGTAAACGAGAGAGAGAGAAAGAATATGAATGAACCAGGCAGATAGAGAAGGATAATGAACCAGCAGAGGTTGTATCCTTTTTATCACCTGAATTCAGGAGTCATATAGCATCACATGTGTCACATTCTATTCATCAGAAATGTCACTGAAATGAATCATTCAATAGGAGGGGGATTAGACTCTACCTTTTTATGCAAAAAGAATGAAAGAATTTGGGAATATATTTTAAAACCACCACGTAATTCTTGTTATTTCTTTTAAATATATTAAACAGATCTGCCTTGTGTGCTATATATATTAATTCCAATGATCAGTCTTTTGGGGTCAAATTCATTGTTACTTCTGCAGGGTTTGTTTCCTGATAGATTTTGTGATGGTGTGTGTGTGTGTGTGTGTGCGTGTGTGTGAGTTCATGTTCCTTGAATATTTATCTGTGGGAATTGCGGCCAGGTTCTAAAATACAGTCCTCTAGAAAGAATTTGTATTTGCTTCTTTATTTTTTATTTTTATTATTTTTGGCTGCATCGGGTCTTTGTTGTGGCATGCGGGATCTTCACTGCAGCATGCGGGATCTTTCTCTTGCAGCACACGGGCTCTTCATTGCAGTACATGCACTTCTCTCTAGTTGTGGCATGCGGGTCTTCTCTCTCTAGTTGCGGCACTTGGGCTGCAGAGCACGTGGGGTCTGTGGTTTGTGGCTCGCGGCCTCTCGGGTTGAGGCACGCGGTCTCGGTAGATGTGGCTCATGGGTTTAGTTGCCCTTTGGCATGTGGGATCTTAGTTCCTTGACCAGGGATGGAACCTGCGTCCCCTGCATTGGAAGGCGGATTCTTTACCACTGGACCACCCGGGAAGTCCCTGTGTTTGCTTCTGCCAAGAAACAAGTTTCACAGTGGCTATCAGACCAGAAAGATAGCTATGAATTCTGACCCCCAAACTACCCGAGGGTGAGCCTAGAGTTAAGAATTCCCAGTAGAGACCTCTTTATCATTGTCTTTCACCCAGACCCAAAACCAAGACAAGTTTCTTACCCTCTTCTTCTACAGGGCCAGCTTTCTACCACTTCACCTACCAAGGGTATGACTCTTGGGGGATTCTGGGTTCGTGCTTTGTTCTCCAGGCTGCTTTTGTACAGTGCTAGTCTCCTGTTCCTGCGTTTGGCTCATTTAAATCAATGCTTCATGACGCTAGTGATGGGCAAGCTCCCCAGCTTACGTACTGCCTCCACTTTTGTTCCCTCTCTGGGTTTGTGCTTTCTTACCAGTTTTCCTTAATAATTCTGAGGAATGACCTTATTTTCTTGCCTACTCATTTTTTCTTATACATACATTATACGTATGTATAAATTCACATGTGCATTTATACATATAAATAATCCTTTTTCTTTTTTAATCCAGCATTTTTAGATGTTCTCTACCAGGGTTTTATTTTATTCTTCAGGATATATTCCCTTCCATAGGGTCAGATACTCATGGACCTAAGATGCACTTTAAAAATACAAATTCCCTGGCCCAACCCAGACTTAGCAAGTTAGAATCTTCTGAGATGGGGCCAAGTACATATATTTTTTTTAAAAACCTCCCCAGAGGATCCTGATGTCTGCCACTGCCAAGAGATCATTATTATAATGAAGACATGGTGCAGCAGCAACAGAAGTGCAGCAGGAGAGCTAAGCTTGGCCAAGAAAGTTGGGGAAGGTTTTATAGAGGAGGAAATTGCCTTTTTTTCCTAAACATTCCCTCTTATCTTCAAACTGCTGCAGTTAGCTTTATGGTATGTAAGCATCACTCCACGTATCTGAACGCCCCTGGGCAATGTCCCAAGGCAGCTGTCTTCTCACTGTGTAGCAAGATCATGTGACTTAGCCTACCTTGTGGTGTAAGAGCCCCCAGCACTTGCTAATGCCCATCCACACGTCTGCCCATCGCGTGGGCTCAGAACCCCCAGTAGTCCAGCTTACAGAGCAAGAACCCACCTGCATTGCTCTCTGGTCCTGTTGAGGGTATGGAGTGGGCTTTCTGAATTGACAGGTAGAGCATGAAAGAGAATTTCAGCTATATTGCCTGGGCAAGGGGGATTCTGCCTAGAAGATAACTCTCAGAAGGTCAGATCCCATTCTTACATTATCCCGAGCTGTACCAAACCCTATGATGTCAATAGAGCTTTGCTTGACTTTCTTCTTCACTACCCTGTAAAGACTTTCACTCCTAGTAGATTTAGTGGACCACACCCCTAGATCCACTTTAAAAAGAGATACTAAACAATTCGAGAGGCTTCCATATCTGGAGTCAGGAAGACCTAGTTTTGAATCCCAGCTCTATAGCTTACTAGCAGCATGACCACAGGCAAGGGACTTCAAATTTTCTGAGCCTCGCTTTCCATTTCTGTTCAATGGAAGGTAGTAATATCTATCTTCTAAGATGATCAGAAAACTTAAGTGTCCTGCACAATGTCTGCTGGGCACTTCTGTTTGTTATTTTTCCTTTTGCTCTTATGGTTCTTAAAAACCCTAAGGGATAAATAAGACAAAGACTATTTTCATATTCTTCTCCTGTTCAGGAAATTGGATGTTCACACACCCCTTGCATACAGGTCAAGACCAGCCTTCTGTCTCCACGAGCCGACCCTAGTTGACGGAAGTTTCCAGACTGCAAGCATGCAAGTAAGGGAGCTTCTCTCTGCCCAAGTCACATAAGTTGCACAAGTATGACTTGATCGAATATCCTGTTCCCAGTCCACGTCTTTCTCTCTGGCCCCCTTTGGCTTCTCACTTCTCACCTGGAATGTTATTCCAGATCTACAGAAGGTGACCAGACGGCATGCTGAGTTCTCTCCGATCAGAGCTGCAGCTGCCCCCATGTACAAGCTCCTTCAAAAGATTCACCACGAGAAGCCTTACACCTAAGTTCCTGGGTCAGCATCTGTCAAAAATTGCATAAATGGAGTGGAATTAGAATCTCTCGGGGGCTAAAAGGTTGCATTTATAACAGGTTCTTCCATTCCTCTGATGCCTTTCATTCAATGACACCTCGGCGGAAAGTTAATTGAGATGGAAAACATCAAGCACAAAGGCAAAAAGGACTTTATAAGTTGTTCAGGATTAGTCTACACTTTGATTTAAGCATAGATGCAGAAGTCACAGGCAAACCAAAAACTTTATGTTTGAAAACTGTTAAGACGGTGATATTTCCAAAATCTTCCTTTCTCTAAGAAAGATTCAAAATACCCAAAATGGGAATATTCATTCAGCAAATAAAGTAGGTCAGGGTTCTTAGGTCATATGGGAGATTTTTTGGTACAGACGGATTAGCGATTATGTCTGTGTCTTAAGCAGCTGTGGAATAATTGACAGCCGTAGAATCCTAGACAGTCAGAACTCAACGGGGCCTTTGGGATGATTTTATGGAAATCTTTCACAGAAGTGGAGGTCAGGGTCTCAGAACAATTGGGCCTGGCCTAGAACTCAGGCCTCTCGTTGCTGATTTCTAGTACTGTCCATAGTAATGGCTCAGATTATCACAAAGCTGGCCAGAATATAAGAAGAAACTGTACAAACAGATCATCCCTGTGTGATAGGAGAATTGCTCCAAATGAAGGTATTTAGAGCCACAAGCTTTCTGTTTGAGTTAGAGTCTACTGATTAGAATTATGTGGCACTTTTCTTACACAGCCTACGCCCATAATGTTATTTCCAATTCCAGTTACTTAAAGCAGAGTTCATTTTTAAAGGCATTCCTCAAGCACTGGAATCCAGAATCCGCCTAGATTCTTAACTACCTTTCTGAGTTGTCTACTACAATGGCAATTGTTTTTAGCACTCACCCGTATCAAATCTTTTTCAAGAATTCAATGTAGTTTTCAGAGAAACAGCTGTCTTTTCACACCCGTAATTAATCTTTTCACACTCGTAATTAATCCATTGACGTAATACTGACTGAGCACACTTAATTACAACAACAGGGACGGGTCCACGTGCTGGAGAGTTGCTTCTCGTGAACTTTGTTCTGCGTGCCACGTGCACTGGTCCGTGTAAAAACACACCTGGGAAAGAAGGGAAGGATTGACAGCAGGCCCTCAACATACTGCAATCCAGTCCCTCCCTTTATGGACCCAGGAAAGAAAGAAAGGTGACCTGGCCATCTTAGCAATGTACTAATGACGGACCTTCCCTCAGACACACTCTTAGTACTTTCTAGGAGAGAGTTCTTATCTGTGGATCACTTCTAGCAACATGTATTGATACTAGGATTGGTATGATGTCTTAGTCTGTTTGGACTGTGGAAACAGAATACCATAGACTGGGTGACTTATAAACAACATATATTCATTCTCAGAGTCCTGGAGGCTGGGGAGTTCAAGCTCAAGGAGCCAACAGGTTTGGTGTCTGGTGAGGACCTGCATCCTGATTCACGGATGGCCATCTTCTCGCTGTGTCCTCAGGTGGAGAAAGGGGCAGGGGATCTCTCTGGGGTCTCCTTTATAAGAGCACTGATCCCATTCATGAGCGCTCCCCTCATGACCTAAACATGTGCTAAAGGCCCCACCTCCAAATAGCATCACATTGGGGATTAGGTTTTGACGTATGAATTTTGCGGGTACACGAATATTCAGTCTGTGGCATATGGTAAAGCAATCTCCTCAGTGGATTTGTGGGACGTGACTCCATGGACAACAGCACATAAATGTATGTGTATCTGTTGGAATATAAAATAGGGATGTTTCGTGGCAACATGGCTCCCTTTAGTGTAAGTGATGGCAGAATACATAGCTCAGAGACCTCGTATGTTACATCTGGACATCTAGGGTTACATCTGGGTTACATCTAGGGTTACATTTGGTAGAGGAAAAAAGAAAGAGCACTTGCCAGTGCGGGGAGGAGTGGTGGCATGACACCGCCGTCCTGGCTCCTCTCTGCCTCTCTCATGCCTCGTGGTTACCTGACACTAGGAAGGACCTCTGGTCCTTGCAGGTCTGACCCTTTATGTCATTTCATTTGCTTAATCCGGTGCACAGACTAAATGTACTTCCATGAAGAAAGCCTCTGATGTATGTTCAAAATGCCACGGGAAAAGGATAAAATGAGTGGTTTTCTCATTTTTCAGGTTTCTTGAGAAAACTTTGAGAGAACCCAGACATGCAGTGGAAGCCAGAGGAAGTGAAATGGTCACAGGAACTGGAGGTCAGCACAGGGTTACTCCTGCATGAGTTTAGCTAGAACCAATGAAAAAAAACAGGATCCAGGGCTTCCCTGGTGGCGCAGTGGTTGAGAGTCCGCCTGCCGATGCAGGGGACACGGGTTCGTGCCCTGGTCCGGGAAGATCCCACATGCCGCGGAGCGGCTGGGCCCGTGAGCCATGGCCGCTGAACCTGCGCATCCGGAGCCTGTGCTCCGCAACAGGAGAGGCCACAACGGTGAGAGGCCCGCATACAGCAAAAAAAAAAACAAAAAAAAAACAGGATCCAGGAGAGAGAGACAGAGACAGAATGAGGAGGAATTGGCCGCAGGCTGCTGGTCAGATGTGCTCCAAGTCAAGGTTCATGTGTAGGGCCTGGTCCCTTGGTGATATGGGTGAACCCTTCTCTCCTTGACTGTTAACTGACTCTCTGTACATCAGCTGTAGCTTCTAGACTCCACCCACCGGGGTGGGCTCATTCCAGCTGCTCTCTGGGAGACTCGACTGAACATATGGATTTGTCCACATTTGGAAGTCTGTGAAAGGACAGCATCTCAAAGTCTTAGCTCTAAGAGAGTCCCAAACCTTTATATGGTGACAGTGAAGTCAGCTGGTCCCTGGTCCCCTATTAGAAACCAGAGAATGGGAAACAGTTTTCAAAAACTCATGGACAACAAGTCACAATCAGAGACCACGCAAGACGTTTAAACAAACAGGAATCTAACAGGCACTATGTTTGTACAAACACTCTGTTTTATTTATTACTCATTTATAGCCTACTTTCTTTTACAAAAGGTTTTAGGCAACTTATAAGAAAAGTTACCATAATTTATGGACAAGCATCGTCATATCTGATTCTATTTTGAAAGTTGAACTCTGAGCTTCTGGGCGGTCTACTTGGTCAGTTAGAGGATTCTTGCTCCAAAAGAATATATATCATTTATTTCCCGTGGACTCAGGTTAAACCTGTTGTTTAGTTTTGAAAGGAATTTCTCACTTGGGATTTCCCAAAAGGAATATTGACCTAGCACTGTGGCGGACAGTGTCCTCAAGAGCACCCCTGCTATAAATGCAACAGAGAGTTTTGTTTTTTGTTTTTACATCTTTATTGGAGTAGAATTGCTTTACAATGGTGTGTTAGTTTCTGTGTTATAACAAAGTGAATCAGCTATACATATACACATGTTCCCATATCTCTTCCCTCTTGCGTCTCCCTCCCACCCACCCTCCCTATCCCACCCATCCAGGTGGTCACAAAGCACCGAGCTGATCTCCCTGTGCTATGTGGCTGCTTCCCACGAGCTATCTATTTTACATTTGGTAGTGTATATATGTCCCTGCCACTCTCTCACTTTGTCACAGCTTACCCTTCCCTGCAACAGAGAGTTTTATAAAGCACTTCTGTTCCGTGTCCAGCCTCATGCTTTCCCCTGCGGGCATGGGACTTCAGCGCGGGCCTGGGCAGTGTGGGTCAGGCACACAGGACTCTGTGATTCTCCCACTGGCCTTCTCTCTGCTGGGCCTTTGGAAGACCTACATAGCAGATTATCTAGGGTTAATTTTTGGTAGAGGAAAAAAAAAAAAGAGTATTTTGTAAACTATAATATAAATTAATTGAAACGGTCCTCATTTTGACCAAGAAAAGAGGATGAGCCATCTGCAAGGGAGTCCCACTCGAGCTTCTAAACCTCTGGGCTGAGGGAATGTGTCATTTTTCTGCAATTTTTGGTCTCTACGCGAGTTGGGCATCTTTCCCCTCCTTTGGTGGCTCTGAAATGTTATTCTGACATATCCACCATGCAGCCGGATGCCTTCCTGACCTATTCATTGTCAAGCAGCCCCGAGCCCTAAATAAGGAACAAGTGTCATCCCAGGCCTACTTTCATCCTCCACTCACTACAAAATCAGTGACCTTTTGCAGATCAAGCCTGAGACAACAGCTTCTTTGTGCAGCCAGCCCACCTGAGACAGGCCCGCCAGAGCCGTCCCTACAGTGCCTTTCCTGGAGGCCTCCTGTTCATCCCCAACTCTTTCTGCTTCCCCTGGCATTCCTGTGAGCAAGGAGAAGGTCCTTTCTCCTCAAATGTCAGCTCAGCTCTGCTTTCCCAACCCTGCCCCCCATCTTCTCTAGTGGAGGCTCCGCCCCCATCACTCTCCATCCCTTCATCTACTTTACTTTCATGCTATCTCTTAGCACCACTCGGCATTTTATCATATATCTATTTGTGGTCCAGCTCCCCTACTAAAGCGAACATGCCAGTAGACAGGGACTTTGGGGTTTTGGCTTTGTTACGTTGTTGTTTATGACTCAGAACCCAGAACAGTGCCTGGCACATAATTGGTGCTTGGATGGATGGATGGATGGCTGGACGGGCAAATTTAGATTGAAATGCAGTCTCTGGCTCCTTATGAAAAGTGACTGCTTCGTGGTCATCACACACACATGCATTCTCCCCTCTTGCTCTCCCCTACCGCTGCCCAACCATCTCCATGACTTTACCAGACAACATTGTTTTCTCCCTTGAATTTGGAAGCCTCCATTTACTCTCTATCAGAAAGGATATTGAAACTTTTAAGAGGCGAGGTCTTGAGCATTGTTACTGTCAGTGATTTAATGCCAATGCCAAGAGAAGACCGTGAGCTGACTGTTACGGGTATGTTGTCCTTGGCTTGCTAAGAGAGGACTCTGTCTCAGGAGGGCAGCAATGAGCAGGCTTGTAGAGGGTGGCTTCACTAGCAGAACCCCCAGTGGTTCATGTGGCATGTTTGCTGCTCAGGTTTCGGGGGTGTTGGGTGAGAATAGTCTGTGTCAGGGCTTGAAGGAAGCCGGGGTCCGTCTACGCACCCAGTTCTAGCCGTTAGTTTCAGCAGCCTTCATTTCCAAGTTGATATGGAGTGGCTGAGAAGTGCAATTTTGTTAAGAAACAAGGGTTCTGGTCCATACTCATCTGTGTGATCTTGAGAATATCATTTCCCCCCGCTGCAGCTCAGTTTCATCTGTTATACCCTGAAAAGGTTGGACTAGATGATCAGTAAGGTTTTTGCCAGCTGTAATATTTTTAACTATATTAAGATCTCCTATTTGTATGGTGTTCAAATTTCCTTTTAAAGTTTGCCTGTTGTTACAATGCCTCCATAACACATATTTCAGTCTGTCTATTTGGTCGTGTGCTTTGTTTCCTTGATGAAGCCGCAGCCTTTACAAAGGAGGCTGTCTTATCTATAGATTTGGCACCCAGAGTGTGGCAAAATGCCCAATACTGGTATGTTCAGTGAACAGCACAACCCAGCCCTTTCCTCTGCATTTGCTTACCTGTTGGTTGTGCAGTGAAACATCCCAAAGACAGGTAACTTGTGCAAAATTCATAAATCATCCATGCATAGGTTCTCAGAATCTGGTCGCCCTTGCATGCCATCTCTGACACCTCTTAGATATAGAAACTTCTTTTAATCCCCTCTCTTCTCTTTCTCCTTTAACTTCATCCCAGTAAAATAACACTGAGGCTTTGGGGTCACACTTGGATCCCAGCTCCATCATTTACTACTTAGCTGTGCGAAACTGGGCTGGTTACCTTTCATCTTTGAGCTTCAGGTTTCGTAATTGTAAATGAGAATAATAATGCTAACTTTGCAGGGTTGGTTGCAGGAGCCTCTAGCACAGCACCTAAGAGGTACTAAATAATTTTAGTTGTTCCCTCCCAGGTTTAGTTCAAGACACCCCCTTCCCCTCAGAGCTTTCCCAGCCAACCCTTGGCAGTTGTTCTTTAGGCGTCTTAGTTTATGACATCTCTATTATTTTCTGTCTTGGAACATCTGAACTGACTTCTGCAAGATGGACCATAGGATGCTAACAGTCAAGGAGCTTCATGGCACCTACTGAAATGTTTCCTCCTTTCTTAGCCCGGTGTCCTGAAAACAGCGTGTGCTCAATTCATGCTGTGTGATGGCAAAGCATCTTCACCACGTGCCCTTGGTTAGGTCATGAGCCCTCGCTCTGCTTTAGTTGTCTCATCATTCAAATGAAAAGTTTGGTCCAGAATGTCCCCCAGGCCCTTGCAGCTTTGATATCCCGTGCTGTGATGCTGCACCACGTTTCTTACAAAAGTACAAAAGCCTCATCCTCAATGCAGGAGTTTCCCTCTACACAGAGGGGCCTTGCTAAACACGAGAGGCACAGTCTTCTTGCATGAGCAGCTGGGGCTCAGCTTTCCTTCAGAAGTGGGCTGGCTTGGCCACTGGCCAGGGGGAAAGACTGGCACTGGTTTCTCTCCTGGAAGAATATGCATCATGACACATGTGTAGCAGGCATTGCCATCCAAAGTTGCTGAGAGGAAGAGATCTTGGTTTTTCGCTGAGGAAGTCAGTTACGAGTCTCACCATAGGTAGAGCATCTTGTGAAGGAGAGGTGGGGCAGCTGTAATTAAGTGGTGGTAAATATGAGCTTTGGGGTCAAGACTGCTTGCCTGCAAATTTCAGATCTAGAAAGATCTAATACAGTGACAGTCCAGAATCCCTACCTTTAGATCCCCATTGGCTTTTCTTGACACAGCCAGGTGGAGGCCTTCTGCTGGGGGGAGGCAGGGCGGGTGGGGACATGCACGTCCTCTTTTAGGAAGACTCCTTTTCCGGCTTCTCTTCCTCCTTTGTTCGACAGCAGCTAAATATTGGGGGAGGGGGGGCGGGGAGCAGCCTTCCACCTTGGTCTTCTTCTCCATTAACCTCTCCTGTCCATGAGCTTATGTTTTTAAATATCATTAAAGATCAAAATCTGCGGTTTGGAACTCAGGCGTAACTTAGGAAAAACAGAACTCTTGATTGCACACAAATTGTGCTATATCGTACTTTGGAATACCACTCAGCAATGAAAAGAAATGTGATAATAATATATGTAACAACTTGGATGAATTTCAAAAACATTATGCTAAGTACAGGGAGTCCACCATGCAAAACTACATGCTCTGTGATCTGTGATTCTTTTTATGTGCAATTCCAGGAAAGGGTAAACTGTGGTGACAGGAGGAGATCAGGGGCCGCCTGGAGTGAGGTTCAGGGAAGTGGATTGGCTGCAAAAGGGCCTCAGGAAAAACTTAGGCTGTTGGAATAGTTCTATATCCTGATGCTGGTGATGGTTACATGACTGTACACAAGTACCACAATTTGTCAAACTACACTTAAAATGGATGAATTTATTGAAGTTTATTGTTCTTCAATAAAGCTTAGGGAAAAAAGAATGACTCCATAATTTCTGGCCTAAGCCACTGAGCAGCTGGAAAGAGTGATCTGCTGTTTCCTGACCTGCGTGACGCTGAGGGGAGAGCAGGTGCAGAGGCCAAAAAATCAAGATTTCGATTTGGGATATTTAAGTCTGAGATGCCTATTAGATGTCCAGAGTAGAGGTGTCAGGTGGGCAGTTGAATTTATGATTCTGGAGCTCAGTGTAGAGGTTAGACTGGAGATATAAAGTTTGAAGTTATCAGCATATAGTTGGCATTTAAAGCAGCGGCCTGGAGTACATGATGGAGGACACAGGGCAGGGATGGAGAACAGGAGGGCTCTGGGGGGTGAGGGGGTCCGGGGCGTGCCAGCATTTGTAGTGAGAATTCAACAGGATAAACTGTGTAAACATGTCATTGGCCTCTTGCAGTTACTCCTACCGTGCTAAGGTGACATTCACGTGGTTTCACATAAATAGCCGTTTTTAAATGTGCAGTTCAGTGGTGTTTCGTTATTTACAGCATTACGCAGCTATCTCCTCTCTCTAGTTTCAAGACTTTTTCATCACCACAGAAAAACACCGTGTACTCATCAAATAATCACTCCACATCCCTCCCTCCCCCATCCCCTGCTAGTCACGGATCTGCTTTCTGTCTTTGTGGATTTTCCTATTCTGGATATATCATATCAAAGGAATCATATAATACATGACCTTTTGTGTCTGGCTGCTTTCATTGAGCATAATGTGTGTGAGGCTCATCCAAGTTGCAGCATGTATCAGTGCTTCGTCCCTTTTTATGGCTGAATACATTATTTGATCTTATTATTATCCCACGCCTTTTCCCACACCGACTCCAGAGCATGCATGAGTGAGTGCTCTTGCCTGAGAACTTTCCTCCTTCCACCCTTTCTGCCTGGGCTTCCTTCCTCCTCGTCCCTGTGCTGATGTGAGTCGCACCGCCTTTTATTTTAGAGGCGCAGTCTACGTGCTCCTCAGTGACTGACGCACACCCAGCAGCACCCCTTCTGCGTCCCCCAGGACACAGACAAGAATGGTTTCTTAGAGTGCCCTCTACCACCTCTTTCCTGGAGGCTGATTGGCTCCAAACACAGGCTAAATTGCTGTTTTTCCAACATGAACATTCAGCGAACAGATATAGAACCTTTAGACACTGTCCACAGTACGCTGAGCCCTGGGAGATCTGGGGTTACAAGAGCAGTGGCGTCTACCCCCTTTCCCCACGCGACTCATCCTCTTACCAGATTGCAGGGGAGTAAGCATTCTCATTTCTGCCTCTTGGTCTGGCCCTCGACCCAAGCATGTCGCCTGCATGCAAGTCCCTTGGATGCTTGTTGACCGTGACGTATGTCTCCAGCCCTTACCTCTCCCAGCACCTCTAGGCTTGTGTGTCTCTAATGTGATATTTCTAAAAGATTGGAAAAAAAGTAAAACCCTTGGTTTTTAACTCGGCAAATCATCCACTAATGCATTCCCACACAGCAGCAAGAATATTCTTTTCAGAACGTTCAGATCACGTTGGCCCCTCACTTACAGCACTGCCATGTTGCGTCGCCCAAAGGGGCGCTGTTCCCATTGTCTTCTCTGCAAGTGGTGCTCTGGTGTTGCACCTGAGACCCTTTACTTTCGCCCCTGCTCATCCTGCCTGCATAAACCTCCTTACTCTGGGCCCTGACCCACTTCAGCCTCATCTCTCTCACCATCAGCCTACCATCCTCTCCTTGGTCTGTGTGTCTCAGTCCCACTGGCCTTGAGTCCTTTGAGACGTGTGTTTTCCTCCCGACACCAACTAATCCTTCAGTTCTCTGAAGACACCACGTAGGTGTCCTACAGTTCATTTCAGTTCTGACACTACTGCCCAGCGTTAGCACAGAACCCACAGGTTAAGGTCTCAGACCCACAAGACCACCTGTACTTCAGGCACCAGTCACAAGTATTGGGTCCCGGGGTTACCCATACTTCTGTCCAATTTGGCTACAAAGTTGGGGGTTTCCAAAACCCCCTCTCCTCAGGTAGGTTTGCTAATTTGCTAGAATGACTCACAGAACTTAGGGAAGAGCTTTATTTACTGTTACTCGTTTATTATAAAGGATGCAACTCAGGGATGGCCAAATGGAAGAGATGCATAGGGCAAGGCATGGGGGGAGGAGCGTCCCCTCTGCGGGCCCACCACCCTCCCAGAACCCCTGTGTGTTCACCGACCCAGAAGCTCTCAGCCTATGGCCTGTTGTTCAGGGAGGTGTGTGGAGGTTCCAGCAGGCAGGTGTGGGTGAATCATTGACCATTGGTGATTAACGCAGTCCCCACCCCACCTAATTCTCGCTCGGAGGTTGGGGAGTGGAGCTGAATATTCCAAGCTTCTAATCAGGGGTTGGCTTTTCTGGCAAGCAGCCCCCATCCTGAAGCAGTCTAGGGGCTTCCGAGGGTTTCCTCATTAGAACAAAAGATGTTCTTATCACTCAGGAAATTCCAAGGATTGTAGGAGCTCTGTGCCAGGAAGCAGGGACAAATACCAAATATCTTTCTGTGACACCACAGCCTTCATCTTGGTCAAGCTTCCCACTGCAAGGTTTTAACAGTCACTGTTCGCCTTGCCGTGACACTGTAACCATCTCCCTTCAGATCTTGATTTAATCCTTGTTTCTTCAGGTAACCTCCTGGCTGACGTCTCCTCTTTCAGACCCTGTGCATTACTCTGGAGCTCTCCCTCCCAGTTCTTTCAGAGTCACAGTTCCACATTTGTTGGTGTGATTGTCTAGTGACCTTGCCCTATGGGATGGCTGAATTATGTGTCCCAAAAAGTTCATCTGTTGAAGTCCTAACCTCCAGTGTCTCAGAATGTGACTGTATTTGGACTTAGGGTCTTTAGAGAGGTCATTAGGTAAAATGAGGTCATTAGGATGGGCCCTGACCTGATATGATTCGTGTTCTTATAAGAAGAGGAGATGAGGACACAGACACACAGAGGAATGACCACGTGAGGACCCAGAGAGAAGATGACCATTTCCAGGTACAGGAGAGAGACCTCAGTAGAAACAACTTGCCAGAACCTTAATCTCAAACTTCTAGCCTCCAGAACTGTGAGAAAATAAATACCTGCTGTTTAAGCTACGCAGTCTGTGGTACTTTGTTACAGCATCCCTAACAAACTGATACACACTACAAGGATGTTAGCTCCACCAAGGGCAGGGACCATCTCAGGGTTTACCCATCATTGCATCCCCGAAGCCCAGCACAGTGCTTGGCTCTATACGTATTCAATAACTATTTGGTGAATGGATGAATGACCTATCTCAAGGTGATGACAGACATCTTTGAAATATGGACGTCTCATAAACCCTGTACTGTGTGGTTCCAGGCCAATGTTCCCTTATCCTTTCAGTATCTCTGTTTTGAATTTCCTGCCTGTCTTTCCTCCCTGAAGGAGCATTACTTCATCTCGATAATCTGCCCAAAGACCAGCCTTGAGAATATAGAGAGATTTTGTGCTCAAGCTTCCTGAGTGCTTCTCAGCCACGCAGGGGCCTCTCCTGGTAACTCCCACCTTCCAGGCTGTGTTTCAGACTGTAAAGTTTGCTCAGTATCTGGCCTCTGCATAAGTAGAGTATCAATGAGTAATAATACTGTAATCTCAGAAATGCTATTGGGGAAAAAAAATTAAGTAATAGCTACATGAGACCCAGAAAGGCTTGGTAATAATGATAATACTTAAAGTTGAATGGTATTTTACAGTTTACAGCCTTTCATTTCACTCTTAAAACAATCTTATGATGGCATGATGGTGAATTTTATTATCATCCCTTTTATAAAATGAAAATAATAACAAAATAATAAAAAATAAAGTTCAAAAATGGAGTAGTTTGGGATTCCCTGGTGGTGCAGTGGTTGAGAGTCCGCCTGCCGATGCAGGGGACGCGGGTTCGTGCCCCGGTCCGGGAAGATCCCACATGCCGCGGAGCAGCTGGGCCCGTGAGCCATGGCCGCTGAGCCTGCGCGTCAGGAGCCTGTGCTCCTCAACGGGAGAGGCCACAACAGTGAGAGGCCCGCATACCGCAAAAAAAAAAAAATGGAGTAGTTTGGGCCCGGGTTGCACAGTTAATAATTGGAAAAGCCAGAACTTAAACGTTGCCCTTTGAATCCTGCAAGCAAGTGCTTTTTCTGCAACCCCAGTGGGAAAAGTGAGAGGATTGCTCCTAGGCACTATTATTAGTGATTCAAGGAGTGTCTGTGAATGAAGGATCTGAAAGATACCAACCAATTGTGTTTTTGAAAAGAGACCGACCCAAGAAGTCCATGGATGGCAGTGGTAGCTGGATGCAGGCCAGCTCTGCTCCCCGAGCTGAGGCCTCATCTGAGCGGTGACGGCAGCCGAGCGTCCTGGGAGTCTGTGTGATAAAAGCAGCCTTGGAAGAGAGCCCAGCGCCTGGCTCCGCATCCCTTTTTCATTTTTCCCATTTCCAAAGACCAAAGATCACGGAAGGAAGAAGAGAGAAATCATTATTTGAGGCTGAGCAGGAGTTTTTAAACTGTACATTAAGTTAATGCGGGCCCTCTTGGGGCTGACTTGGGGGATAGGGAAGCTTGGTCTTGCATCTCGGCAGATGGAATATCGTTCTCTGGACCTTTACTGGATGGCAGGCTCTTTTCTGAGTCTCAGGCCTGCCTTTTCTATTCTTCCTGGATGTCCCTGGGTAGGACGTGCTCTCAGCTCAGCGCCCTGGGATTAATGCTGAAGGAAATTAGACTCAGAGGCCCCGATGGGATCCAGAGGACTCTGCAGAGTCCTAGACCCCTGCCTGCAGCCCCAGGGGGCACCACGGGCAGGAACGGGAGGGCTAGACACCTTGACCAGCCTTTCCACTCATCCTCTCTAGGTCCTTTGGAGCTTTGCCCACAGCTGTGCCAGCTGCAGCCCTTCCCCTGCGGAGAGGAATGCCTTGCAGATTGTTCCTAACCATGAATTTAGGTGTAAAACATAGACCTTTGCAACACAGAGACCAGAACACAAGCCCCAGCTCTGTGGTCCTTAGTCACATGTCCTTGACACGTGACTTTCCCCTCTCTTAGCCTCAATTTCCCTTTCGAAAGATGAGATGAGCACCGTGCCCACTTCACTGGGGTTGTTGTAGGGCACTCTGAGATGACGCAAGACAAACATGTATCCCGGTGCCTGGGCAAAGTGCTCACTGAGCAGGGGCTGCCCTGAGAAGAACAGCCTCCCCTCGCGGGGCAGCCACGTGCACACACGCAGCACAAGTGCGAGAACATGTGTGGGGACAGCCCAGCACGAGGCGGATGTTGAGAAAGGCGTTGCTAGCCTGAATAAAGAGATCTCATGGTCAGGTTGGAAGGGAGCTTTGAGGTCAGCAAATCTTGTGTTTCTGCTCAGTGCAGGTAATCCCCCGCCCACAGCATGCCTGCCGGGTGACCTCCTGCTCCCAAAGGTCCCCAGACCTACTTTGCATCAGAATTCCTGCAGCTGTCCTTTGCAGAGAGACCCCCTGGCCTCACCCTGAGAGAATCTGCTTCTGTAAGAGTCCGGTGGGGTGTGCAGAGAGCAGCCAAACCATTTGAGAAGCTTTTTGCAGAGATCATGCAGTCCCGAAAGCAGTGTTTCCTTTACTGCTGTGTCTCCAGCAGTTGGTACAGGGCCCAGTGCACAGCAGGGACGTGGTGAATACCTGCTGGATGGGGGTGGAATCACGCAGCCTCGGAAGCCGTGCCCGGGAGCTTCTCCCTGGAAATGCAGCTCACTTCTGCCTGGGTGAACTCCAGTGATACTTACGGTCTTGCTCACAAGAAGCAAAATCTATCTTCCTTCAATCTTAACTCATGAAGCCTATTTCTACCTTCTAGAGTGACACTGATTCTAATTCCTCTTAGAAGGGATTATCCCTCAGCTGTAGAGGTCAGTAAGGGTGAAGTATTTTTCTCCAAATGAAATCAGGGTTGGCTGAACAAGGTATAAACTGGAGCCGGGGGTGCTTCGTCAAGCAGCCCCAAGGAAACAAAATGATGGACGACAGGACCTTTTTAACTAGAGCACATGGATTCCATCTCAAGGACATGCACCATAAACATGGGGCACATAAACCTGGTTCAGGGTCCCCATGCAGCCCTGTGAAGTAGGAACCTTTACCATCTTACAGAGGAGGAAGCTGAGGAACTAAGAATTTGCCCAGGATTACCATTCAGGCGTAGAAGAGCTAGAAATTTGAACCAGATGAGAATTATATTAAAGTTTAAGGAAAGAAGAGGAGGCCAAGTTGGAGAAGCTTAAGCATAGAAAAAAAAAAAAAGAACAGGGAGCATAGAGTCGGTGGTGGAGTCCTATATCTTGCGTTGACGGCGTGTTTCTAAACACCTCCGTCCCCTTCTCTGGGCTTCATCTGTCAAACTAGGCAGTTCCAGAGGAATTATTAAGCCCTCCGCAGCTCATGTGAACCTCTGTGTTCCCAGAGTGCATTTAGCTACAACCAAACGGAAGAAGTCGGAACTGTGAAACCTGCAAGTTCCGAAACAGTCCTTTTCAACCCTTTCAGGGCTGTTTAAATACGCTTTTATGTCCCATCTTCTCGGGAGACGTTTTATTGTTCCACACCCACTAGCCGGGGGCACCTATGTCTGTGAAGCGGTTCTTTCAGATGTTTAGTAAATGGCAATGTGATGCTCTTGTGTTTTCCTTATTACAGCCATGCTGTACTCAGGCATGCGTGGAGGAATGGTACTATTAAAGGCTTTTCTGTTTTAAAATAGCTTAGTCGAATACACATGAGGTTGGAAGGGCATTGTTGTTTTCCCTGCTGATACTCAGGACAGCCCCCGGTGATAACATTTTAATATTCCCCTGCTGCTATACGCACAGCTGGTTTGATGTGCAGCAGTGGTGGGCAGACTCCCTCTGTGCGCCCAGGAGCTTTCCTGGGGGTGGGAAAAAGGTAGCACCGGAAGCATCCATCATCGGGGCTAGAGCTTCCTGCTCCTCCTGCTGTTTACCTGGAGAGGCTATAACTGGTGCACAGCCACTTCCACGCCATTCACATGGAGCTCACCAGTTCTGGATGGTCTAGGTTTGTGGGTTGTAGATAATATTTATTTTTCATTTCTTCATTCATCCATCCATCCAGCCATTCATCCACACTGCAGTAGGCCTCAGGAGCATTACATTTTTCACTCAAGGAAACAAAGTCATTAAATTTGTACTTTTAAAACATTTCTGCGGCTGAGTAAAGCAAAATAGAATGGCAAGGGGCACCCCTGAGGGAAAGATGATCAAGGATGAATCTGCTAAGTTATCAGGGAAAGAGAGATGATGAGGACAGAGCAAGGAAGGGGATGCGGTTGAAAAGTAATAGATACAATCTGGAGGAGTTGGTTATGGCTAAGATGTGAGGGGTGAGGAGAGGGGGGTGTCAAGCTTGATTCAAAGGTCCTGGCTTCAGTGACAAGTTAAACCTTGATGCTACTAACCGCAAAAAGGCAGGAGTCAGACGTTATTTAGGAAGAGAAAATTGTGCATTTGATTTTGATCAGTTTGAGTTGAAGGTCGCTGTGAAAGAGCCAGATGAAGATAGTTGGATTTAAGAGTAAGAAGCTCTGGAAAGTAGTCGGATACGGAGATGGGTGACATCTTCCCCTCAGTGGTATTTGTTTTTGTTTTTGTTTTTCTGCGATACGCGGGCCTCTCACTGTCGTGGCCTCTCCCGTTGCGGAGCACAGGCTCCGGACGCACAGGCTCAGCAGCCATGGCCCACGGGCCCAGCCGCTCCGCGGCATGTGGGATCTTCCCGGACCGGGGCACGAACCCGTGTCCCCAGCATCGGCAGGCGGACTGTCAACCACTGCACCACCAGGGAAGGCCCCCCTCAGTGGTATTTGAAGCTGTTGAGTTAGATTCCATCATCCAAGGATACGACGTAGAGCAAAAAGAGGGGGCAAGGATGGGAGTTGGGGAGCCCAGCATTCAGGGGAGGCAGAGGGAGGGGACCCCCATGAAGGAGGCGGGGAAGGAATGTCCAGAGGGAAGAAAACAGCCAGGAGACTAGTGTCACAGAAGCTAAAGGCTTCGAAAAGTTTCAGCGGGGCTGGGGAAGGGCCAGCAGCGTGGCAGCTGGGGGAGCAGCTGGCTGAATTTCGCAGAGCCCAGCCTATGCAGCTAGGGTTAGTGCTTGAATCGGAAAACTTAGACTTTCTGAACAGTGACCATCACAAAAGGGAAAAAGGGAGATGCCTTTAGTTGAGCATCTAACCACGAACCAGGCACTTTATGGTACTATCTTATTTATCAATACATCCATTCTTAGAGGCAGGGGGTGGGGATTCTGTTCTTGCCCTTCTACTGATAAGGAAATTGAGGCTCAGAGAAGTTATGCCTTGGTCAAGCCATACAGAACTGGAGCTTGAACTCTGTTTTGCCTGGTTGTAAAACCCTTTGTCTTTCTCATTTATACCTGGTGGGCAAATGCCCCACCTACCCTTTCCACATTCAGTGTGCCACGTGGAAGCATCACCAATCCCTGCTTCCCTGGGGCCTCACCTGAATGACAGCAGCCCTGCCTTGAACCAAAAGCTGCGGAAGGAGGGAACCAGGGGAGTTCCCGGTCTGGAGCCATCCGTCTGCTGGCTGGTGGCACCGACACCGGGGCCCCAGCAGGATAGCAAGCTTGTTCGCTCTTGTCTGGCTGTTAGTGGTGACGTATGAATAAGCAAAGAAGACAGCTTCATTTTCATAAGTTACCTTGTGCCGAGGGTGAGGAAGACGGGAGACAGTGCACTTAATCATAACCACAGGGCCAGCGCAGAGAACAATGACAGAGCCTTTTCTGTTCATCACAGTGTTTTATTATAATAACTCCTATTATAGAGGAGACAGGCGGTGTGGCATGCTGAGGGCGGCAGCACACCAGCGTCCCGCGTCATCTCCCCAAGAGGAATCCCTGGGATTGTACGTCTTCGTGGGATAGCAAGCCCAGGATGGGCTTTAGACTTTGACCTCTGGAGACCAGGCTGTAGTTGCCACCTGGCTGGTGAGCTGGGATTGCCAGAGCTGTGAAAATAAGCTGTCTCATATGTGCTGTCACCGGGGACCTGAGGACAGCTATGCCCAGAACAGTGTTCCAGGACAGCAGTGCTACCCGAAAAGCTTTGGGGGAAGCCTGGGAGCTTGGAGGTCTGTGTGGAAGGGGCAGGTGTGGCCTGCAGTGTGGCAGGGGCTGCGGTAGACAGGAAACGGGCATCACCCACTCTCCCCATAGAATCCACTATTCCCTGCCCTCCATTCCTCCTACTTATCAGCGTTTCTGTCATTGCATGTACCGCGCTGCTTCATAATTGTTTCCTGTCTCCTTCCAACTGCCTCTAGGGTGCAGACTATGTTTTATCTGTCTTTGATTCCTTAGTATTTTGTGTGGTATCTGACACAAAGCAAACCCTCAATCAATATCAAACTGAACGAAAGTGTAGGTAGGGTAAGGATTGTGTCAGCTAAGGAAGGGAGGGGACAGCTAAGACCGAAGACGCCGAACCCAGGCCAATGGGGCAGAATATTGGGCCAGGGAATTCTGGGTATGATGATAAGAGTAGATACCTACTGAACATTTTACTATTTTCTGGGCATTGTTAGTGGTGATGTTTGAATAAGCAAAGAACACAGCTTCATTTTCACAAATTAACTTGTGCCTAGAGAAAAAAAGTGTTCAATTCTGAGGTGTGTACTTTTGTCAATGCCATGTTATGAATGAATGAAGAAACAGGCACAGAGAGGTTAAGTAATTTGTCTAAAGTCACACAGCTAGCACCTGGGTGAGGAGCCAGGATTGGAAACCAGGCAATCTGGCTCTGCCATACACTTTCTTCACCACTTTACTGTACTCAAGAAGTGTAACACTGGAGGCAGCCACTGAATTCTGCTGGTTGATGCGCTAGATTTAGACACCACATGAGTTTTATTGTTTGCTAGCGGCCGTGCAAGGGAACCTCACTGACAACCAAAGCCAGGACAGAGCCCCCAGACCCTGATCAATAATTCTCAAATTTTAGTGTGCATCCAGATTACCTGGGGATTTTTTTTAATGCAGGTTACTAGACCCAGTGGCCAGAGTTCTTATTTAGAAGTGTTATGTGATGAGGGAATTAGTATGTGATATTACCCCCATACTCCCAGATCCTGAGAGATAAGACAAAGGAGAGCAAAATGTCACCTTATTTTGCTGATAAAAGTTAACTTGGAGGTTTAGACTTAGATGTGCATCTACGCTGGATATTCATAATACCAACCCCGGAGCTGGAATCGCCCACCCTGTCACAGGAAGCGTGGGGTGACTGCAGCCTCATCCGGAGGGGACCTGCCCTGTACAACTGATCCAAGGTGGAGCTCTGCTGGCACACTGGCTCCTAGGAGGAAGACGAAGGAATAGCTAGGCCACCTGAGCTCGGTCCTCTCTGAAACTCACCAGGTCAGGTAGCTCCTTCCCTGCCCTTGGGGAAGAGGAAGGATTGGGGTAAGAAGCCGGGAAATCCCTCCTTCACAAAACGAAAGATGTAGAGGGAAGCAGCCTTCCGGTCACAGTTAACTTCACAGTTGAGGCCTGGGAATCTGCACTTTTAACAAGAAGCCCAGGTGTTTATGTAGCAGTTGGTCCTCAGACCACACTTAAAGAAACAAACTTCTAGAAGGACTTAATTGTTGTGCTAGAGGGCCTTCAAAAAGAAAACCATTTGGATGGGCTCACTGTCTTTCAGAAGCTTACCGATGAGCTTGAATGATGATATTTAAGAAGAGCTATTACTTATATAGTTTTTAATATGCCCCAGCCCCTGTGGTTAGCCCTTAACACATATGAAGTCATTTAAACATGTGAAGTCACAGCAGTTAGATACTGGGGCACAGAGAGGTTAAGTAATTTCTTCAAGGCTACACAGCTAAAAAGTGGCAGAGCTAGAAATAGGAACCAGGCAGCCTGGCCCCAGCCTTCCCCTCTGGCTACACTGCTGCACGTGGTTTCCGGTCCACGGACACAGACCTCTGCAGGGGTGAAGGCAGTTAGCCCAGGGTATTCACAAGCCCACTTGCAAAGCCCAGCTGTCGTTTTAATCATTGACAAAGCAGCTAATGAATTCATCTAAATAAGCAAAATGAAATCTTAGTAGCTGTTTATTATTTTGCCTTCTCAACCAGTGGATATTAAAATTACAGCTATCATGTTGCTAATTAAGGATTTTGTTTTCTTAACCTTAAAGAGGACGGGCATATGTGAAAGGGCCACTTGCCACCATCAAAGGATATGCAGCCCAGGTGCAAAGTGACAGAAGGAGAATTTGGATGTTATCCTTTGAGATAACATGGCTTGAGGTTAACCATGCAAATTACTCCTTCTCTGAAGATGAAGCCCTTGAGTTGAAGGCTCCAGTAGAGCAACCCATATAAAAGATGCTTTCAGGTGCTGCCACCCCATCTTTGCAGTTTTCCATGCAACTGAGGAAGACGCCAGAGTTCCCAGAGCTGAGTGAGAGAATATGTTGATGTTGGCGAGTGGGGAGAGGATGAAATGCTTTGCAACCTCAGAAATGTGGGGACACTAATACAGTAACATAAGTGGTCTCCATTCAGGAGAGATTTACACACCAGATGTCATTTATTTAGCAGACATTTATTCATGCCTATTAGTGTGTTAGATATTATGCAGTCCTTGCCCTTGGACAAATGGAGAGGTGGACATTTACAGATGAGGCATGTGTGCTTGAACATCACCCATTCTGTCCTTGACAGGACATAAGTCAGCCGATGGCAAAAATACCGGGAGGAAGCGCTAAGTCGAGATGTCCCCCATCTAATGCGGGAATTCACAGTCTGCTTCTTGCTAGAGATGGGCCTGAAAGGATTACTGGTAGGGAGTGGCAGGGGGCAAGGCTGGCGGGAGCTGTATGAGCAAGACGTGGAGATGAGGACACAAGCAGTAAAGCTATGCATTTTCGTGTGGCTGTTAGAAAATTCATCTGAAGAGTAGGTCGAGGCAGAATACAATTCATGGCATGTCTGAAAGTGGAATTTGGACTTTCAGATAGCTGAAGATTACCTCTCCTGAAATTCAGATGGCCACCCTAAACTCAATGAAACATCATTCCCCTTTATCGGTTCTGAGCACATGACACCCTTCTTTCATCATGCCAAAAAAACCCATGGTGGCGCCAACCAGGGGTCATTAGTAATAATGAACCAGCTCCCCCAAGGACCCCACATGCCCTTTGAGTCCCAGCCTCGGAGTGAGGTTATTAAACAGGCTCTCTAACAAGGTTACAGCATCAAGACTCAGCACACAGCTTTCTCGGCTGAGGGCACCGTGCCTTTCAGATCTGTTTTGCACGAACGTCCCAAGCTTGTTGCATGTGGAATTGATTAGCTCTTGCACTTTCTGAATTGGTGACCTGTTTTTCTGAGGGATTGTACACGTTTTGGTTGTGATTATATACAATGACACAGTGGGTGGTAGTATTTTTCCTACGCCGCTAATTTATGTATTTGTGCTGGGGCAGTGATTTAGATGGGAGCTCGATAAATTGATCAAACAAATTACACCAAACCCACACACCATCATTTCAGGGAGCTGTCATCACACCAAAGAGGTTCTATGTCGCCCAGCGTGGTATTCCAGGAGAACCGTTGTGTTTTCTTCACGGACTGCTAGGCTTTCATTTGGTCAGAAAGGGCTTTATTTCTCAGACAATATAAGGATTTTAGCTCCAGAAGGCATCAGTTAGCTGTGGAAGACAGTGCCCATTAGTCCTGTGACCTTTAGCAAGTTACTTACATTTCTGAGTCTCAGTATCTCATCCTGTAAAATGTGGACTTATAATTTCCGCCTCAAACGTTTGTTGTAAAGGTAAGCAGTGATGCAGAGACAGTGGAAAGAATCTGGATGTCAGATAACTATAGATTCATATCCTGGCTCCAGGATACGCAAGTTATACAAATCACGGTCCTCAGTTTTCCTAGTTTGTAAAGTGCTGTTGCTAGTAGTTGCAAGGGAATACCTTCTGCACATGATAGCGTTGTGTGATAGAAGATAGTTGATTCTGATGGCTGCCTGCCCCACCTAGAAGACCTGAGTCCAGAAACATTAACACTCTAAGAAATTGGGGTGAGTGGAGGACTCACCTGAGGTGCTAAAGCTGCTAAGAAATTGATTGAGAGACCTGACTCGCCTTTGATGTTGGCCTCAGTACAGTAGAAGGTGAGGCCCATGTCAAAGCCGAGCTCTGGGGACAGAGAAGCAATTGTTCCTCTAGAAAACACGCCTGCCTTGACGTGATGCTTGTTGACAAAAGACAAAGTGGATGTGAGAGTAAAAATGCTGCAAGAATGTGGCTCTTCTCTGGGGGCTCCCTTCTCATTAACCAAGGGTCCTTTCTTCCTCTCTGAGTGAGAAAATTACCTCAACTCCTGCCTCAAAAGCCAGTAAATCAATATACATTGGGAAATAGTGAACTGGAACATTTGAAGAAGAGTATGTCAGTAAATAAATATGTGTTCACGTGAGTTAAGGGATAGATGGACAGATGGACGGATGAATAGTTTGGGATTCTGGCTTTGTCACAGATTAACTGGATGACCTTGGGCAAGTTAATCAAGTACTCTGGGCGACCTCCATTTCTTTTCTATAAAATAGGGATAATGAAAATGGCTGGGCTGCCTAAGTGTGAGAATTAAACATATAAATACAAGTGAAGCACTTAGATAAGAGTTTGGCACCTCATAAAAGCTCCCAATAACAAAACCTGTGTTACGATGATTTGCCTTTGTTGTATCTGCCGTTCAGTACTCACTGTCCCACGTGGCTTGGCTTCTTTTAAGACCTTCGCATTCTCTGTACTTCACAGGTCAACAGGTCCTGGGCCTGGTAGAGAACCAGAGTGATTGGTACCTCGGAAACCTGTGGAAAAATCACCGCCCTTGGCCTGCCCTTGGAAGGGGCTACAACACAGGTAAATCATGAGGGTGGCTTGCTGGCGGTGGGACAGGAGGTGGGCCAAAGCACAGGAGAAGGCCACCTGGTTGCCTGAGTTCTGCACTGGACGGTACATAAGGCGTTGCCCTCCTGGTTCTTGCTTAGGGCTGCAGCTACAGGCAAAGTCGCTACTGGGCCGTGGCAGTCCGTGGCATTCTCACCAAAAAGCCCCTCTCCGGACTGACCGTCAGCCCCGGATCCGGCAGGACAGCTTTACGAGTGTGACCTGTAGGTTCCTTGGCTCTGTTAATAGAGACTAGAGATCATCGTGTCCACTTTAGGTCCCCAGGGTCTGTGTTCACCCTCAGCATTCAAGATTCATCTTTGTGTGGGGAGCAAAGTTGCTGATGTGTATTGACTCAAAGTTTCTTGTCAGAAGCGACATAATTTCTTTTTTATTTTGTTTTGTTTTTTCCCTTTTTTTGTATAATTGAAGTATAGTTGATTTACAGTGTTGTGTTAGTTTCAGGTGTACAGCACTGATTCAGTTATACGTGCATATATATCTTTTTGTTTCAGATTCTTTTCCCTCATGGGTTATTAGAAAATATTGAATATCGTTCCCTGTGCTATACAGTAGGTCCTTGTTGGTTATCTATTTTATATATAGTAGTGTGTATATGTTAATCCCAAACTCCTAATTTATCCCTCCCCTCCCTTTCCACTTTGGTAACCATAAGTTTGTTTTCTGTCTCTAGGTCTATTTCTGTCTTGTATGTAAGTTCATTTGTATCATTTTTTTTTTTAGATTCCACATATAAGTGATATCATATGATATTTGTCTTTTTCTGTCTGGCTCACTTAGTATGATAATCTCTAGGTCCATCCATGTTGCTGCAAATGGCATTATTTCATCCCTTTTTTATGGCCGAGTAGTATTCCATTGTATATATGTACCACATCTTTATCCATTCATCTGTCAAGGGACATTTACGTTGCTCCCATGTCTCGGCTATTGTAAATAGTGCCACAGTGCACGTCGGGGTGCATGTGTCTTTTCGAGGAAATGACATAATTTCTGCTAACATGAAATTGGCTAAAGCAAAGCAATCATGCGGTCGTGCTCACCTTCAAGTAGTGTGGCCAAGTGCAACCCAACCATGTGCCTGGAAGAAGAAAAGGCAGAAATATTTGGTAATTGGTACTTAGGGATACCACAACCCCTAAACACCATGTGTCTGAAATCAACTCCATTTTCTACCTTGCTGCTAACCCAAAATGTGCACCTCCTCTTTTCTTTCTGTCTCTGTTAACAGCATCATTCAATCATTCATTCATTCATTCTTTGTGCAGCTCTTGTCTGTCTAATGCTTACTGTGCACTAGGCCCCATGCTAATACACCAGACACAGCCCATGACCTCGTGGAGCTTATAAAGGATGAAACTAGAGCAACCTCCCTCTCCTTAGGCCCACGTCCTGCCACTGTCTACCTATGAAATGCCTCTGAATTCTGCCTCTTCCCCTCCATCCTCTTTGCCACTACCTGGAACTGGAACTTGGAGCTCAGGGGGCAGTAGGGTAGGTCAGGCCAAGAAGGGCTGGGACTTGGCATCTGGGACCAGCTATACTGAGTTGGGGCAGGGGTCTGGGGATGGCGCCACCTGAAGGTGATAGGTGGTAGCCTGTCCTGGACACTAAGGTCAGTCTGTAGTGGGAAGAGCCAGACTCAACTCTGAGAGCTGAGGGTCCGATTCCTGAGAGGTCAGGTGCAAACACGGAGCCCCAGAGGCCACAGGAAAAAGGCTGAGAGTCAAGCTTCCAGAAGTGAAAGTTCCGAGATCAGGTCAGAGGGGGGTCAAAGCTGGAATAAGACAAGGAAAGAAAGGTCCAGGGTCAGTGTCCTGGGCAGCCAGAGGTTAGGGAGGCCTTCATTGAAAGCTGTCCTTTGAACTGGGGGGACATTCCTTTAGCCAACGTTTGCCAGAACGTCCAGGCATGGCTCACGGGATGTAACACCTACCAGGTATCACAGCCTGCAGGGGTTGCAATGGAAGAATGGTAACCACCAGCCCTTCACAGACCCAGGCTGCATCCTGGAGGCTGTGCTAGGCATTCACCCGTGAGTTGCTGGATGGTGGGAAATTCTGGGGAGTCCCTGAGAGGGGCCAGGTTCAGGGAGGGAGCCCAAAGGGGCTCAGAGCAGCAGCTTTTCTTAGCTGATTTAGAGGTATTTCGGTGTTTTAATAATGGGTAAGCCTCTGCATCCCAGCTAAGTATTGACCAGGTGCTGTCCCTGGTGCGTTCTAGGTGTTCATCTCATCCGATCCTCACACTAACCTCATGAGGCAGGGGCTATTCTTATCTCTGTTTTATACCCAGGAGACTCAAGCTTAGAGAGTGAAAGTATGTAGTCTGATAAGTAAGGAGCCTGCTGTTAACTGCTAACCTTCCTAGCTTGAACTTTAGTGGCTTCTATTCTATCAAGAATACTTTTTTTAAAAGTAGACTCTTGAAAGGTCTGGGGAGGGGTCCAGGATTCTGCCCTAAAGGAAGCCTCCAGGATATTTCTGGAGCAGAAGGTCCAAGGGTCTGCTCTGATAAAACGTGGCACCCCATTACCCCTTCCTGCAAGCTTCCCCAGGAACTGTTTTCTCAGCGCATTTGAGGCTGGACCCTTTAGGAACCCACAGTGGGCCAATGAGAGGGCTCCCCATGCTGCTCCTGCTCAGCAAATGATCACCTCATGTTGATCTCCTGTGCCTGGGTTTCCACACATTCGCTCCCGGCTTTCCTAAAGCTCGGGACACCCATGCTTATCAGGTGGGAGAAGGGGCATCTCAGGTAAGCCCTGGTGTGTGTTTAGTTCCTGCCTTCCACAGCATAGAATAATAGAAAATGTCACATGGAGATAAACTGCAGTGCCTCTAGGACACAGCATCAGGGTCATGGTTATCTGCATCAAACAAAAACCACCGGTCATCAATCTGGGTTTGCAGGAGGAAGAACAATGTAGCACACTGGGGAATTTATTATGACCAAAATGGCATGTCCCCTCCTTCAGGAGACAGACAGGTACCTAAACCCTCTGCAGCCCCTACTTGATATACCAAGGCAGTGAGTTGCTTCCCTTCTTGCTGCTTCTAAAAGGGCAGAGCAGGTGGGGAAAAGCCCTGTTAGAAGCGATGTATCCATTTAAATAAGCCAGTGACACCAAGTGATCATTAGAAAAGGATTTCTGCGACATCAAAATGCATTGACTTTCATGATGGGAATTTGTTATTTTAAGACTGAGGACTGTGCCACACATCAGTGGATGAGTCATCCAGACACTTAGATTCTAATGGAAATTGTCAGAACTCCACTGGAGAGAACCTGCTCCCCTGAATCCCAGCGCATCTCAAGCCTCCAGACGGGGTATCTCCAGCCGAGCCCCGTGCTGAGCCTTCAACTTGGTGCTGGGAAGCCAAGACAAGTCTGGTTAGGCTGGAATTTAGCCGTTTATTCTCTGGGAGCTTGGCCAAGTTGCTTCACCTCCTTGAACCTTAATTCTCTCCCTTATAAAACAGGATAAATAACAACACCACCTAGTGTGTGAGGGTTAATGAGGTAACTTGTTTAATGAACTTAGCCTGTGTCCTGTTGCATTTTTCTGCCACTTATTTCATCAGGGAATGGGATCCACCTGCTTTAAAAATGGTGGTTACCTGGTTCCCTAGGGTTTGCTGAGGTCTCCTAAGCTCTCGGGTCAGAAAGAACCAGTACGTTTTCTTGCTTTTCCCCAAATATAATGCAGTCACCTTGCAGTTTTTAATCTCTCCACTAACTAGAAAAGGTTAACTTTTCATATCATTTTAGAAAAAATATGACAATGTTAGTTTGTATATCAGCCGATTCTACTTTGAAAACCCCCAGAAAATGCATAAAATGTTGGAGCTGGAAGATCTGCCTTTAAGACTTGACCTTGACGCTTTTCAACTTCGTGCCTTTGGAAAGCTGCTCAAGCTCTCCAAGCCTTAGGTTCCTCATCTGTGATCTGAGAATGATAGTCCTATCCCAGAGCCCGCTGTGCGGCTCCAAGGTGGTGGTATAGTTACAAGGGAGCTGGTCAACCCAAGTGCTTTTGGAAGTTGGTGGTTGTTTTTCTTTCTCCTCCTGACCACAGCCTAGCATCTGTTTTCAAGTAATCCAGGTTCAGCCACATTTATCAGATACAGCTGCATTCACCAGGCATCCTACAAGGCAACTTACCATGCGTCATCTTTGTTAATTCCTAGAATTGTCTTGTATGCTAGACACTCGCCTTCGAAGAGCCAGCCAGTTTCCCTTCCTCTTTGTTTTTCTTTCCCAGCCTGCTTGCACAAAGCCCCCAGGATCCTAAAAGATGAGGGGAGATCTGCCCACCTCTCCCACTCATCCGGCTCCCTTCTTCCTGGAGCGGTTTACAACTTAATTCCGTATGAAGGGAACTGCTAAACCACAGCAGCTGTGGATGTCCAGACACCCGCCGCTCAGGGTCCTTGCTACAGCCATTCAGGTGGAATAAAGGAGAACTCCCGTATCCTCGCGCAGAGATGTGTCCATTCCCGACCATTCTGTCAGTTCATCATCTCCTAGGTGCAAGCAGCTGTCTGCAGGACTTTAAAAAACAAACAGATGAGACCAAGATTACGATAGTCTCATAAAGATTCAACCCGCTCCAGTTCACATGCCGAGAGCGAGTGAGTGCGTATCTTAAAAACAAACACCAGCAAAGAACAGAAAGGAAAAGAGAGCTCAGAGTAGCAGGTGATTGGAGAAGGGACCGGGGAAGGCAGGCCAGTAGAAAGAAGATGGCAAGTTTACAGGAGGCTTGTCCGCACAGGATCCTAGACGTTACTCACAGAGAGGATGTGTCCTCCCTGAGACATATTAAGGATATAATATTAACCAGAAGATGTGCTTTCAGGAACAATTTAAAAGTAAAATGCATCCTGTTCCTTTCAGTCCCCAAATTAGGCCAGAGACAGGCAGATGGAGGCCTGGCTCTCCAGGGAGGGAGGAAGAATTTCTCTAGGAATCCTTATCTACAGAACAACAAAATTGGGACATTCAAGGACTGACTCACCTCTGAGGTTGGAGCAAACTGGGCTGTGAAGAAGTAAAGGGAAGGAAATTCGTGGTAAAGTCAGACACCGTGGCGAATTCCATGGTGGCGATCGAAGGAGCCAACGTTTGACAACTTGCTCAACAGCTGTTAAAGAAAGAGCTTTAGTGGGACAACTGGCAGTGTGGGATGTAGGGCCACCCTCTGCTCTCCCTCTGGCACCTGGCATTCTGCAGCCCTAGGCAAGTCTTTTCATTTCCCTGAGCCCTCTTTGTCTCTTGGTTCAAGAACCAAGATCTCTTCATGCTCTGAAGGAATATTGGGATTGGATGATTTGTGTCTGTAATAAATACATCCAGAGAAATCAGATTTAAATGTAGTTTCTTCCTTCAGCACATGCTACTGAGTGCCTGTTATTTAGGGCAGAAAATGATTTTTTAAAATGTGATACCAATCGGGCTTCCCTGGTGGCCCAGTGGTTAAGAATCCCCCCGCCAATGCAGGGGACACAGGGTCGATCCCTGGTCCGGGAAGATCCCACATGCCATGGAGCAACTAAGCCCATGCGCCACAACTACTGAGCCTGCGCTCTAGAGCCCGCGAGCCACAACTACTGAGCCCGCGTGCCACAACTACTGAAGCCTGTGCGGCTAGAGCCCATGCTCTGCAACAAGAGATGCCCCCACTCGCCGCAACTAGAGAAAGCCCACTCACAGCAGCGAAGACCCAACACAGCCAAAATAAATAAATAAATTTATTTCTTAAAAAAAGATGATTGTCTAGTAGAGGAGAGTTTGCTTATCTGTAAATAAATTCAGTGTGACTTGAGCCTCTAGCCTGACTGAGATTCAGAGTTGAACATCAGCCCTGCAATAACCCTGGACCAGCATTTTCTAGACTAATTCTAGGAGATATTGCAGGTGATGGTAGCATGTGTTCAGAAACTGTGAACCGTGGACAGCTAAGGTTGAGAAATCTGCATATTGCATCCCTCCCTTGGAGATTCAGATTTCATGTTGGCATATTAGAGATGCTGGAAAGTCCAGAAGTAAAGCTGTTAAACCCACCAGCATTCCCCACTCTTACTTGATCGTAGAACTATGGAAACAAGTTTGTAAACAACCGCCCCTACCTCTGTGAACTCGGAGGACAGAGGTGATCACTTTTTGAGCTCTGTATCCCAAGCCCTTGGTGTAGAAGTATTTAAATGGAGTTTGTAGAATAATCCCTATGAAAGATGCTTGCGGTTCAAGGAACGGTTCATCTGACACCACACTTAATAGAAATGTTTACTGTCTTTTGTTCTGCAGGTTCTCATTCATTTTTCTACTATAAGGGCGTAGGCACCATAAAATTGTACCTTCTTAATCAACATCCTCTGTGTCGTTACATATCTGAAGCCAGTCACCAGCTAGCAGCCCTCCAGAACTTTCCATGGGAAGGAATGGGGTGTGAGACGGCTTTAAACCTCTCACCATACTGATTGGTGGGTCGCCTCTAGATAGCCCCAATTTCTGTCTTCAGGGGTGACATTCTAATTCAGATGACACGTTCTGGTTCTTATCAAGCTGTCAGAGGCTCACACCTCCACTTGGACACTTCCACCCACTTTTCTGAATCACTTAAAATGCCTATTTAAGATGTTACTTTCCAGGCCCTAACCTGGAGAGACTGAATCTGAATCTTTAAAGATGAGGCCAGGTAACCACTATTGTAAACATGCTCCCTACATGTTCTGATGCATACCAGCCTCCTAGGTCAGACTTGCATGGCCATTTGCACATCAAGCTCCAGTTGAACTTGAGTTCAACTGAAAAGCTCCATGAATGACTGTTCAGCCAAAGGTTCCCAATTCCGTACTCCTGTAGTAGATTTATTGAGCCTAAAGCACAGACTTAATATTTATCTCTGGCGAGTGTTATTGGAGTTAGGCCAATCTTTGTGGCCTTTTATTTGACTTGATTTTAGTTTTCAACTTAGGGTCAACTGCAAAAATAATGAAAATGCGTTCTGTTCTTTCAGCCAGTGGCCTTGCCCCGTTTTTTTTGTAACAAATGTCTTGAGTGCCTCTTTTACAATCCTGGAATAAAATCCAAAGATTACCTATATTACATGGTCTACAAATATAATGTCAAAAAAATCAATACAGTTCCCTAGCTATGATATAAAGAAAAAAAGGAAATTCATTTACTATAAAATAATATTGACTGCAATGTGTAATTGCTCAGGCTTGGCTACAGTCAGAGGCATAATGAAGTTAATGAAGTACTAGATGCTTGTATGCCTGTGCTCGGGAGAGAGCTGTCTTCAGTGTGGCAGCTACAAAGCAAGATGGTTCTAATGGGACACGGGCGGTCCAGGTTCCGTGAGCGGGGTTTGCCATCTGTGAGAAGTTTTCCAATCTAGTGAACAACTCTTCAGGCAGCAGGAAATAACCATCTTTGCTTGTATTCCAAGTTCAGTGTCTGTTAAATGATGCCCCAGAAAAGCACTCTGTCTCGGAGGCAGTACTAGTTTCAGACTCAGGTAGTTACGGCAGTTATACACAAGTATAACGTGCATGTCCAGTGGGACCCAAGCAGGACGCAGGAATGCTCTTCATTGTGCCAGCCTGTCCCGGAAAGGGGTTCTATCCCCATTAAGAGTCATGAATCCAAGGCGTTGCAGGTGTTCAACGGGCTGACTCACACGCAAAGCCGTGATGTGCCCAAGATCTCCCTGGAGGTTGATGGTAACTAATAAGAGTGCTTCCTGTCCTGGGGGAGCTGCGGGAGGGATGGATTGGGAGTTTGGGATTAGTAGGTGCAAACTGCATATATAGAATGGGTAAACAGTAAGGTCCTACTGTAGAGCACAGGGAACTCGTTCAGTGATTTTACCCAAAGCTTGTCCACTTCATATCCTGAACCAGAATCTCCTTTGGCCTTAGTGCTGCCTTGTGGGTTCATACGGAATAAGTCTCCCTCGTCCGCCTGATGACCCCTTAGATATCTGAGGGAGAGAAGGTGAACAATACATCGCATTCTTCTCTTCTGGGGACCTAACACCCCTGGTTCCCTGCACGTCACTGGTTCTCTGAGCCCGGGTTTATTCACATGTGAGATGGAGGCGGCTGTTGTTTCTGCCTCACAAAGGACTGTTGTAGGCCAATGAGATGACAGAGTACATTTACTATGATAGGACAAGATTGGGCATGTAGTCAGTGCTCAGTAAATGTAGCAGCGGGTGTGTGTCGTCATCCCTTAAAAGGTAGCAAAAGAGACTGCAGGGCGGCTGACCGTCACCCTGTGCTTCTGGAGCTCCTATTTCATTCTTCCTTCTAAAAGACAGTATTGCTTATGTTCTGGAGATGAACTACCCTGGGTTCGAGTCCTGCCTTCATGGTTCTGGGCAATTAACGATCTTTTCTTTAGTTATCATGTCAGGACAAAAAGAGTTCCCACCTAACAGGGTTGCTTTGCTGAAGAAATGAGATAATATTTGAAAAGTGCTTGAGACAGTGTCTGGATCAATAAATATCAGAGATTAGCACTTGCCATTTCCTTTTCTATTTGAGGTTCAAAAGTGGGCCCCACAAATGTGGATCTTCAGCATCTTTTGATAGGAACTCTGTCTTTTGTCCAGTGAAGACACCTGGGGCTGAGCTCTCCCTCCCCAGAGCTGACCACTCATTTGTCTCTTCACTAGGCAGATATTCACCAGACACCTTTCTTGGCCTGGGGATGCCACCGACCAAGACAAAAAGGAGCCCTCTTCATGGGAGGTTGCTTGTCATTGTGGGAGAGAAGCAGTCTTGCCCTGGTGTCCTTTGGTGCCATCTCCTCCTGGGCTCCTGCACCCACCCAGCGCCCGTCGTTCTGCCTTCCCTCTGTTCCTTGGACACGACCCCTGTGAGTCTCTCCAGCTGCAAACTGCAGCCTCGTGCCCCCACCCTGCCTCTTCCTCCTCCACGGTGTTTATCGCCTTCTGGCCTATGATCATTCTGTCCATTTTCTTCTTAGCTATCTGTCTCTTTCCATGAGGATATAAGTTCCTCAAGGGTTGTAATAATTCTGTCTGTTAATTTTCCTGCTTTATCTCCTGTACCTAGAATCATTCCTGGCATATACTAGACATTGAGTAAGTATTTGTGGTCGAATGAAATAAATAATTTTGGAAGATGCTGTTTTGAAGACAGTGACATAGAACAGCAGTTATCAGTGGGCGTTGGTGGCAGATTTGGTGCCCCAGGGGACATTGGCAATGTCCAGAGACATTTTTCGTTGTCACAACTAGGGAGATGCTCTTGGCCTTTAGTGGGTAAAGGCCAGGGAGGCTGCCACACATCCTGCAGTGAACAGGAGAGTCTCCTACAGCGAAGAATTGTCCAGCCCAAAATGTCAGTAGTTCTGAGTCTGGGAAACCCTGACATAATGTGATGGCTGGGAAGTATGGAGGGAATTGGATTCTTCTAGAAAGAGCCATCTTTTACGGAAGGGTTCTCTGAGGGAATAACATTTGAGCTAAAGACCTGAGGACTGGAAGTTGTCACCATGCTACAAGATGGCTTGATCTACAAGATCTAGAATAATAGCGTTCCAGGCAGAGAGAGAGGGGCAAGTGCAGAGACCCCCAAGCAGGAGTGGACCTGGATGCGTGTGTTCCTTTCGCATCATCATGCCTCACATCCCCTGGTCAGAGACATCAAGCAGGCCTTCACCAAGCCCCAGATGCTTAGCCCATGTCTGGGCCATTCCTGTTCCCCTCGCTACACTCTAGTAATGCTCAAATCAGATTCTCCAAGTGCTCAGATTCCGAATGCCATCGGTTCTGCCTTCCATGCCCTCTGAGCTCTCGATTAACATGCTTTAGAGCCATGCATCTGGTCCTGTTTTCCCGCCTTAGCTCTAGAGTTTGTAAAGACCACCAGCAGAGTGAATCACGGCAAAGCACAGCATCAGAGAAAAGAGCCTTCCTGGGTTGGCCTCGGCTAAGTCTCTAGTTACGTGGCCCCTGCTCTTCCTTGGGCACTCCTTCAGCCCCGCTGGCCTCCTGACAGTTGCCCAGTGCATTCCCACCCTGGGCCTCAGCCCTCTGCCCAGACTGCTCTTCTGCCAGCCTCCCACACCACCCGCCCCCCCGCTCGTCCCATTACCTCCTTCTGCCCACTTGGATGTTATCTCCTCATGGTGGGCTTCCCTGACCATCTTATCCGAAGGAGCACCCTCGATCCCCTCACTCAGATATATTATTCTTCATTGCACTTTCCAGCAACATTATAAAATATATAAATCAAGTAAAAATATCAAATATAAAAATCAAATAAAATTTTTATTATTCCCCTGCTGCCTATTTGGTAGGCAGAATTGCCCCCACAAAGAAGTCCATGCCCTAATCCCTGGAACCTGTGATTATATTATGTTACATGGCAAAAGAGACTTTGTAGCTGTAATTACGGGCCTTAAAATAGGGAGATTATCCTGGATTATCCAAGAGGCCCAGTCTAATCACAGGAGTCCTTAAAAGCAGAGAACTTCCTCTACCTAGAAGCAGAACAGATATTGCAGAAGGAAATTCAGATTTGAAGCATGAGGAAGACTCACTGTGCCTTCACTAGTTTGAAGATAGAGAGGACAAAGTGACAAGGAATGTAAGTAGCCGTTAGGAGCCAGTAAAGTCTCCCAGCTGACAGGAAACAAGAGGGGAGCTCAGTCTTACAACCGCAAGGAACTGAATTCTGCTAACAACGTGATGAGCTTGGACTAGATTTTCCTCCCCAGACTTCAGATAAGAGCCAAGCTGGCTGACACCTTGATTTTGACCTTGTGAGAGTCCAAGCAGAGATCCCAGCCCAGCCCAGCCCCTAGATTTCTGACCTATACAACTGTGAAGTAATAAATTGATATGTTTTAAGATCCTAAGGTAATTTGTTATGGCAGCAAGAGGAAACTCATATCCCTGACTTTGCCCATAAAAATGCAAGTTCCATGAGGGCAAGGATCTTGTTTTGTTTATTCCTGTGTCCCCATCTGGGACACGGAAAGCTCTCAATAAATATTTGTTGAATGAGTAAGTGAGTTCCAGCCTTCTGGTCTCCTTCCTTTCTGGGCATGGAAGGGAGCATGGAAAGCTGCTGGTGGGAAACATTCTGTATTCCCAGTTCTTACCGTGTTGCGCATTCAGGAGGTGAAGCCCTCAGCAGGTACTGGCCTGGCATTGGACCCTGCACCAGGAGTAGAAATTAAAAATAAGATGTAGCCTCTGCTTGCACCGTCATCACCCCCTGCCCCCTACAGGTGGCCCACCGTAGACTCAAAGATCAGGAGGTTGGGCTTCCCTGGTGGCGCAGTGGTTGAGAGTCTGCCTGCTGATGTAGGGGACACGGGTTCGTGCCCCAGTCCGGGAGGATCCCACGTGCCACGGAGCGGCTGGGCCCGTGAGCTTTGGCCACTGGGCCTGCGCATCCAGAGCCTGCGCTCCGCAACGGGAGAGGCCACAACAGTGAGAGGCCCGTGTACCACACACAAAAAAAAGATCAGGAGGTTAAGGACAATTAAATGCCATGTGGTTGACTGCTGTGATGGAGAGGCACATCCATGGCACAGAGAGCTAAGGCAGAGACCTGCTTGTATGTACTGAGAAGAGTGTCAGAGCCAGGAGGGCTGTAAGTGGGGAAGGTGGAGTGCATGTTCCAGGCCAACAGAGCAGCAAGTGTGGAAATACTTGGCAGGGTCAGGGAACAATGCATAGTTTGTGTATTTAATTTAATCAACATGGACTCTGCCCAGTATACAGGGAGTGCCTAAGTGCCCAAACTCTGTCTCCGTCCTTTCTAGTAGAATGGCCTTGGGCATATCCCTTCATCTTGTTTCCATTTTGGGGGTTTTTTGGCCAACTTTCCTCATCTGTACAATAGGGGCGTCAGTACAGACTCACAGGATTGCTGAAAAGATTAAGTGAATGGAAATACCTGACAAACAGGAAGCACTCAATACAGGGTAGCTAGGACTCCTGGCCCAGCTGTGGAGATAGATGGGAGGTTCATGCAGGATAAGCAGTGAGGCTGGGAGCTGGGTAGGTCTAAGGTCTGAATGCTAAAGAGGCAGTTCAGCTTTATCCAGCAGGCTGGTGGGGTTTTAAACAACGCACAGTTTTGCTCCAGGCCCTAGGGAGAAGCCACCCTCACCCAACATCCTCTTGCCATTTTTATTGTCTCCATTTATGTCTTGTCCCTGAGCCAGGTTTTCATCTCCTAACGCAGAGGAGCAGCCTGTTCAAACATTACGCGGAAGCTCCCATCAGCAGGCCCCGGGCACTTAACCCACCTCATTGCCTTCAGCGGCACTGGGTCCTCTGAAGTACCCTCACGGCGCAGCCAAGCACAAGCCCCGCTGCTTATCGGACTTGGTTGGGGGGGCCTCTAATTATACTGAGCTGCTAAAGAGTTTTCCCAGCAACATCCTGAAAGGATGGCAAGCCTGCCCATCGCCCGCCCTCCTGAGCCAAAGCCACTGTTCTAGAAGAGTTACTCTGTCATTCCTTCCTCCTTCCCCTTGCATGGCCTCACGGGAGAGAATGTGTATTTAATTTGAGGCCTCCAGAATCTGACCTTCAGTGCAAGAAGACTGCCCCCAACTTCTCCTCACCCTCTAAGAGAGACCTTTTCGCGTAAACTATTTTCCTTATAAATGATTCTTTCTGTTTTCCGGGTAGTTCTGTTGGTAGTCTCGTGGTTTTTCTTCCTCTTTGATAAGTAAATCACAAGGCTTCTGTGTGCTGCATAATGGGAAACAACACAAAAAGAAACCAAAACTTTTCCACTGAGCTGGCCCTCACCTGCCATTGTCCAGGTGAACTAGAATGGCTGCATCTGTCAAACTGGAGAACAGGACACTGGGCGCTCCTCCTGAGTTTGTCGCCTACTGCTTGTGCATCTGGACTTAAGGCAGTCGGTCCATCTCTCCAAGCCCCAGTGTCCTCTTCTGTGAATTGAGAATAATGATTCTGTCTTAGTCCTCTTAGGCTGCTATAGCAGAATACCATAGGCTGGGGGCTTATAAATGATGGAAATTTGTTCCTCACAGTTCTGGGGACCGGCAGATTGGAGGTGCCAGCAGATTCTGTGCCTGGTGAGGGCTCACTTCCTGGTTCATAGACGGCCGTCTTCCTGGTGGAAGGCATGAGGGAGTTTTGTGAGAGCTCTTTTCTAAGAGCAGCCTCCAGAACTCTGAGAAAATTAATTTCTGTTGCATAAACTACACAGTCCATGGTACTTTGCTATAGCAGCTCCAGCCACCTAACACAGAACTTAATTTCAGTTTTGTTTTGTTTTGTTTTGTTTTTGACGTAGGCAGGTGATCTCTGACTAAAAGATCCAGCTAGACCTTTGAAGCCATGAGTGATGGACCAGTGGCTAAGTAAAGCAGAACTGTTTCCTTGCTGTGGGTAACTCTACCTGGCCCTGGCATTTCAGCTCTGGGGCTAATTGAATTGACCTGGCCTGTTAGTGGACATAAGAGGTGGCCATTTCCCGAAAATGTTTCCGCCCCACACTGCCGATCCATGCAAAGTCACTGGTTTCTGTGTCACTCACTCAGGTCCCAGCCACCCTGACACCTGTGTTGTTCAGTTTGCAGTGCAAGGGAGAGAAAGGGAACATGTGATCCTGAATCTTCCTGCCGTAAAGAAAATAATCGGGTATTCATTCAGTGCACAGTTTCCTTGAAGGCATATTTATGATGAGAAGAGGCATCCGATTTCCTGGAGGTCTCTCAAGTTCACAGTCCCCATCTCTTCGACTTGACTCGCGCATTCATGTGCATTCGCTCACATAATCCCTGTTTTAGAGGAGCCGATGGTGGCACAGAGAGGCTAATTGACTTCAGAAGTTAACAGAGCTAGTGAACAACAGAGCCCTGTGCTTAAGCCTACCTTGCAGTCTCTTCTCAGGGCTTCGGTGCTTGAGATTGGTGGAGCAGTCGCTGAGATCTGTCCCAGAGGGCAAGTCCAGCCCCTTCCCCGATCCATAGGAGTAGACAGCTGTGGACCACCTTGTAACCTGCTGCCGTCTACGAATTGAGGGCCCAGTATTGTGTTCAGATCACCAGCTAACATTCCCTGAGCGTTTACTTTGTGCCAAGCCTATGCTAAGTGCTTTTCATGCTTTATCTCATTCAGTTCTCACTGTATTCTATGTAAGGTTTACGTGATTATTCAAAATCATACTTTAGAACATACTTCAGAATCATGGCTGCACATTGAAGTCACCTGGGGAGAATTTACAAACTGTGAGTCTAGGGCTCACCTTAAACCATCAGAACCTCTGATATGGGACCCCTCCATCAGTAGTTTCTAAAACCATGCAGGTGTACACCTAAAACTAACATAATATTGTAAGTCAATTATACTTGAATAAAAAATAAAAATAAAATCATACAGGTGATTCCTACCTACCAGATATCCTATCTACTAGATAGGAATGCTTCCTTATCTTTCCCAGTATTGCATTATAAAGACACTCATTTGCACTTTACTACCTTTCTTTGGAAAGGTCCTAAAGGAAAGAGTACCTTTCCTCTTTATCCCCTTTGTCCTGTTTTCCTAACCATCACCAGACTCCAGGACTCCCTAGCTATTTGAATTTGTGTATATTCATTCAGCTCGAGATATTTTGAGTATTAGCTGTGGATAATACCAGGCCCCACGCTAGGCTCTGGGGATGCTTAAGTGACACCAGAATCCTAGCCTCAGGCGGCTACCGTCAAGAAAGACCTAGGATAATGCCCTCCAGATTCATCCATGCTATCACAGATGGCAGGATTGCAGGGTTTTTTTAAGGCTGAATAGTATTCCACCGTGTGTGTGTGTGTGTGTGTGTGTGTGTGTGTGTGTGTGTGTGTGTACACATTATATATACATATACTGAGGAAACATTTTCTTAATCTTCTTTTATAGATATATATCTATCTCATGTTTTTCTTTATCCATTCATCCTCAAAGGACTTGTAGGTTTTTCCACATCTTGGCTATAATGCTGCAGTGAACATGGTGTGTAGCTATCTCTTCAAAATACTGATTTCAGTTTCTTTGGAGAGTTACCTATGTTACCTGTGTGATGCGATGGTTGCATTAATTGTCTTGATAATCATTCTACAACATATAGGTATATCAGGTCATCATGTTGGACACGTTAAATAATACAGCTATGTGTCAACTATTCCTCAATAAAGTTAAAATAAAACAAACCTTAAAAAAAGACTGAGGAGCAATTGCAAGGGATTATCATCCATAAATACCCAGATGGAGGAGGTGCAGGGATTCCCCTCCAGTGGTTTGTTTGTACCTCTGTCCTTGTCTGGATTACCATCCTGTGCTTTCCCTGGGACTGACAGAACCCAGCAAAAAAATGTGAGTGACATCATAGAAAAGGAGAGAGCCGCCTCCTAGTCATCTCCTTGAGAGCTGTTCCTGTCAACCACCTTTATGCTTAGACATCCCTCCTCCCCCGCCCCCGCCTTGTCGCCCTGGGCCCTCAATTGCCCAATCTCCTCTTACAGCATATTTGACATTTCTCCACAGCAGGTCAGAGGTATCTGAATCAGAATGGCAAGACCGGTCCTGAATTGGTTAGCAGAGCCCTGTGGGACCTGCTCTAAGTAAGGGAATCTCAGCTCAGACAATTATCTGAGAGAAATGGCTCAAGTTGCTGTCCTTCCCAGGCAAGCTTTGCCGGTCGGACCCACATGTATTCAGCACAGACTGAATGCCCAGCGCAGTGCAGGCAGGCTTATGTCAGCTCTGCTCAAGGGGACAACAAAAGCAGCAGAAAACATGACTCCCGTCTTCAGGAAAAGCCTAGCATCAAGTTGCAGCAGCAGCACGTATACTGAGGAAACATTTAACCCTTAATCTCATTCAGAGTCGATTTCATATCTTCCTAAGGAATGTTTAACTGTTTACAGCAGGGGTTGGTTCGTGCCAGATTTACCCACCACCTGCTTTTGTTTGTCTCAAGAGAGGAATGGTTTTCACATTCTTTAACAACTGAGAAGAGAAATCAAAAGACAGGTATGTTTTGTGGCACATAAAAATATGAAATTCAGATTTCAGCATCCAGTAATGAAGATTGATTGACACACAGCCACACCATTCATTTTTGTTTTGTCTATGGCTACGCTGGGGCTAAAACTGGCAGAAGTTGAGCAGTTGCAACAGAGACTTATTGGCTCACAGGTCCAAAAACATATAGTCTGGCCCTTTAAGAAAAAGATTACCGGTGAAAGCTTGCAGCTTAGCAGAAGGAACATAATTTGGGGAATCCAGACTTGGATCAGGATCTTGCCTGTGCCACCTAGCTTTCCACAGCAGGAAAATGAGAATAAGAAGATGTCCTTAACAGGCTGTTGTGAGGATTAAATAAGCTATTGTAAACAGAGCACAGAACCCAATGATCTAGAACTAGTATAGATGCTCAATAATTATTGGTTACTTTCACCCAACTTAGTTGTTATGCAAATATGATTTCTAGGCACTGAAAGGACAAAATTGCAAGAGATCTAGTCCTGCTTTTTTTTTTTTTTTTTCATTTTTCTTTGATTCTAGTCCTGCTTTTAACTGGAGAGAGACGTCTCCAAAGATAAAGGGGAAAGGAATGGAACTAATGTATGTATGTGATCTGTTAAAATCTTTCCTCCCCACCTATGAGGGAGAAACGGAGGGAGGGAGCAAAGAAAGGAGTTACAGGTGTGATCACTCCCTAAAGTAATCAACCAGGATTCTGTGGTTGAGGATATCAGGAGCAGACCTCTCTTGAGGAGGAGATGTTTTTGTTTTTGTTTTTTTGCGGTACGCGGGCCTCTCACTGTTGTGGCCTCTCCCGTTGCGGAGCACAGGCTCCGGACGCGCAGGCTCAGCGGCCACGGCTCACGGGCCCAGCCGCCCCGCGGCATGTGGGATCTTCCCGGACCGGGGCACGAACCCGTGTCCCCTGCATCGGCAGGCGGACTCCCAACCACTGCGCCACCAAGGAAGCCCGAGGAGGGGATGTTTTAGCTGAGACCCGAAGGGTGCACTGGAGCTGGCCATGGGCCTGGCCTGGAAACAAGAACCCAGCAGCCCCAGTGGGGGCACGGGCTTGCCTTGTTTAGTAATAATGACTAGTGTAAGATTAATTCCTATTTATCATTCCTCGATCAATACTAATTTTACAGGACCCCCCCCCTTGCATTTCAATAAACTATTTATTACTGTGCTTTGCTTTGCCTACCCATGTCTGATCCTCTCTCCAAATGTTCATATGATTGTAGGACATCAAGGGACACATTCCTAATTCTGTGTTCCAACTGTGACTTAGATGGCTAGGGCAAAAGGGACTCCCAGTAGCCTTCACTTATCATTCAGTATTTCCTAGAGAGGTATTTATCGCTACAACATCTCCTCGCCCCTCTCTCTGGCCCCTCAGGGCTCCGTCAGCACACAGATGGGATACTCCAGATGGCTCTGGACTGTGGAGCATGGCCGTTCCAGCACCTTCTACTGCTTTATCTTACCACACTACTCCCCCATTTCCTCCCTTTTTTGGAATTATCACCAAGAGGTACCTCAAAATCTTTGTATAATTAAAGTAAAAAGCTTGTATTTGAGGGAAAATCCACAGGAGTAATTCTGCACAGGGTAGAATATTCCCCAAGGGAAACGTGCCTCTGGAGAAAAGAACTGTATCATTGCCTCCATTTCACAGATTAGAACAGAGAAGTTAAGTGTCAGTCCCAGTGTCACACAGCCAGGAAGCGTCAGAGACCAGATTCAGTCCCAAGTCTGTCTGACTTCAGACCCTAGCTCTTTGCAAAACCCTCTGCTTTGGCCCAAAGTTAGCAAGTGGGCTAAGGAGATGGGCCAGAGAGAACTTCCTGATGCAAAGTTTGTGACACTTCTGGCTATGATTGGGAGGTGGACAGTCATTTAACACAAGAACAGTGTTTTGACTTCCTGACCTGATTTGTTCTGGCTCCACCCGTGCTGGACGAGCTAACTGCACTGTACAGAGCCTCTAGGATCTCTGTTTTTAACCAGTTTATTTGTGTGTTTCAAAGCCCTTTTTCCAATTAGCCATTCAGCAGGTTAATTAATTGAACTTCTGTTAGGTACCTCTGGGCAGGTCCTCTGTCTTATTTCTGAACTCATTCATTTATTTATCAGCTCAGTTGTAAGCATTCTCTGGGTCTGTCTGCCAGGCCTGCCATAGGGATGGGTTCTCCTGCCCTGGAGAACTCAAGAGGAGACCCCGAGCGGCAAGATGAGTAGTGTTAAGAGAATAGCTTGTGGGTGGAGAAGAGGCACTTGGCCAGCTGTGCTGCAGGGTCCAGGAAGGCATCCAAAGAGAAGGCTGGGAAGGACAAGGGGCGGAGAGGGTAGGGGGTAAATGGAGGCAAGAGGGAGAAAGAGCAAATCATATTTAGCTCAGTTAGAGCTCAGAATTTCATGATTTTTTTCTTCCAGTGTTATAATTGACATACAGCGCTGTATAAGTTTAAGGTGTAGAGCATCATGATTTGACTTACATGCGTCATGAAGTGATCACCACAGTGAGTTTAGTGAACATCATCCTCTCACATAGATACAAAAGAAAAAGAAAAAACTATTTTTCCTTGTGACGAGAACTCCTAGGATTTACTCTCTTACGTTTCGCATGTAACATACAGCAGTGTTAGCAATATTTACCTTGTATATTACATCCCTAGCACTTAAGTATCTTAAAACTGGAAGTTTGTATCTTCTGACCACCTTCATCCAATGCCCCCTCCCCATATCCCACACCTCTGGTAACCACAAACCTGATCTCCTTTTCTATGAGTTTGGTTTGTTGGTTGGTTTGTTTTTAAAGTATAATTCCATGATTTTAAAGAGTTTCATAATTGTTCATAAGAGATCCAGTTATAAGAGGGCTGGGGGAAAAAAAAGCATAGCTTAGGATGACTGCATGCCCTTAAAAGCCAACACCAGGAGGCCAGCAAATTCCTTTATTTTCTGATCCCCGCCCTCCCAATACGGAGTCCATCCATCTGGGATCCTCTTTGGTTATCGTGATTCCTAAGAGTCCCCCGGAACAATTGCTGACAGGTACAGCTCTCACCACGCTTCCCCTCCCCCACTTAACAGAAGCAGAAATTTGTTTCTGGGGAGACGTCTCACCCTGCATTAAAGAGCTCCTTAAAAGGATAAAGGGCTTGGTTCCACTTTCCCCCACCCCCTTCCTTCTTTCTGTGTTACTGGAAAAGTCATCAAGGGAAGGACACTGATTACTCTTGCCCAAAAGCTTGAACCGGGGATCATTTTGCACATTCTTTAAAATGATTGACACCACAAAAAAGCTGGGTTTAGTTCTCCCTTCTCTTTCCCCAGCACGCAGTGCACGCCCCACTAATCCAATTTGGAGGAAATCCTCTCCCATGAACGGGGCAGCCTGTGGGTTTGCCACATCAGGCTGGCAGAGAGCAGAGAGCACATTCATCTGTGAAGGTTCAGACCCCAAAGGGTTACCACGGCCTCCTTGCCTGCCAGATTCACTTTCTAGTAGATAGGGCCCTTTGTGTGCCCACGGGAATAATGTTAGTAGTGCTAGCTAACATTTATTGAGCAGTTGTTATGAATGTGATACTTCAAATGGATTACTTACTTGTTTAACATTCACAGCAACCCAAGAGGCAGGCACTCCTCACCGTTCTGCAGCATATCAGCTCGCTCAGGGCCTTTGCACTTGCAGCTGATTCTGCCGGAGTTCTCGCCCCATTATCAGCGTGGCATGCTCCCTCGCCTCCCGCAGGTCTTTGCTTAAATAACATCCCCTTCTCAGAGAAGCCTTCGCAAACCACCCATTGAAAATTTCAACAGGTCCCCCACCTGAGTCTTCCTGCCTTTCTGTGCTCTATCCTTATCATCATATATCATCTGTATGTTTAACCTACTTACTTTGCTTATTGTCTGTCTTCTATTCGTGTAAAGCCTCCACGAGGATAAGGACTTCTGCTTTCAGAATGGGTTCTGGTATGTAGGAGACTCTCAACAGGTATCGATTGAGTGGAAAAAAAAAAAAATGTAATATCACCATAACCATTTTACGGGCTAGGAAAGAGAAGTCTACAGACATTCGCACACGGGCCCCAGGTTCTATGGAAAATAAATAATGGATCCAGAATTAATCTTCATCTCGGGCCTCCAAGTCTTTACAGCACTACAGGGCCAGCACTCGACCAAATCCAAAGCCTTCTCTAGAACTATGGTTGTTCTAGGAAACAAGGAGACAGAACTGCCTACTCACCCCATTGAAATGTCCCCTTGAAGTCGGCTTTGGTACGATAGGGATTCGCATGAATAGAAGAGCTATCTCAGCCCCTCCTCTGCTCTGGACACTTGCTTATTGAGATCCAACTCCCAGGAAAGAATTCACTTCAGTAATTGTGTGCTGTAGATGGTGTTGGAAACTGTGGGTACAGAGGACGTGAGATACAGGGCCACCTGTACGTATCTACACTCACTGCATCTTGACGTCGCGGGCGTAGACTGGGTTACGTAGTGCTTTTCTGCATCTGATTACCTGTACTAGTCACGTCCTACTTCATCTTATCAACAACGGTATTAGAAAATGCATGGGCTTGGGAGCCGGATGAAACTGTGTTTGGCTTCTTACTTATTAGCTTCTTAGTTACTTAGTATTTCTGGGATGTTTTAAGGAATAGAGGTGATGGGCATCCCTAACACAGTACCTGGGGCCCCTGCCTGGGGCCTGGCAGGTACCTAGTAGTGGGCTGCTGCCAGCTTTGTTAGCTGTCAGTGTCATCATTTATTTTTGGTCAGCTTATGAGTGGTGGATTCTGTGCCTACAGGTGAATAAGAGCTTAGTTTGGGTTTAAAAAAAATCTGCCCCAGGTAATAACAGTAGCACTTATTTAATTGAAACTAGCCTTTGTGTTAGTCACTGTGCTGAGTGGTCTACTTTATCTTTTTTAATCCTTATCACAGTCCTATGAGTTATTATTTATACCTATTTCACAGAAGAATACACTGAACCGTAGAGCAGTAATTAGGTCACTTAACCAAGGTCATGCAGCTAGTAAGCATGGAGCTGACATGTGGATTGATGCTGGGACCTTTAATCTCTGTGGTCAGATCCCCATGTAATCCAAATATGGGACTTGGGAAGTGACTCTCTTCTTGCTATCATTCTCAAGCTAGTTAAGGGAGCAACAAAAAGTATCAAAGCTGGAGTCCAAACACTTACGTTCAAGTCCTTATTCTGCCATTTGCATAAGCATCCCGACCTTAGGACCTTCAGCTCACTTCTCTGAGTCCTGGTCTCCGCATTTATGGAAGATGAAGAGATTGCCCTAGATGATGTCCAGGGGTCCTTCCTACTGCATGGGCCTCTGATTCAGAGAGACAGCCCCTTCTTTCAGCCTGCTGCAAGCCTGCAGGATCAGCCACACTGCCATTGGAGTCAGAAAGACCTCGATGGAGACCTCAACTCTGCCGCTCATGAACTGTACAACCTCAGTTTCCTTACGTGTAAAAGAAGCGTAACCATCCCAATTTCACAGAGGCAGTCAGGGGATTAAGCGAAATAACATACATGTCACTAGTCAGGATCCCATCATCTTATCAGGTAATTCAAGGTATTTTAATGAAGGGACTGTTTATGGGATGGACAGAGAGCCCTGAAGGTGTCGGCAAGGAGGCTGAGGCACCAGAGACCAGCGGAAGCGGCAGCTGTTACCAGCTCTGGGCCAAGAGATACGTGTTAGTTTCCTAAGGCCGCCATAGCTAAGGACCACGAACTGGGTGGCTGAGACGGCAGGAATTTATCTTCTTACCATTTTGGAGGCTGGAAGTCCAAGATCAAGGGTTGGTTCCTTCTGAGGCCTCTGGCCTTTCCTCGTGAGATGGCTGTCTCGTCCCTGTGTTTGCACATGGCCGTCCCTCTGTACCTGTCTGCCCAGGTCTCCCCTTCTTATAAGGATGCTGGTCCTACTCGATTAGGAACCTCCAATGACCTCATTTTAAGTTAACACCTCTTTAAAGACCCTACCTCCAAATATAGTCACATCCTGAGGTCCTGGGTGGGGGTTAGGACTCCAACATGTGAATTGGGGGAGAGGGGCGCACAGTTCAGCCCATAGTAAGATACAAAGAAGAGGTGATGCTGCCAGACACCAGTGAGAACTAGAGCCGTGCCCAGAGGAAGCTGCAGGGTAGGGGAGACAGGCCCCGCTGGAAACACTGCACAGACTCGAGAGTGCGCAGGGAGGACGGCACCCTCCTTCCTCCCACCCTCCAGTCTGTCGCGATGCTTCCGACGGGGAATCTGCCACCAGGGATCCCAGGCAGTTCCGTCTGTGATGGCCGTGAGCTCTGCATACCTCCCCTGCATACCTCCTGTTCTTTCAGCACCTGCTTGTTCCTCGTGTGCGTGAACGATTGAATGATGAAAAGATACGTAGCGTGCCCTTCCGTGTGGGTTCACTTTGTTTAAGTTGGAAACGGCAGGAATGCTCCTTGCCCTTCCACAGTCCATTAGCTCGGCGCTCAGTCAGGCTCTAGCGCACGTGCACCTGGTCCGCACTGCCCGGCTATCAGAGCCGTCTCTCCCTTCTTGGTGAGCAAATGAAACATCACCCTGTGCAGTGAAGCATCTAGCCAGGCCGGTAGGGAGATGAAGGCTCATGATTTGTTAAAAATTAAAATCTCCGTTCCAACAAGCCAGGCAGCAGATCGGACTTCTGTTCAGGGAGTAGTTATTTTTCAGTACCTGATAGAAAGCGCGTGGGTCTGTGGACCCCCAGGCAAGCTCTGTGGCGCTGTGCTCGGCTCTTGCATCTACCTCTGGCTTTTCTGAGCATCAAAACATGCTCCCTTTTGTTCAGTGGTCATTTTAAGATCAACACCTTGGACACTCTATATTTTTCCCCTATACAGATCCATAAAATACTTTCTTCAAACTGAAAGAGACAGGCTGGAGAGTCTTTAATAACTACCTTAACTACAGTAGGTTTGCACTCAACAGAAATGCCTACAAATGACGCCAAAAGACGTGTTCAAGAATGTTTACAACGGCTTTCAAAGCTGGAAGCATCCCACGTGTCCGTCAGCAAGGTAATGGATAACTAGGGTGAGATATATTCATCGTGTAGGTAACGATACAGAATTAAAGGAACGGACTACAGCAGCGTGCAGTAATGCACAGGGGCTTCCCAGAAATAACACTGAGCCGAAAGGCCCGTCATAAGAAGGGTGAATACTGTATGATTTGATTTATATATAATTCAGAACCTGATAACACTGAACTGTGGTGTAAGAATTCAGGATAATGGCAGGACAGTGGGTGTATGTGTGCATATGAGGGAGATTCTGGTCTGTTCGTGATGTTCTGTCTCTTGGTCCAGGTTCTAATTACAATGGCGATTTCACTTTATGAAAGTTCATCACGTTGTGTACTTAGGATCTGTGTACTTTTCTGAATGTATATTATGCTTCAGTAAAAAGTTTACTTATAAAAATCTTGGCTAAAAAGCATTTGCCAGCCACCAAAGCCTTTATGTTCTCAGTCCTATCACAGTTCTGTTCAGTGAGAGGGAGAGATATGGTACAATTCTGTTCTCTTAAAGGACCGCTTCCCATGACATGAGATCTGAACCCACCTCCTTTTAAAGGAACCAACCTTGCTTGCCCAGAACACACCTCTCTATTTCAGTGCCCACAGCACCTCCAGATGCTTCAGAGCAGGGACCACTGTGTTTTCCATTTCTGTGTACCTAGTGCCTGACATGTAGAAGTCGCTTGATGGACATGTATTGAATGAATTAATGAGTGAGTGAGTGACCAGCCTTTTATAAGGTCTGAGCAGCCCTTTATACTACATCCATCCACACTTTCAGAAATCCCAGCAAAGTCAGGGAAGGCTTCAGGTGGAAGGATTTCCATCTTCTCTCTCTGATAAAGAGCTTTTGAGAAAAAAAAAAACACTTATAAATTAAAAGGTTCTACTTTCGCTCTTTATGATCAAAAGTGAGTCCTAGGTAAAATCAGGGGATTTTAAAGTAGGTGAATTTTAATAAACTCACCTTCTATTGGGTCATCATGCATGAGAAGAGAACTCTAGTGCTTCAAAGCAGAAGAGAGGAAAGTCGAAATTATGTGGGTCATTGTCATAAACATTTCCACGATGAGGGCCAGCATCTTCCCCAGAGCCTCCTGTGTAGCCAACCACTCAGTGCCCACTTAAATATTTGTTTCTCTGCTTCAAGCCAATGAAGCCACAAGAAATGCTAAAGGACCAAAGAATAAATCTTCATTTTCGTGTATCAGCCCTTACAGTGCAGGTGGAGAGCTGAGAAAATGCAGGTGGAAGTGAAGGGAAAAGCAATATTCTACCAGCTTCCTGGGGGAGAGCAGGGGCGCAGGGAAGAGGTCCTGGTAAATAAGTCTAGAAGGTGTTGGATGTGGTAACCACCTCTGAGATTCGCCATATGCACACTGCTAAAACCAACACTGTTTAACTTTATTTAACCCACTATCTACTAAACTTATTTAACACAGCTAACTACCTGCTTCCCACAACACCTATTAGCATCCTGCAGAAGGCCATGGAAAACACTGCCTTGAGGAATAAAAGGTTTAATCTGAAACCTGCTCTGAACTGGTCTGAAGACATCAGGGAGCCACTTTGGACCTCAGTTTCTTCTTCTGAATTAAGGAAGCGCGTGATCAGAATTGACCAGGTCAGTTCTAGCCGTATTCCTTAGCTTGGCTGAAGGATGAAAACTGGCTCCATGGAAAGAAAGAAAGAAAGAAAGAAGACAATGGTAGAACCTCCTCTTAAACAGCAGGTTTTCATAACATGAGCTTAAGGTTGTCCATTCGCTGAAAGGGTTTTAAGGCGTTCTCCTGGCCTGCAAGAGGTGGTCCAGCACAGGCTGCGAGGTTGTGGACTCAGATGCAGAAAGAAGAGGATTTCTGTGCCATGTGGGAGGGAGAGTTGATATAAGTTAGCTCTGGAACGGTGTGCTGATTTAAATGTTTCTTGACTGCACCCCATGGTCCCTTATACCTGGTTAGAACCCACCTGTGCGAGCAGCTTCAGTCACACAGGGCCATCCTGCCTCTCCTGGCCTTGTATGCTTGGTCTCTCCCAGGTTCTGACACATGTAGTCTGGTTCTGGCCTGTGGTCTTCACAGAGTTCCCCAAACATTCACATTACTGTTCCTCCAGGAGCTCCCTGACTTGTTTTATGTTTTAGGCCACCGATTCAGCAAAGTCTCGCCATATTACTGTGGGCATGTACACAGACAAACACGCACGCCAGGAGGCAGCATGGCGTGGCTGAAAGACCACAGGTCTAAGAGTGAGACTGATTTTGCCACTCACTAGCTAAGTGCGAGCGTTAGTTTCTTCATCTCAAAAATGGGGATAATTCCATCGACCTAGCAGGCTTGTCGTAAGAGTCAGAGGTCATCTAGGTTAGGCACCTTGTCTTCAGGATACAGCAGTTGCTTAATAAATAGTAGGTGACAGTCATCAGCATTGTCACCATTTTTAGTCTGTTCTCCCTTTTACAGTCGCATTGGTAAAAATCAATATCTGGCTCATTTTTTTAAAAAAGCATTATTTTTCTCTCTCCACATCCACATCCAGCTTCCTTTCCCTGCCATATTGGCTACCGAGATGTTACTACATATTCAGTTTGGGGAAAAAAAACATTGTCCTCTGATCCACAGATGAAACAACGCCCTTCCTCTGGACCAGATGTTCACAGGAGAAGCCTTTGATTTTTAATTTATTTATTCATTTATTTATTTAGTGTTGGTCTCTTAAGCTCCCACCCAGCACAGCAGGAGAAGGTAAGGCTGTGTGAGCCCCACGCATCCCAGCCAGCTCCATTGGGAGGGCCTTTCAAATTCAAGGCATGCTGCCTCTGTGCAGAGTGCTGGCCTCCAGGGCAAAGGGCTCGCGCCACGCTCCCAGACCCCAGCAGCAAGTATGGAAAGGGCAGATCGCGCAGCAGCAAAGGCCAGAGTCCAGCTTTTTGGCACCCCTGTCCCCCTGACAGCAGGGAAGCCGTGTCAACGTCTGTCTGGGGGCACTTATTCCAAAGCCAAAGCTGTGTTGTTTCAGCTTGAAAGGGTCCAATTTCAGAAGGAGCCGTTTTCATCATTTTAACTAGGATTCGCTTAAAAAGCTTGTTCCCACATTGCCTGTGTGCACGTGATTTGTATTAATTCGAGTGGGAATCAAGCAAGTTTAATGCGTGATGATTAGGTACCTTAATGAAGAAATGTATAGTTTCCGTAACTGTTATTTACAAACTTTTAAGTACCACTTCATATTTCCAAAGGCCTTCACAGTCATTAATTAGGGTATCTCCCCAGCACCATAGGAGTTAGGTCAATAAGTAGTTAGAGTTATGTTTCCCTGGAAACGTTGTTTTGTAGCTCTTGTACAATCTGGGTACAAACTCCCGACCTTTGAAGAAACAGGCAGATTCTGTTGTAAGTACATATTCGTTTGATTCTATTTGACAGGTTCAACAGACTCCTTAGCTGCCTAAGAACGTAATTTACTCACGTGATTGTTCTTGGGATGGATTTTCTTTCCATCAATTTCCTTTCTTCCTGTGGGTTGTATCCCTTAGTGGCCACTTGCAATAACCCCAAGGGACATCTTAGTCATGCTGGTGGTGACACCCTAAGTGACTATTGACAGAAGACTAAGAAGCAATATGGACCTGGCAATATGTCACAATTTTTAAGTGTCCAGTGCATTCTACACGCACAAGGAGATCTTTAGAGAGACCAGTGAGTTCAGGCTCATAGAGGAGTTTTGGGTATGGACATTTATTCTCAATGAATATTTCTCAAGTCAGCAATATTGAGTACTGTTCCTACTGTACTCAGTACTTTTTTTTTTTTTTTTGCTGTACGCGGGCCTCTCACTGCTGTGGCCCCTCCGTTGCGGAGCACAGGCTCAGCGGCCATGGCTCATGGGCCCAGCGCTCCGTGGCATGTGGGACCTTCCCTGACGGGGGCACGAACCCGTGTCCCCTGCATCGGCAGGCAGACTCTCAACCACTGCGCCACCAGGGAAGCCCAGTACGTTTTTGTTTTTTTTTTTTTGATGTCATAGAATCTTTACTTCAAGATAGGAAATAATAAATCATGGCATATACCAGATGCTTTTAAAGATATACTTTTTAAGCCCTTATAATCATCTTGGAGCTAATGTGGGATTGTCCCCTTATTGCAAATAAGGAACTGGGGCTCAGGATCCCAGTGACTTTTTTAAAGAGATGTTGCAATAAGTGATCATATCAGGCCTCAAACCCAGGACTTATGTTTCCAAGTCCAGCACAGTTTTCATGTTAGATACAGCTCCCTTCTGTGATAGCTACAAAAATGCCTGTGTTGCTGGAATTCATTCTACTGCATCAGTATGAGGATACGGGGACATTTATTACACAAATAACCTGTGGTTAATTGTAGATTTATGAGCAAAGACAAATGTTTTCACCCATGCTAGACAACTTTATGCAGCCTCTTTTTAATTGTCTTTTTTGAGAGAAGAGAGGGAAATGGGTCATTACCTTTTAAGGTCTGCTATTCAAATGTGGTAGAAAAGATCTGCTGCCTGATTGACATTCACAGCCCTGAAGGGAGAAGTCTGTCGGGCCTGACCTTCAGCAGGTAATCCTCTGCCTCTTTTATTTATTATTCTTTTCTTTTCTTTTCTTTTCTTGGGGTACGCGGGCCTCTCACTGCTGTGGCCTCTCCCGCTGCGGAGCACAGGCTCCAGACGCGCAGGCTCAGCGGCCATGGCTCACGGGCCCAGCCGCTCCGTGGCATGTGAGATCCTCCCGGACCGGGGCACAAACCCGTGTCCCCTGCATCGGCAGGCGGACTCTCAACCACTGCGCCACCAGGGAAGCCCCTCTGCCTCTTTTAGATTTCAGTTTCGACATCAGTTATTTCAGGAAGCTTTTCCCTAATGGTCCCTCCACACCCAGATCACAATCAGTTCCCCTGTCCCCGGCTCCCCACGGTTCTTCACACATCTCCTGTCACTGTTTTCCATTTTCTTGGTTACCCATCTCCCTTCCCTGTTAGGCCTTGCTCCCCAAGAACAAGGACTATGTTTTACAAACTAAGTCCCCAGTTAACCCAGTGAATAGAACTGTAGGAGTTACTCAAAAGGTGCCTCTAAAATGAATTGTGTGTACATTATATGTCAACATCTGTATGCGCTGCAGTGTGCTCACCACCAAAAGTTTAGTTTCCACCCATCACCCTACAGTTGACCCCTTTTATCCATTTCACCCTCTCCACCTTCCCCTCTGATAACCACGACTCTATTCTCTGTATCTATGTGCGTATAATGTTGTACACATGAAATTTTATATAGTGTTATAAACCAATGTTACCCCCATCAGTTTTTTTAAAAAACAAATTTCAGTTAGGTTGCACATAGTAGGTGCTCAACAAATAACTGTTGACTGAGTGAGTAAAAGAAGAGCTGTGAAAGGCACTTTAAATGTAGACTCCATGAGTCTCTGTGATGGCCTAATTTGTAAGAGAAAAGGAAGATGAGGCAATTCAAGATGTTTCAAGACAAATAGCACCATCAACACAGCAATCCTTGTACAACATGGGAGGCTGTACCCCAGCTGAGCGCTCGGAAGTGTGCCCAATGAATTGGGATTAGGATGTTTATTGCAGCATTGTTTATAAGAACAGAAACATGGGAAACAGCCAAAATGTCCTTCAGCAGCGGAATGCACAAGTAAACTGTGGGGCAGCTATACAAGGAATGAATAAAGTGATTACAATGAATAAACTAGATGCTGAAACCGTAACATGGTTAACTCTTAAAAGCCATAACATTGAGTGAAAAGGTAAGTTAGAGTAGAAAATATGCACTGGGAAACATACTGAAAATGCCATATATTGTTTATTAATATATGCATAGAGAATACAAATTGAAAAAAACATGCAGGGAAATGAAACCCAGTCACTCCGGGATACTGGTTACCCTTGGGAGAGGGAGGGCTACAGTGAGATGGTGGAGCTTCTCATTTACCTGTGACATTTTATTATGAGCAGCAAATGTGGCAGTATATTAACATTTATTAAATCGGGGTGGTAGGTATTTGTCATATTAGTTTTGGTACTTTTCTGTTAGTTTGAAATAGTTCATGCTTCTAAAAGTTAAATTAAAATCACACAAAGGAGAAGGTTGGGTAACTGGGAGAAGGACCCTACATTTCTGCCTTTAATCTTCCGTTCTGGACCATCCCCCCACCTCTTTTCAACTAGCCTGGCAAACTGTATGGAGTCACATCTGCCACTTAGGACTTGCTAAGTCTTAACACCATTTAAAAGCATCAATTCTCAGCTCAGTCTCCAGAGACTGATAGATCTACCATTGATGCCTCCAGAGGCTTCAAAATGTGCATAAGTATCTTTGGTCATTGTTTATAGTTTCTGCATTCCTCATTTTTTCTATATATTGGAGCATCTAGCCCTAATTCTAAATCTAGTTAGCATTAGTTTCTGCAATAAGATTTAGTGGAATTCTCTTTCATATGTGTGACTGGAATCTATTTTCTTGGATCCGTCACTATATTCTCTTGTTTTGTAACGCTGTCAATTTTTCTTTCCTTTCTCCCCCAAAGAAGCAATCAAATAATACCCTTGTGGTGAATTTTGCTATTTCTAAAATTCCTCCCGTGTTTGGGGAACACTTTCAGTGGTGTGCTGGACCTAACTCCCCCTAGCTCAGGAGGGCCAATTGTGCTCAGTCCTTCCCAACTGCTTGTTTGATGTCATCACATCAGTAACTGGAAATCGGCCACAATGAGAGTATTTACACCATGGCAATCAGCAGTCGCTACAAATCAAGGTTTGGGGTGTTTTTCCCCTGAAGAGCTAGCTGGTGGTTAAACATTTACCAGCCTACCACTAGGGGGCGTGGCAGTTTTCTGAGTTTGCAAGGCAAGTAGCATTTTCCTCCTTTTACCCAGGTAGAAACCAAAAGTCAGAAAAGGAGAAGGCCTTGGCCTGAGTCACAGAACTCCCCAGAGGCATTGCTGGGGCTCTGGTCTGTGTGGTATAGCTGAAGAAGCACCAGCTTTGGAGTCAGGCAGATCTGAGTTTGGATCTCGTAGAGCTGCTCTTGTACTGTGAACTGTTCAAGTGTCTGACCCACCCGCCCCCCTCAGTTTCCCCACCTGCAAAATAAGGATGACGATATTTACCTTATCGATGTGCAAAAAACCTAACAAAGCACAAGGGAGATATGCAATAAATATGATTTGCCCTCCTGACTTACAAGTTCAGATCTCTGTGTATTATCCTATTCTTCCCATAACCATATATATTTTATTTCAACTCTCTACCTGAACAAACACCTTTCACTAAATAGTGAATATACTTTTGGGCTTCCCTGGTGGTGCAGTGGTTAAGAATCCGCCCGCCAATGCAGGGGACACAGGTTCGAGCCTTGGTCCGGGAAGATCCCACATGCTGCAGAGCAACTAAGCCCGTGCGCCACAACTACTGAGCCTGCGCTCTAGAGCCCGTGCTCCGCAGCAAGAGAAGCCACCACAATGAGAAGCCCGTTCGTGGTAACGAAGAGCCACCACAGCCAAAAATAAATAAATAAAAAGTTTTTTAAAGAATAGTGAATATACTTTTTCTCCAAGTATGTGCCACTGGAATAAGTAGAAAAAAGTCTCAGTGTTGACATTTATGTGTGATTTGGGGAATCAGTTTCTTTCCGGCAATCTTAGAAAGTGCACTAGGTATCAACTAAGATCATTTTTCAGCTGCCTGGAGTTTTCTCCACAGACTGCTCTGCTGAGCTAAGCTTCCTGAGGAGTATTGATTGGGGAGGCCGTCACGGCCACAATTCCACCCACCGGAGTAACTGCGGTGGCCTGCAGGGACATTCTCTCGGCTGTTCGTGCTCTGTGCTCTGTACTGTCTCTGCATGCTCTCACCGACCTGGTGGTAGACATTTGCTCCTAAGCCATTCAGCTAAGCCAAAATGTATTTTTCTTTTTAGACTTTTACTAATGTATTTTTATCTGAATAATACATTTAGTTGTTTTTAACATTTTAAAAAATACAAAGGTGTATACAATGGCAATTTCCCTTCCTAGACAATCCCCCCCTTCATTCAGGTCCCTCCCCATGAAAACTAACCGCAAAAAAACTGACTATTAGTATCTTATGAACCCAAAGGCTCTTGGAGCCCCATCTTGAACACCCAGCATCAGCACAGCCTTCACCATAGTTTCCATCTGTGTTGATTCTGTTGGACCAAAGAAGTCTGTTGAAACCAGGAATACTGCAACGAGCTCATATGGCTTATCAGTAGGTATAAAGCAAATTGGCAAAGACATACCCAGAATAAAGTCAGAGAGGATCTGCTTTGTTTCTATAAAGATAAATGGCATATGTTGTATAAACACCATCCATCAGCTAACCCTAGGTAGGTTGTCATATATCTGGAGAAGAACGTAAGAGAGAATCTGTGCTTACAGGTGATGTACTATGTGTCAGGTGCAGTGCTAGGCTTCTTCTTTTTTTTTTTTTTTTTTTTTTTGGTGGTAAAATAAGCATAAAAATGCCGTTTTAACCATGTTTAAGTTACAGTTCAGTGGCGTTTGGCGCATTCACGTTGTTGGGCAGCCATCAACAGCGTCCATCTCCAGGGAGTGCTGGGCTCCTTTGCCCGTCTCACTTAGTCCTTGGGACGGCTTCTGAGGTCTGTGTTAATGTTCTCCATACAATGAGGATATTTCAGAGAGATTGTTTAACGTCTCATCCTGAGTACCCGGCAGAGCCTGGGGTGAATCCAGATGTGTTCATCTCCAAAACACGTAGACAGGCGTGCCTGGCTGTCTCTCTTACTGTCGTTTTTTTTCCTCTCTTCCATCCTGTACTGTTGTCTAGGGGTGATCCTGCTGCTTCTGGATAAGCTGCGGAAGATGAAGTGGGAGCAGATGTGGAGGCTGACTGCAGAGAGGGAGTTGATGGGCATGCTCTCCACGTCCTTAGCTGATCAGGTAAGTAGGCAGCTTAGAAGGTACGGTTATTCCTGAGCACCCTGCTGCTGTGTCTCAAACTTGCAGGTGGCTGAGTCTGCATTATTTTTCCAGATCTGTATGACTGCTTACTTGGATAGATCTGCCTTGTACTTGCCAGCCTGAGACGACAGCAATCCCCTTAGTTCATTCCCCTTGTTCGTTCGTGTGCGTGTTCAGCAGACTTGCCCTGCACACTGCACGTGCCAGGGAATATGTTCAGAAATAGGATTACAGAGATAAATGAAGGACACAGTCCTTGGCCTCAGAGAGCTCATAGTTTATTGAAGAAAAGTCATAAGTAAATGATAATTTGGTGTGTTAGGAGGTCACAGTCTTCATCTTGGTGCAGAATATCTAGTACCTGCCCCCTGAGACTCCAGAATACCAAGGCATATTTCCCAGACAAGATTCCATTTTCCTTTCTGGCAAATAGAATCTAACTTTTGAAGCAAAGCCTTTTGCTTAGATCCTATACTATGACCCCATCCTCAAGGGAAATGCATTTAAATAGAAGGGACAAACCTCCTTGGCTGGTGAAACCAGCTTTTAATCCAGGCAATCTGAAAAAGCCCATGAACTCCACCAAACTATTAACATAAATTCATTAAAACCCCATTTCTCATGTTGGCTGAGAAATACAGAGGCCTGAGCCTTTGACCTTGAATCTACCAGGGTCACACATCTAGATTATGAGTTTCCCATGGTATAAATGGCCATCTTGAAATGTAAAGACGATTTCTCTGAGTTCTCTGCATTTTATCCTTTCCTGTTTAACCGAAAAGCAAGCTCACTCTCCCTGTTTTTGTTCAACATTCAGTTGTCTGATTTGTTGAATTTTTGCAAAGTTTTCTAATGTGGAGGAAACAAGAAACTCTGTGGTGGTAGTTTACTAATTTTTTTTAGCATTGTTGTTATTCTGTATTTCCCGAGCAGCCAGAAACTAATTCCCTTTTTCAAACGTGAGATATGGTATAATGAAGGAGTTAAAAATTACCCAGGTAGCTGTTTGAAACCTGAGGGGAAAATTGTCCTCCATCATCATATTTCAAGTCAGGTCATAATGACTTGAGTGTGTCCCCAAAAGCTAGCAACTGCCTGTCCATGTCCAATGAGGATAGTTTACTCAGCCATCGCATCGCCTTCTGCGAAGGCCCATAATTCACCTCCCGACACCACCTGTCAGCAGCTAGTTAATACGTGTGGCCTGGCTGGTGCAAGAGCTTGGAGAAGAGCCGGCAAGAAGTAAAGCCTCCCTAGAAAAGTCAGAGTTGGACTTGGAAATGCGGAGCACGGGCACAGGCACCCTGGCCCGCAGGAATCCCAGGTTGCATCCATCATCGAGTCTGCCCAGCGCCCCAGGGAATGCTGCTGAAGCAGGATATATAATTTGTCTCAGCCCCTCAATAAGGAGGGCAACCTGTCGTCACGCAGTTTCCTCTCCAGGAGGCTCAGGATGGATGACAACAGAGTTCCTCGGTGAGGTGAGAAGAGGGGCGGAAAAGTGACTTCATTTATTTTATGCTGGCTCGGGTGGAAAAGACGCTCCGTGTCTGCCCCCTTTGCTGGACGGTGCTCACTGAGACCAGCAGGACCCGTGAGCTTCAAGTCAGTGTGAGGCATTCCCCCCTCTCTATCCAAACATGACTGCTTGGTTTCTAGAGATAAAAGGCAAGGGAAATGCCCTGCAGTGCAAGTGAGCCTGTGCTCCGAGCCGGAGGCTCAAGAGATATTGCACAGGAGATGCGGTGCCTCAAGAGCCAGCATCACAAGCTGAGCCCATCTGACTGTTTTGACTGTGTCTCTGGCTTTTATCCCCTAGGATATTTTCAATGCTGTCATCAAACAAAACCCCTTCCTCGTGTATCAGCTCCCCTGCTTCTGGAACGTGCAGCTGTCAGACCACACCCGCTCTGAGCAGTGCTACAGAGACGTGTCTGATCTAAAGGTAGGGTAAGGAAGGCCCTGGTGGGCAGTGGCAGAGGGAAGCTGGATGGGGCAGCGCCCTTCAGGGGGATGATTGGCTCGGAGCTTTGTGTGCAATGTGGTGAGAGAGAGAGAGAAGGGTGCAGAAGAGCAGAAAGAATGGGCTTTTATGCTTTGTTTTGTTCCCCCCCACCCCGCCCTGTTTTGGCTTTCTGGAAAGCATCAGGCCTCCCAGCACAAGAACCAGCGTGTGTGGTTACTCTTCCTGCTACCTGCTGCTGGCTGTTTTGGTTCATGTTGGCTCCCCAAATCCAGTCATTTAATTCAAATGAAAACATTTATTGAGGGCCTCCTTTGTGCCAGGTGCTGTAGATATGGATATGAATGACTTCTTTTCTACTTTCAAATCATTCTTGGCAGAGAGGAGCAGAGAAACATGTAAGGAAATAAATGTAAAAAAAGATGACAGATGCTATGATAGTTGTGGATGAGGTGAGATGCCAGCAAGGAGACAGGATAGTGACAGAAAAGCCTTTATCATTGGTCTCCAAGTACCAAACACAGTGGTAAGGCCTGACAGGAGATAGACAAAGAAGAAGGGGTGTGTGTATCAATTACCTACTGCCACAGATAATGCTGCGTAACAAACTATTCTAATAGGGGCTTAAATCATCAACCGTGTATTTAGTTGATGAGTCCACAGGTTGACTGGATGGTTGTCTGATATTCACTGGCTTAGCCAAATGTCTGTGGTCAGCTTCAGATGGGGTGGCTGTGGCTAGGGCAACTTGGTTCTCCTCCAGTGTCTCCTGTGTCCTGTCAGCAGGCCAGTCTAGCTTGTTCTCATGGCAAAGCAGAGGTGGAAAAGGAAGCCCTAGGGCACACAAGGAAACCCAAGTCCTTTTTGCTGACATCCTATGTGCCAAAGTAACTGTGTGGCTGAGCCCAGAGTTAAGGGGTGTGTCAGAATTCCCTACTTATAGTCGTGAAGGGTTGAAAGAATGAAGAACTGACCTCAGCTATTAAATGACAGATTAATGATTTGAACCCAGGCCTGTCTGGCACCAAGTGTGTCTGCCCTCTGGCTGTAACAGAAGAACTAGATACATGCATCCATAGAGTGTTTGCTTCATTTAAAATTTATGCCCAGGTGATGATGTGGTAACAATAATTGCAAGTTATAAAAAGGAAAAAGGGACCCAAACCTTGCTTTTCGAACAAGTCAGGCTTCTCTTATTGGTTTCTGGTCCATATCCGCATTATGTACATATTATGTCTTATTTATAGTCACAGTTTACATGGAATTTTGTATTCTCCCATTGCTTAGCCATTCTGGTTACCTTAGCTGTTTTCAAACTTTCACAAATATAAATATTGAACAGCTCAAAGTTCACACCTTCTCAGGAGTGAAATCACAGAGTCAAAAATAAAGAACTGTTTTTTAACGCACTTGAAGTTCATTGCAAAATATTTAAAACAGAAGTACCTGCATTATTCATTCTTTAAATCGGCATTTATGATATTCCTTCAATATGTCATGTATTTGTTAGACATAAGGAAAATAGATGAAATGCACGGGAATATTTCCAAGAATATCATAAACTAAAAGTTCAGAGGGGAGGAAAATAAAACCAACCCTATAAAGAACACCTAAAAATGCTGCATAAATTTTTTTAATGTTTTGAAAGCATAGCTGATCAGTTCATAAATTAAATGAAGTAATAAACAGAGGCCAAAAAACAGTAATAAAGTGTGACTCCAGAATGATAAGCAAAAAGCAGCTGCATCTGACATTTGCTGGGTATTTGCTTATCCTTGGCGTCTGGGAGCCTTGTATAAATGTAGGTAGCTGTATAATTATTGTTCAAACAAGGGAATGCTACCATGGGTTGCACTTGGATAATAGGTCTAAATCAAAATCAGGCAACCCATACGTATAGCCATTCCGTTGAAATGCTATGTGTGGGAACTTGGGCCCCAACATGAAAAAACACAATTAGAAGACCCTGGCATAAAGTCAGGATCCATGAAGAGTGACGTCCTCAGTAGATAAACAGTTTAAAAACCCATAGTACAGGAGGAAACCGTAGAGATCGTTGCCTGTTTCATTCTTTGCTTTTGGTGGAATAAGGGAGAAATGTTTCCCCTGAGAATTCCTAATTTCAAGCCTGCGCTCATATTATTTGGGGAGCTAAAATTATATGTGTAGGGCAGAAATACAAAGAAAAAAATGAAAAATTTCCAGACCCCTGGGAGAAACAAACAGAAATCTGACCTTGAAGAATACTCTCAAAAACAAGACTTCAGAATCCTTCAGGTGGAGTTTCTAGAAAAATGAGTTCTCAGTCAGTTATCACTGAACACAGAAGGAAGTAAGCTACCATGCGAGAGGGCAGAAACTGACCACAGAATTAAACCTCAAAGACTACAAGTATTAGACTCATCAGGCATGAAACATAATACAAGCATTTGTATTGTATAAAAAATAAAAAAGGAATATTGAAAGTAGGTTAGAGGAACAAGAGATTCTCAAAGATGAATAGGCCTATTTAGATCAACTAGGACTTGTAGAAGTGAAAAATATAATTATTGAAATTATAAATTACATAAATGTGTTAAGCAGTAGATTAGACCCAGCTGAAGAGAGACTTAGTGAACAGGAAGAGATATCTAAGGAAATTACCCAAAACACGCACACTGAAAAAAAAGAGGTAGAAAAATAAAGGGAAATTAAGGTATTGGGATATGTCTAATTAGATTATCAGAAGGAGATAAAGAGAAAATTGGAAGTGAGGCATCATTGGCTGGGGTGGTGAATGGGAATTTTTCAGAACTGTTAAAAGGTATCCATAGATACAAGAAGGATTGTGTTTACCAAGCAGTGTAAAGAGAAAGCCATATTTAGACTCACAGTAGTGAAATTGCAGCACCCTAAAGAAAGTTGATTTTAAAAATAGCCAAAGAGAAAAGACAGATTCTCTACAAAGAAATTCCACATGTGTGATGAGAGTTCCAATGGCGGAAGCCAGAAAAGAGTAGAAAGAATATCTTCAATGTGCTGAGAGACAGTAACAACACACTGTGTACCTAGCAAAACAATCTTTCAAACATGAGAGAGGAATATCGAGATAAGTAAAAACAAAGAGAATTTACCACCAAAATACTTACACAAAGAAACGTCCAAAGGAAAATGTACTTTGGAACCCTTTGGAAAATGATTTCAGATTCAAAAAGGAATGTTGAACAAACAAATTAGAAATGTATTGAAACTCTGAACAGTTTCTACATGATAGCAGTAGTAGTAATAATAATGTAATTTGTTTGTTTAAAAACATTATACCTAAGTTATCAGGCAGTGACATCATGTAAGTCAGGAGGGAAGTGATGAGAATTAAAGTACTCTTTGAGGTCATTGCTTTGTTGAGGAGGGGGATGAGATATTAAATTTAGCTGCTAAGCTAGGTATGCACGCTAACATTTCAAGGTTAAGCTCTAAAAGAATTGGAAAAAATGGGTGGGATGGAATGGAATAAGAAAAACCAAAAAAACCAACCAAAATACCTCAATCGTTTAAAAGAAGAATTAGATGCAAGAAAAGAAAAATAAATAAGAGCATAGAAAAAGTAGGGGGGAATAGAGAACAAGAAATCAAAATGATATAAATAAGTCCAGATATATCAATAATCAGATAAACTAATTTTGCCAGTGAGAAGATAGGTTGTCAGATTGACTAGGAAGCAATATTCAACATATGCTATTGATAAGAGACATGCCTGATACAAAACTACCCAGAAAGGTTGACAGTAGAATTATGGGAAAAGAATATCAGGCAGATATCATCCCAGATAAAACTGGGTGACTGTCTTGATATCAGACAAAGCATTGGTAGGTACAGAGATGGTCACAACTTAAAAACAAAAAATTCACTAAGAAGATATAAATGCAGATTCGTTTACTCAATCTCTTAATGTTTTTGAGCCCAGCGATTCTTCCGAGTTCTAGGAATACAACAAAGATTAAAGCAAACAAAAGCCTCTCACATGTGGAACTTTCTCTCTAGGAGATAAAGCAGGGTTATAGGAGATAATAAGAGAATACTGTGAACAAAATTATGTCAATAAATTTGAAAACTGTGAAAGGAACATATTCCTAGAAATGTATAATTTATCGAAACTGACTTAAAAAAATATAAAGTCTGGATTATTTTCTAGTCATTAAACTTTCTTACAAAGAAAATTGTACCCCTAGATACATAGTGAGAAGAAGATGTTCTACCAATTTTTTTTTTTTTAATCAAAAGGCATTTCCAGTTTTTAGTCAACTTTTCCAAGGAATAGGAAAAGAGGAACACTTTTTAACTCATTCATTGAGGCCAGGATATCCTTGATACCAAAACCAGACAAGGAGATTACAAGAAAGGAAAATTACAGGCCTATCTCATTCAGGAATACTGATGTAAAAATCTTAAGCAAAATATTAGCAGACTGAATCCAGCCATGTATAAAATAGATCATACATCATGGCCAAGTTGGTTTATTCCAGGAATTACAAGAGTGATCTAACATTGAAAAAAATCCACAAGTGTCATTTAGCATCTTAATAGATTAAAGGAGAAATACCATCTGATTATCTAAATAGATGCAGGAAAATTATTTGATAAAACTAAATATTCATTTGTGACAAAACCTCTTATGAACAGAATCTACTGAAAACCTACAGCAAACTTTTGCTGAGCCTTTGCTTAGGGTTCTGCTAAATAATTAAAAGAAAACAGGGTGCCCACGAACAACCACACATTTATGGAAATTTGATACATGACAAGGTGGCATTGCTGGCCATTGGAGAAAGGATGTAATTTTCTGTAAATGGTGTTGAGACACCTGATTATGTATGATAATCAGGAAAAACTGAAAATGGGTCCCTGTCTCACACCATATACAAAACTTACTCCGATGGATTAGAGACTTCAAAGTGAAAGGCCAAATTAAATGTTGATTTTTTTAAAATTAGGAAATTAGCCTATGACCTTAGAATAAGGAAAACACCAAAAGCATATATCATAAATGAAAGGGTCAATGAATTCAACCACCTTGAAATTAATAAATCCATCAAAGTGGCATCAAAAAGAGAAGAGAAAAAAAGTTTCAACATATACAACTAAGGACTAGTAAACAAAGTATACAAAAAATTTGAAGAGAAATGTGTAAAATATGAATTCATTTCACAGAATTGCAAGGAAAATGGCCAATAAACACTTGAAAAGATGTACAACCTCTTTGTTAATCAGGGAAGTGAAAATTAAGACCACAAATAATTGAAAAAGTGGTACTAATGAAGTCTCCTTTAACAGTAGGAACTCTCCTGTAGTGTTGATGGGAGTGTAAATGTATACAACCAAATTGGGAAAACACTTTGGCACCATATTGTAAACTTGAAGTAACACCTATTTTACAATCTAGGGCTTGGATGTAACTGATCAAAAATTGAGACGTGGATGACTTCCTGCAGAAAGCACTCCACCAGCTACCAGCGGGCAAATGGTGACAGCTTGACGTCAGGCCATGTGTCCTCATAACAAATGGCATTGTTTGACTAGGCAGTGGCACAGTAGACTTAAAAGCTCAAGTCTTTTTTTTTTTTTTTTTTTTTTTTTTTTGCAGTACGCGGGCCTCTCACTGTTGTGGCCTCTCCGGTTGCAGAGCACAGGCTCCGGACGCGCAGGCTCAGCGGCCATGGCTCACGGGCCCAGCCGCTCCGCGGCATGTGGGATCTTCCCGGACCGGGGCACGAACCCGCGTCCCCTGCATCGGCAGGCGGACTCTCAACCACTGCGCCACCAGGGAATCCCTCAAGTCTTATTTTCATATCAAAAAGAAAAACAATAAACTTCCACAAAAATCAGTGCAACTTAAAACCTTGGCAGGCCTTATTGAAAAAGGAAGGAAATTCTGACAGCTTACAACGTGGATGACCTTTGAAGACATGCTAAGTGAAATACTCCAAACACAAAAGGACAAATATTGTATGACTCCAGTTATATGAGATAACTAAAATACTCAAATTCATAGACACAGGAAGTAGAATAAAGGTTACTAGGAGCTGGGGTGAGGGGAGAATATGGAGTCAATGGGTACAGAGTTTGAGTATGGAATGATGCAAAAGTTCTGGAGATGGATAGCGGTGATAGTTGTACAACAGTGTGAATGTACTTAAGGGCGCTGAACCATACACTTAAAAATGGTTGAAATGGTAAATTGTATGTATATTTTACCACAATAAAAAAAATCTGGGGCTTCCCTGGTGGCGCAGTGGCTGAGAATCCGCCTGCCAGTGCAGGGGACACGAGTTTGAACCCTGGTCCAGGTAGACCCCACATGCCGCGGAGCAGCTAAGCCTGTGCGCCACAACTACTGAGCTTGCGCTCTAGAGCCCGGGAGCCACAACTACTGTAGCCCGTGCGCCTAGAGCCTGTACTTCTCAACAAGAGAAGCCACCACAATGAGAAGCCTGAGCACTGCAACGAAGAGTAGCCCCCGCTCTCCGCAACCAGAGAAAGCCCACACACAGCAACGAAGACCCAACACAGCCAAAAATAAATACAAATAAAATGAATTAAAAAAAAAAAATCTGGGGGTGGAGGGACCTTGGCAAGTGTCCTATGAAATTGATTGTTTTTAGGAGGATTAGTATGAGTTTCATTAATGAAACCAGTCATAAGCCAGTATATTTGGCATGATTTCTGAGCACCTCTAAATTGGCAGCCACAAAAAGGAAAAGAAAAAGCTTCGTAAATTAGAGGAGACTCTTCATTTGCAAACTTTCAACTTCTATGTATTGTAGATGCCAACAAAGCTTGGTCTCCAAGTGTATGTCCCATCTGCCCACCACATACATACCAATGTGTTCATGCTGCCGTATTTATTGAGTGATTACTATATGCCAGGTACTGTTACAGGTCCTAGTGATGCCACAGGAAACTGAACAGACAAAGCCATTGGTCACGTGGAGTTTAGGTGCTGGTGTAGCAGATGGCTGTGCCTCTTTGGCATTGCTTAGTGTTGCTTAATTATTGTCACTTTGAACCTATCAAATGAAATAATTTGTGAACCCCCTTTGGCAGCCTCTTCTATATGCGAATAGAGGAGTTTCCATCAAATGACAAAACCATGAAGATAGATTTAAACCAAGTTTAATCCATATCTTCTTAGATAAACCTAAAAAAGAAGTCATTTTATCACTGATAGCTTATCTAACAAAATCTGACACAGAACCCTAAAATACAGGCAATATATGAAAGGGGAGCTGCCCTGGAGGTGGGGAGAGGCTTAGGGGATGAAGGAGAGAGACTGGAAAGCCTGAGCACCACCCTCTGGGTCATATCAGGGTCTGGACATTGATGAAGAGCTGGTCCAAGAACACAGCATGTCTGTAGGTCCCTCCAGGCCAACGTGGGCCTCAGATTCCAGGGAAAGGTGTATCTTTGTTGTTTTCTTTCTTCTTGATTTTCTTTCTTCTCTTCCTCCCCCACGTTTTTTCATTGTGTTCAACATCTATGAAGGAACCTCCTGTTTGCTAGTTATCATGTCCCTCCCTAGGGAGTATCCAGGGTACCCTGAGCTCTGCTCTCCATCAACTCACACTCTGTTGCCCCAAAGGGTAGCCAATCTAAGAAGCTCACCTGTGGGAGCCACAGGGACCTGTGCTGGGTCAGCTGATAGAAAACGTCAATTTAAGCAAGACTTACAAAACTCTATTAACCTTGACTGTCCTTTGGGGCAAATCCAGGGCCAGGTCTTTTTGTGGCTGATTGTGCTGTAAGGTCACTTCACTTAAGTGACCCTCCATCTGTGTCCTCTGTGGTTCTCGGGGTCCTTTCAAGTTGAGCAGGAACTTACGGACTCCCATAAAGCAAGTGAAGGGCAGTCCTGGACTTTTGCATTTCCCTCACTCTTATATAGTCATCTCACCCATGCCCAATCCGACAGCCAATTTTTTTTTTTTTTTTTTTAGGAACTTCTTTTTATCGAGTTGTTCCAGAACGTTTATCTTGCCTTTTGTGGAAATAGCAACTCTCACCTAATTCAAAGAATGTTTAATTTCCTTTCCAATTACATTTGAAGTGGCATAAAAACACATTTGGTAACAAACACAGCTCCCTCCTGATAACATAGGGCTCAGGTGTAGCTGCAGACAGGCTCCCACTTCGTGCCAGAGAGGAGTTTACCAGCCTTGGCATCTAGCCTGCCCTGGGTGTCAGCTGACAACTTTGTGCTGAGTATAGGTTAAGAGAACATCTAAGGGGAGGAGTGGTTTCACTGAGGAGGCAGAAGAAGTATCTAGGCTTTTGGAGCCAAGCAATCCTGTAAATTCTGACAGTTCTACCTCTTACCAGCTGAAGGACTTGGGTAACTCACTTAACCTCTCAGCCTCAGTTACAAAATCCTTGATAAAATGGAGGCCATTATTCTTGGCCCGGTTCTCAGCCAGGCCCCTTGAGTGCTCCATAGAAATGCACTTGACCTTACCTCAGTCTTTTATGTTTCAAAGACCTCCATTTTTTTCTCTTCAGTCCTAAACCTTGATGACTCAGGCTTCCCTGGCTGAGTCTTAAATTAAAAGAGAAGGACCCAAAGGAGCGGCTTTTTATTCCTTCACCAGGAGTGCAGACTCGGGAGACCAGCAAAGAAGCTGTGTGCTGGCTTAGAGCCGGGAGATTGCGAGAGATTCCAGGAAATCGTGTCTAGCCCTTGAGTCTTTAGTAGACTGTTTGTCAGAGAAGGAAGCCCTGGTCAGAAACAGTGGGTGATGGCCAGGAAGTGGCAAGCAGTGGGTCCAGTCCTCAGGTCTGTGAGAGCTACTGGAGCCCAGGGCTGAGTAAGCCCATGGTTCCTGCCCTTGGGAAGGTCACAGACTATTTAGAATTAACCAGTAAGGAAACAGAAAATCCCAGTGCAGCCTGCTAAGTGCTGTGAAGCAGGGAAGGAAAGGGGGCTGAGGGCGGCTGCAGGAGCCCTGTCTAGTTGGGAGCGTGACGCAGCCTGTATCTTGGAGGGATCTCTGTAGGAGGTCTGAGCTGAATCTTGATATCCAAATTCTGCTGCTTCCTCATCTTCTGCCCTCACATCCACCCAGGCTGGCCCTCTCCCCAGTCCTCCCTCCGTCCCTCCCCTACTTAGAGCCCTGGAGAATGGGGAGTGGAAACTCATACGCAAGTTAGAAAGAGTAAACCGGATGCTGGGTAGGCAAGCAACAGGGACCACGCCATTGCTAGAGAAACAGCTGCCCAGAATGTACTGATCCCTTTCTAGGATTGACAGGAAACACATCTCATCCTTTGGGGTCCTGGTCCTGTGACCAGGACCCCAAAGGATGAAATGGCATATTCCAGATCAGTTGGGTGGGAATGGTGTTCCAAGTATGGTGTCACTTAATCTTGACAAAAGTCTCACAGGGTGAATACTGTTCAGTGTGTTTTATAAATCAGAAAATTAAGAATCGTACAGATTAGTCACTTACTTGCCCCAAATCCCACAGCTCAATACGACAGAGCTGAGATTCAAACTCGTGTCCGTCTTACTCTCAGTCCAAGGTTCTTTCTTCTGACTTGGGGCTGAGTTCCCACCTGAATGTATTTTCCCAGGAAAGTATTTTACGTGAGATAATGATTCTATAGGATTATCCTGTGTGAGCCCTCTTTAAGTGCGTTTTTGAGGGCTAACTCCAGAACAGAGACCCTGAATATAACGTTCTCTCCTTGAAAGAACATGTGAATTTGAAGCAGCAGGCGCAGAGCCTGAATTTTTGAATTGGGAGCTGCGTGCACTTAAAAGAAAAACCCTAAAGGAGAGGAGGAAAACCAAGAGAAAACCTGCCATCCATATGGGGAAATGATGTGTGTTCCAGAGGCAATCTGCAGCATTTGCATAAAAGGAGTAGCACATAACTCAAGTTTTAAAACATTTTATAATACTTAGAGAGGTGTCAGATTTCACATCTTTTGAGGAAGACGGGGTGGGGGGGGGCCACCATGTATTAGCGTATTGAGCTTGCCATAGCTAAGCTGGCTACAGTGAAAAATGAGGCAGGGGAAGGCAGAGAGAGGGTACTAAGAATGATGAATGGTAAGGTTGATTTTGGAGGATTAGGACGGATTGAGGAAGGAAAAACAGTTGCTCTGGGGAAGAAGATCTAAAGTTTAGAATTACCGCCTTCCAGCCAGACCTCTCTTAACTTCAGGCCAGTGGCTGTTTGATTTCCTTGCGTGACCCAAGTCCGAGGACTGGAAGTGTTTTCTTGCCTCTGTGCACCGCTGCGGCTGGTAAACCGGAGGAGTTCTGGGATTAAATATGAGGCAGCTGGCCCCTGTCCAAGTAGTCTGTCTTTTGGCACCATCGCTCTAGGGCTTGTACCTGGGAATCGCCCATTCAGCCAGCAAACTGCAGAGTACCCACTGTGGGCTAGGCTGCAGGGCTGTCGCTGGGCTACTTACCCTCTCTTCACCTTGTCGTCATCTGAGAAAGTGGGGCAGTAATCACTCTATAGAGGAGATGTAAAGATGAAAAGGGGTGATATATTAGTACGGGGTTATGAGACATGTAGTAAGCCTAGTATTCTTTTTTGTTTGTGTGTTTTTTTTTTAATTGAAGTATAGTTGATTTACAGTTTTGTGTTAGTTTCAGGTATACAGCAAAACTGAATATATGTATATATTCTTTTTCAGATTCTTTTCCATTATAGGTTATTACAAGATACTGAGTATAAATAGTTCCCTGTACTATACAGTAGGTCCTTGTTGTTTATCTGTTTTATATACAGTAGTATGTACCTGTTGTGCCTAGTATTCTTACTATTTTTTTATATCTTTATTGGAGTATAATTGCTTTACAATGGTGTGTTAGTTTTATAACAGAGTGAATCAGCTGTAGGTATACATATATCCCCATATCCCCTTCCTCTTGCATCTCCCTCCCTCCCTATCCCACCCCTCTAGGTGGTCACAAAGCATCGAGCTGATCTCCCTGTGCTATGCGGCTGCTTCCCACTAGCTATCTATTTTACGTTTGGTAGTGTATATATGTCCATGCCACTCTCTCATTTCGTCCCAGCTTCCCCTTCCCCCTCCCTGTGTCCTCAAGTCCATTCTCTACGTCTGCGTTTTTATTCCTGCCCTGCCACGAGGTTCATCAGTACCATTTCTTTAGATTCCATATATGTGCGTTAGCACGTGGTATTTGTTTTTCTCTTTCTGACTTACTTCACTCTGTATAACGGACTCTGGGCCCATCCACCTCATTACAGATAACTCAATTTCATTCCTTTTCATGGCTGAGTAATATTCCATTGTATACATGTACCACATCTTCTTTATCCATTCATCTGTCAGTGGGCATTTAGGTTGCTTCCATGTCCTGACTATTGTAAATAGTGCTGCAATGGGGTACATGACTCTTTTTGAATTCTTATTATTAATAATCTGTCAGTATTGTTCCCACTCTCTTGGGGTAGTTTTCAGTCAGCTGGTTTACAGGCAAAACCTGTAAACAAGGGGTCTTCTTGCTCATCCATTCCAGTGCTCACATTTCACAGACCGGAAACAGGAACCCACAGAGGGGAAACGGCTTGCCCAGCGTTTCACACATTGGTGTTTCACACATTGGTGTGCGTCTCATCATCTTGTGTCCTGACACTGTGCTGGAGAACGACCCACTCAGTGGAGGGGACTTTGGGTGCTTTAAGCTTTAGTCTTTTGTCTTTGCCTCAGCACTCACCCATTCTCGGCTTATGTGGTAGTTTTTAGAACTGAACTCCTTTGGTTGTTATTGATTTAAGTTATCCATCACTGGCTTGGTTATGCATAGCTGATGAAGTTCAGATGCATTTATTCCTGGAAACATCAACAAGATCCCTAGAAGCAAGGCCGTGGCTCTGGAGAATTCGCCCTTCAATAATAGCACTTTGTGGTGTACATATCTAAACAGTTCTAAGAACTGTTAGTGAGATTTCTTTAAAACAGAGGAGAGCTGGGGAGGGGTGGGGAGAGAGGAGTTCCGTGTACCATATACTGTACCAGATACCCTATTATGATATCCTGCAGCAAGGAAATCTGATCGATTTTATTGATTCCCCAGCGTTTCCCCCACGTATTCTATGTCAACACCCAGAACCATGACCATGGAATGCCCTGTGGAACAGGTTCTTTAGAAGCCCACTCTAAGAAACATTTCCCTGGATAATCTGGGCTCTATTAAGAAGGAAAAGGATTCTGAGAGAGGGGACCATCAACTAAGCAGTATTTGGTAATTATGGACATCAAACCACTGAAGTTTCTAGGAATGTGGAAATGAGGGATTTGATACGGAACATTTTTGCCTAAAAATCCCTATAATGAGGAAAACAATTTCAAATATTTATTTCTAAAAGTTCCATCTATATTACAGGTTCTTTGTAAAAGTAGTTACTTTTCCATTCATCACCTTTACATTGAAGGGTCGGATTCAGGTGTGTGTGTTTTTTCCCAAAAGCATGAGATAGCATACCACCGACAACCATTTTTTCATAAAAACAGAAATGCATAAATCATCTTTACGTATGCCATTTATTATAAGTCCTTTGCCATGAGTTAACCAGCTAAGCTCTATGTTGGACAGAAGATTTTCATTGTCATTCCTCATGTCTTTAGAAAGTATTGTAAAAATTCTATATTTTCAGTCTTGTCTTTATAAAGTTAACCAAATCAACAACATCTAATAGTACTAATGCACACTGGCTTCCAGTGTTTTGTTGCAAACTTGCCTATCAGTGATACAGTAAAGGAATTCAGTGTGGGGCACTGCCTCTGTAACTTTTCTTGGTATCCTTTCGTTATTCCAGCTAAAGCAGCTGTACCTTCACATATGCACGCTCCATGAAGCATTACCATTGTTAAAGTAGGAATTCACTGCTCAGAATATCACTTCCCCAGGACATCTTTCCTTTAGTGCTCACTGAAAAGTTGTTCTTTGTGTATTTCATTTTCTAAACAGAGTCTTGCAAATAGCATAAGATGACGCGTGTCAGAATCCTCTGTACTTGGATTTAACTCTATAGCAAATCACCCATGTAATTTGTTTTAATACTAGTTTCTCCAGGCTTTCATCATTTGTTTTCTAGGACTCTTCCTATAATATTTGCTGACCCAGGAATTTACTTCATTTGTTACCAGATTGTCTTCTGTGTGTTTTTCCAGCCATTTTTGCCAAGGCAGGAAACACAAGTGTTTTCCTTATTGGATTTTATTAGCTTTCATTTTGATGTATGAAATCTCCAAAGAGACTGCTGAACTCTTTTCATGGGGTTTAGTGAAACATTGTAAATTTCAAGACTGACTATCACAAGACTTTAAACGTCATCCAAAATGTATGGAGGCTCGTCTTTGTATTCTGGATGCTTTGTTTTTAAATGTCTTGCTCATCACGCACGCCGGTACTAACATTAAGTCGTATCTCGAGGCATAACACACACTTGGGGTGAAGTTCTTCCATAACGATCATGGTTAAAAATGGTTTTTGAGATGGTCTTGAGGATTTAATTTTTTTTCAACCAACTTCTTGTCAGATCTAATTAGATGGGCATTTCTCTACTTGGAGATGTAGCTAAGGAAGAGCTTATATTGGGAGCAGAAGTGTCAGCTCAGCTGTTTTCTTGCTGGTCCCAAAAGCCTGTGTTACTAGTATTCTCAACCTCTCGTTTCTTTGTAGAACTGGTTTGTGTTTTTAACATACACTTTTATTTGGAAGAATTTTAGACTTGCAGGAAAATTGTAAACGTAGTACGTAGAGTCCCATGTGCCCCATCCAGTTTCCCCTGATGTTAACGTCTTATGTAACGATGAACTTGTCAAAACTGACACACCAACATTGGTGTATTGCTATTACTAAACGTCAGGCTTTAGCTGCATTTCACCAGTTTTTCCATTCACGTCCTGCTTCCTTAGTCTCCTTTGGTCTCTGACAGTTTCTCAGTCTGTCTTTGTTTTTTCATGACTGACCTTGATACTTCCAAGGCATGTACTGTGCCACACATGTTACTACTAAGGATGCTAACCACCTTTCTTTCGCTAAGGTGGTCTTTTCAGGCTTCTCCACTGTAAAGTTACTGTGTTTCCCTTTCCTTCTTCCTTTTTTGGAAGTGAGTCACTTATCTACCCCACACTGGAAGTGAGGAGATTAAGTTTCACTTCCCGGGAGGGGGTAGAATCCACGTACATCATTGGGGTTCTTCTCTAGGGAGATTTGTCTCTTTCCCCCAATTATATTTATTTCTTAAATCATGTATTCATAACCCCAAGGACTCACATGTATATATTTTGTACTTTGGGTTAATAATAATAATAATGCATAAATATAAATAATGCATAATATATAATGCATAAATAATGCATAAATATAATAATGCATAAATCCTTTGTTCATTTTATGAGTTATTTTAGTTAAAATTATTGTTATCATTAAATAATGTTAATAAATGCACTAAAATAGATGTAGTCTGATCGGTAGAACACTTAGCCAGGTTTATTCCTCAGTACGTTTCAGTGTGCGAGGGCTCAGTGTCCTGCGCTCTGCATTGACACAGTTAGATATGGGAGCTCAAATGACGTAAGACCTCACTCCCTCTCCTTCTCTCTCTGCCCCTCTGTCTTGCTTTCTTTCTGCCTCTGCTTTCTCTGTCATGGCAGGGTGACTTCTGGCAGCCTCCCCAGCCAGTGTGTAGAGCTTCGTCATTCAACAAATACATATTGCACGCTTGCTGTGGACCAGGCACTGTTCCAAGCACAGGTTATACATGGAAAACCGGACAGTGCGGGCCCTGCTCTCCCCAGCTTACATTCTAGTGCAGAATACAGATATCAAACAAGACAACAAATGATCAAACTGGTCATTTCAGGCAGGAAAACATGCTATGAAGAAATCAAAGCAAGGGAACATAAGAGTGACTAGCACACATGATCCCATATTGAAGAGAGACCCTCTTTCCCTCCATGACTCTGCAGAGCAACTCTGTTGACCCTTCACGGGACTCATGCCCACGAACGGTCTGCAGTGTCTCATTGGTCATCCTGAGTCACACGCCCTTGCTGTAGCAGGTCAGGCCTGACCGGTAGCCCTGTTAGAATCATCGGAAGAAGGCAGGGTCTTGATCTGTGAAGGAAGGGTGCAGAGCACACGGAAAAGCAACAGCGGGCCACTACAGAAGATGCCTGCTGGGATCCTGGAAGCCAGTTTGCCTTCTTGGAGTTTCCAAGCAGTGAATCACGGGGTGCCCACCCCCAGGGGCATCACTGACATTCCACCAAATTGGCTTCTCAACCAACCTTGGTAGAATCGTTCAGCTGAAGGGTCCCTGCCTGTCTCTAGAGGTGAAACCCACTTCCCTCTGTCCTCCTTGCCTTCAAATCAACAGAGACACTCCCTGGAGGACCCTGTGGGGACTCTGTGAAACTGAATAGAGTCTTAGTAATTAATGCCTTAGAGAGGGAGCGCCCTGGGCTGGTTACCATCCACAGGTCACATGACTGCAGAGAAGCCGCATTAGGCAACGCCTTGGAGGATCCTTGTACTGAATGCATCGCTTTCTCACTTCCTTGCTCTCAGAGGTCCATCGGAATTCTTCAGACAGGCCAGAATCCAGTTCAAATTGATTGCTACCCCCATTATATAGCAAAAGAACCAGAAACATTAAACGTGACGAACATGAGAGAACAGAGCAGGATCCTCTCGGATTCATGACCCTCCCAGCCCTGAGTATTATCAAAGATATCTATTTTTATGTTCTCATTTTTTTCCCTCTTTACAACGTCCAGCACCTCAGGCAGGGAAAAATAAGAAATGTTACAGGTGACAGAACAAGAAATGATAGGCTATAGGACAGGGCCTCGGATGCATGCACTGGCCTAAGTGTCTACGTTTTCCAGATGAGGGGACTAAATAATCGCTGAGTTTCATCTGTTTTCTTCCCCTTTCCTGGGTAATGTTTTTGTCTGGGAAGATTTTTTTTTTCTGGGACTTGTAAAAAATCAAGGAACAACAGGAACCTTTGTAAAAGGAGGCAAAGAGTCACAGAACATCTGTGGCTTGAAGTCTTGAGTACCAAGGACACTGTTTTTATTTAATAGCCACTACCTGGTAATTGTCAGGAATGGGAAAGGAGAAGGGAGAGAGGTGGAATAGAGTCTTTAGCAGTTGGTGGAGGGAAGAAAAGAACTGGAGTGGATTCCATGGCAGTGTGCAAACATTGACCGGACCTGTCACTGTGCATGCAGAGTTGGACAAACACAAGTCTTGCATTCAAGGAACCAACAGTCTAGGTTTAAATACAGACTGAGGGACAGCATCACTTTAGAGAAGATCCCATGGGAACGGAGCACGTATATTCCCGAGACGCGCACGTGCTGAGCACCAGTCTGTTCTGGGCTCCACGGTGGATGCCTTTACATCTCTTGTCTCATTGATCCTCTGAAACAGGTACTATTATTGTTTCCTTTGAACAGATTGGAAAATAGAGGTTCAGATACATTAAGCTGTTTGGGTGACAGAGTTGGGAAGAAGCAGGGGTGACATCTGCCTCGCTCCCCTGCGTGTTAGCACTCTCCAATCTCTGCCCAGTGTGTTAAACCCACCTTAGCGCTTTCCTTTCTGAACAGCCCCCTCTTCGGGCCTCTCCTTGAGGTCCAGCCAGGAGGAGCCTGGCCCCTGGCGTGGCGTCTCCTCTGGGCTGTGTTGTCTGTGCCCATCCTGCCCTTCTGCCCCAGGCTGCCTCCACCTGCAATTCCTCCTTTAAGTCTTGTTTCTTATTCCTCTTTCCTTTCCTGTCTTCATCCAGCCTTCCTCGTTGGTAAGGTGGATGACTCATGAAGTCTAAAACCAGATTTATTTTGTAATTTAACGAGCACGTGTGAAATGCCTTCATGCCCATCAACCCATCAGTTCTGGTCTTGACCACAAACTGCAAGGCAGTTGCTGTTATGTCCCTTTTATAGGTGAGGGACTGTCTCCATGATACTAGGCAACTATGTGCAGGCCACCTAGCGGATAAGAGCTGGAGCTGGGGCCGGGATCAGGTGCGTGTGCTTATCCTTTTCTAGCATATATCATAATCCTGAAGAGGACAAGGAAAGGGACTTCTGAGACCATTGTCCTTCTCCCTGAAATACCAGACAAGGGAAGAACAGAGGGAGCTTAAATTCCTTCAAAAGAAAATGACAAGCTGTTTGGCCCTTAGATGAAGAAAAGGGGAATATGTTTCTCTGTCTGAAAGCCCACATGAATAGGGCTTTTATAACTGATTTGCTATAGACGGACAGAATGTGCGGATTATTGAGAATGTCATCATCATGATTTCCATTCTTGAACCAAAGGGCAGCTACTGAATAGTAACTACCTGCCAGGCAGTATAGCACTCAGGAAGAATAGTAAGTCACGGTCCCTGCTGGCCCGGAAATTCATATTCCAGTGCTGCCAGGTGCAGGAATGTAAATAAATAATTACCAGAGCATGCGATGAGTTCTCTAATAGAGTTCAGTACAAGAGCCTGTGGCGCGCTGAGGAAGGGCCCAGCAACTGCCTTAGGTGTTATATGAGGAACGCTTACAGTGAGAATCAGAAAACCCAATTTGTAGTGGCTTAAAATAAAATAGGAGGTTTGAATTTCTTTCCTAAGAGTCCTGGAGCAAGCAGCTGTAGAAGTGGTTTGTAGATCAGCAGTGTGTTGACTTCACAGTCACAGGATGGCTGTCAGAGTGCCAGTCATCACATCTCTGTTCACAACAGGAAGGTGAGTGGGGGGTGGGAGGAAGACAGCACCTTATCTGAACCTTGTGATTAAGAAATCAAATATATGCTTTGCCATGTGTCTTTCTGAGCAATCCTGTGTCACATGGCCACCCCTAGCTGCAAGGGAGTCTGGGAAATCAGAGAGAAGAATCATCACGAGTGCTTGGATCTGAAATGGATCATGAGCCACTCAAAGGGGCTAGGGACATTGCAACTACAAACAAAATGAATGTTCTTTTAGGAATGAAGAACAGAGTGGAGAGAAAGACTACTAGGAGGCAACCTTCTGGCATGAGTGGTCAGGGAAAGAGTTACAGAAGAGGTGCATTTGAGCTCAGCTGTGAAGGACAAGCAGGCATGAATATGGTAGAGAAGAAATAAAGATATTCTAAGGAGGGGGGAAAAGGCATATGCAAAAGCACTGAGTCATGGAAGACAGGTTCAAGAAATACCAGGAACTTCTTTTAGCCTGGAGTTAGAGTTGGAATTGTAAGTGGGAACCAGTTTGCAACAGGCTTCACTGCCAGTCTAAAGAGTATAGTTGTTATTCTGTGAGCCAAGAAAGTCAGTGGAGGTCTTGAGACAGAGCCCCATTTTCCAAATACCCCTTATCTCAGTAACTGGGAACACATAAGCCCCGTGTTCTTATTCACGTGGCATTTGCACACAGGTTCTGATATCTTGGCACTTTGGCCAAGAAATCAGAATTATTTTTATGAGCCCTGTGGGTTCCAAGTACTTGAGAAGCCGGAGTATGGGCTAAACTCCTTCCATAGCCTTGTCCTTGTACTGAGGTCTTGTTTCTGTCTTTGAAATGCTTTTTCCTGCGCCCTTGATAGGTGATAGTCTCTCGTTTCTCCTTTAATCACATTGACTCTTGCTGTCTTCCCGGATGATGTTTAAGTTTCCTGGACAGTAATCAATTTTCATCAATTTCTCAGGCTCATTGCAGGCTGGCTGCAAGTCTGTACACATACTCAGCCTTTACAGACATTTCAGGTCCAATCAGATCACACTCCTGGGACCCCTGATGCCTGGTAGCTTCTGCAACCCACCTGCCATGCAAGCTGGAGGCCTCCTTCTCTACTTCCTCCCAAGCTGGAGGTTCGGCCCATGTATATGAGAAGTCCTAAATCACCCCAGCAGCCTTCGTGTCCCCGGGATGGTGCCGTGCCTATGTTTGGGAGGGAAGAGTAGGTTTCACTTCTGATCCTGTAATCTTCTGAGAATCTCATGTTCATTGCTGTAAACAGTCAGTTGTTGATTACAGACATGGGAGAAATAAGAGAGAGAGAGATTCCTCATGTCTCTACCTCTTTGGGTTTGAATCCTGACTCTCCCACTTTCTAGCTGTGTAACCTGGGGCAATTGGCTGAACTTTCCTTACCTGTAAGATGGGATAATGAGAATATACTTGTAGTATTAAGTAAAGTATAAATGAGCCATGACAGATGAAATGTCTAGAGCAGTGCTTGGCACATAGCAAACATCCAATATATGTTAGCTGCTAATATTAACAATAATAGTGATTACCGTGCTGATGTGTCCCAGCAAGTGGAATAAGTTATGATCGGTTTTCACAAGCGTCATAGACTCACATGTACTTACCAGCTTCTTGCAAAAACGTATTTTGGGCACATTCCCAGTGTCACTTTGTCTCGTGCGTGTAAGCTTGTCAATGTATGTCATCTACACCACCAGCTTGCTGGCCCTGAGCCAGCGATGATGGGTGATTCGGTCCCTCAAGGGACCAGGAAATGACATTTCTCAGTAGTCAGACATGAGCTGATGAGAATTACCAGCAATACTCACCCTGAGTTGGAGTTTCAGAGGCAGGTGCGTTGTTTAGTGGGAGGAGTGGTGGCCTGGGAGACAGAGCTGGCACCACTTCTCCCTCTGCTGTGAGTATGGGCAAGTGACTTTCTCCCTCTGGACCTTGGTTTCTCTATACTTGAAGTAGCCCAGCCCAGAAACGATCACCAACAACTTCTCTTTACCATCTCTTTAAAAGCACGAGTCATACTTGTAATTGAAAATGGACAGTTACGTAATGTCTGCCTCTTCCCCTCAGTTGTAGGTTCCAGAAAGAGAATCTTGATCTTTTGTGTCCATCTCTGCAATCACAGCCCCTATCAGTGCCTGGCACAGAGTCGGTGCTCATTCTAGTATTGAATGAATGAATGATGTGGCAGAAAGAAAAAGATTTGGGAGTAAGACAGGCCTGATTTTGTATTAGGATTGGCTACTTACTAGCTGAGAGACGCTCAGGATTATTGTCTATAAAATAGGGATGATAATAGAAACAACGTTACCAGGTTGTTTTGAGGATTGAATGTGAAACCACACATACACATACACACACACAACAACAGCAACAGCCCTGGCCTATGTCTAGCATATAATGGGTATTAGGTAAACAATAGATATTACTTACTTCTCTGGAGCCTAGCACAGGGGAATTGAGTATTCTCTGTTGTGATGATTAAAAACCTAGGTGGAAAGGTAAATCTGAATATACATTAATAGACTTTGAGTGGGCTCACCTATTACAGGGCAGCTAGGTTCACAGGGTTTTTTAAAACCCCCTTGGCCTACCAGCGACCCACCATCTTCTCCCCCTACCTTCCTTTAACCTTTGCCGCTTGTTATGTAACCTCAGTATTTACCTGTAGATGATACACAAACCCAGATCCCTGGGCAGACACAGAACAGGATGAGACACGATGGGATAAGAGGTGACCTGGAGTGGGAGGGCGGGGAGTACCCGGGGACCTGCATCCTCGTCCCAGCCCGGGCCAGCTCCAAACTCACCACGTGATCTTGGGCAAGCCACCTCTCCTCTGCAGGCCTCCCTCTCCGCACCTGTAAAGTGCTCAGCCGTTGACATGGAACACGATAGCAGTCAGGAACCTGGGGGTTTAGGTTCAGAGCTGGGTTCGTGTCTCAGCTCTGCAGCTTACCAGCTGTGAAATACAGGCAATTCAAGTACCATCTTTGTAAAATGTACAGTGGGATTCAAATGGGCTCATTTGGAGCATTTAATGACACCGTGTCTCCAAAGTGCATGGTAGATTCGTGAATGATAAGTGACGATTTGTTTGTCTGGGGACTCATAGGCCAGCCGTGATTTCCCCTTAGTTAAAGTTGTTCCCTGTTGAAGAAGCCCAGGTTTCCTGAGTCAGATGCACATCCATCAGCCTTCCTGCTGGCTTCAGCACTTGGCAAGGACCAGAATCTTTCACAGCAAAGACATGATCCCCACTGGGTATGAGTGTCACCAACTCACATGCAATTATTTTAATGCCTGGCCCAGGACCTTCTCCTGCCCGGGTTGGGTGTATTCTCAAGGGAGTCTTCCCTCTCCTTCCCTCTCACACCCTTCAGAGGGCACAGGAGGAGAATCGCACATTGTATACTCATCCTTCCCTGAAATGCAAACACTGCCAAGTGGCCTTGTTCCAAGGAGGGTCTGCTGTCCCTTTCTGCCCTCTCCTGAGTGCGAGATGCCTGCTTCCCTCCTCACGGCTGCAGTGGACCTCCTGCTGGCAGAGGGAAAGGAGGGCAGAGCACTCGTGGTGCAGATTGGTCCCATCTTTGAGGGGGAAGGGAACCCACATATATGGAGCCACTGTGACATGCAGGCACTGTGCCAGGCATTTGTGTAACACTTTTATAACCACTTTGTGAAGTTGGGGTTACTGATCCCCTCCTTGCACGTGAGGAAATTGGGGCCCCAGGAAATGCAACAAGATGCCCAAGGACACGCACAGCTAGTGAAGAGGATGGCTGGGATTCAGACCTAGGCTGCTTTGACAGCCCCGGTTCTTGCTCTGTTGTTACACCTTTGCTGATTAGGGGAGAGCCGTGATGTGGTTTGGACCAAATAGGTTTCCTGTTATTCGCTGTACCTTGGGAGAGGGGCTTGGTCTTACAAAGCAGTGTTTCCCCAGCTCAGATGGTCAGATAGGCTGTCCGTCCCGCCATGGGAGGAGAGAGTGAGGGCCATGGGGGGCCAGTGGGGGAAGAGGAGAGCTCTGTTGTCTCTTCTGTAATGTGATGCAGCGTGAAAAAAGAAGTCTTTAGAACGTGGCTTCTCCTGTTCTCCACAGAGTAAAGAACTTTGGAATCAGATTTATTCAGATTTATGTTTGAATCCCAGCTCCAACATTTACCAGCTTTGTGGCCCTGAGCAAGATACATCTCCATAGTTTCTTCATCCTTTTTAATTTTTTGATTTTTTTAAATTTATGTGTGTACGTATTTATTTATTTATTTTTGGCCACGCCCTGTGGCATGTGGGATCTTTGTTCCCTGACCAGGGATCGAACCCGCACCTCCTGCATTGGAAGCACATAGTCTTAACCACTGGACCGCCAGGGAGAGTCCTCAGTTTCTTCATCTTTAAATTTGCATTCCTTGTTAGGGTCATTGTGAGGATTAAAGGAAGACAGTGGATGTGAAACAATGTGGAGCAACATAGGGTTCCACTCAGAAATGACTCCCCAGCCCAGGGGGTGAGCCATGCCCCCAGGCTTCACAGCTGACTCGTAACTAGTGTCCCCGGTCCCCCTTTGGGCCCTCTCACCCTGCCACTCGCATCTTCTCCATGACAATCAGAGTAATCTTCCCAAAACCCAGAGTTAGTAATTCCCTGCCCCCCTTAAAAATCTCCAGTGATGCAGTCTGAGTTCAGAACATGGTCCCACAGGGCCAGGATCTCCCCTGTTACCCCTGCAGCCACATCTGCCCCCCTCCCCCCCACCCAGGCCCTGTCTCCCCTGGAAACTCCTGCTGGGCCTTCGAGCCCCAGCACAGGTACCTCCTTCTGAGAGATGCTTCTCGGAACATTCTGGAGCTGCCATGTCTTCTTGATCCTCCCTCCACGATTGCCTCCTGTTACCTGTTTGGGGACATGGCTCCCCAGCAGACTGTGAGCAAGCCAGGGGCAGGCACTGCCCGCAGGGGCCTCTGACCATCTCCCAACTCCGTATACTGTAGGCACTTAATAGTTGGAGCCAGCATGTATTGAGCGCATGTCCTTACCACTTACGTGCTTTACTTGTCTTAATGAGTTGCTTTTTCACGGCAGCTCTGGGAGACAGTGCATCCATCAATCCTGGCTGGAGGCAAAAACCATACCAATTATTTGAACAGAGAATTTAATCTTTAAAAATGATAACTAGACATAAAGTGTTCACTTGGTAACTGTAAAAGCGAAAATAGAAAATTGCAGGAAACAGTTCCCACCCCTGGAGCTGAAGGAACAGAGGGAAAAGGTAGGAGTTATTACAGCTCCGGGCCGGAAGCCACACTCTGGGGTCAGCAGGTAGCTCCAGAGGGAACAGTACCAGGTGGGGACAAAGGACCATGATGCTGCATCGGAGCTTTGAAAGAAACTGCAAAGTGCGCTTAGCTGCTGCTGAAGGAAAGAAGTGCCACCACTGGCATGGAGAAAGGGGTAGGGACAGGAACACAGGAAGGGGCAAGTTCCTTTTTCCCCCTCCAGACCTTGTCTCCCTCTCACTGCCCCCGTTGGCGGTGCTGAACAGTCAGACACAGCAGAAGTAGGGTTGGCAGAGTCCTGGCTTCAGCATCACAAAGCAGGTTTGGAGCCAAGAGATGAAAGCTCAAAGACTGGCCTTGGCAGGAGCTGTTACTATTCCATTTCACAGATGAGGAAACTGAGGCACAGAGAGATTAAGTAATCTGCCTAAGATTAAATCACTACCTAGAGCAGAACCAGGATTTGACCCCAGGCAGTCTGGCCTCAGCACCCTAGCTCTTAACCCCTGGACCTCAAATGTTGAATGAATGAATGCATTTGAATGAATGAATGAATGAATGAATGGGCAGACCCCCAGGTAGTACTCAGATCAGTGCCCAGCCATGCCTCCCACAAGCACAGGTCGTCCCGGCCTGACTGCCTCCTTGTCACCTGCCAGGTCATTCACTGGAACTCCCCCAAGAAGCTGCGGGTGAAGAACAAGCACGTGGAGTTTTTCCGCAACCTCTACCTGACCTTCCTGGAGTACGACGGGAATCTCCTGCGACGGGAGCTGTTCGGCTGCCCCAGCGAGGCTGACGTCAACAGTGAAAACGTGAGTGGTCCCAGGGCTCGGCCGCGCAGGCAGCAGTGGCCTCTCTGCTGGTCTGCCAAGGACCTCCGGCGCCAGCCCCCATGCCAGGCTCAGGGCAGGCCCAGGAGGAGCCAGACACCATCCCCACCTCAGGGCCGTGGGCAGGGGGACAGGCACATCAGCAGATCACTTCTGTGCTCATCCCTGTGGATGCAGAAGGGGGTACGCTCGCCCAGACTAGGTGAAGTCAGAAGGGAGCTGCCAAGCAGAGGAATCAGAGTGAGCAAAAACACCAGTGAAACAATAGACAAAGGGTCTCTCCACAGCCAGAAACTCTGAGGTCTTTGTGGACATGACACCCACATGGGAGACCCAGGAATCAGGGTCAGTGACTGGGGTGGCACAAAAGATTTTCACAAATGGTCACAGGCATAGCTGACATCTACTATATTGTCCAGTTTCTTCACTGTTTATAATTTTTTTCGTACGTTGTATCTCATCTGATGCTCATAGAAAGCCCTCTTTTTTCCCCCAATTAGAGTTGAAGACATTTAGGCACAGAGAGGTTAAGCAGGTTGCTCATGGTCACACAGCATGTAGGAGCAAAATTGAGACTGATTTGAAGTTCTGAGGAGCAGGATGTGGGGCAGCAGCTCACTGTAGTGGAAAAGGTAGGGCATGTGGGGTCAGGCTGGCCTGGGTTTGGCTTCAGTCCCTTCCGATTTCCACCTGTGTGACCTCAGGCAAGTTACTCAACCTCTCTGTGCTTCAGTTTCCTCAGCTGTCAAATAGAGATAAGAAAAAACGGTTATAGGGCCGTTCTGAGACTAAGTGAGAAACTGCATGTAACGCACCTAGCCCAGCATCTGCCGTGTGTTAGATGCTTGATAAATATTTGCTCCCTGCCCTTTCCTTGACCCTTAGTATGAGACACAGAAGTAATTGGTTCATTCAGTCAGCAAACATTTACTGAAGGCCTTCTTATTCTGAGCACTGAGGATTCATAGGTAAATAAGGGCAGTGGTCCCTGCTCTCATGGTATGGATGTTCTAGTGGGGGAGACACAATTAATAACTAGACGAACTATCGGGAAAAATTACCAGCCAGTGACAGGTGCTACATAGTGACATATGAAGTCAGGGAGGACTTCTTTGAGGAGGTGACATTTCATCTGAGACCCAAATTCAAGAAAGAGACAGCCTTGGAAGAGCAAGGGATCAGGGAAATACAAATCAAAGCCACAATGAGATATCTTCCTATGCTTGTTAGGGTGGCTCTTATCAAAAAAAAAAGCTAATAAGAGTTGGCAAGGATGTGGAGAAATTGGAACCTTGTACACTGTTGGTGGAATGTAAAATGGTATAGCTGCTATGGAAAACAGTATGGAGGGGCCTCAAAAAATTAACAGTAGAACTGTCGTGTGATCCAGTGATTCCACTTCTGGGTATTCTGGGTCCTAAAGAATTGAAATCGGGATCACAAAGCAGTATCTGCGTTTCCATGTTCACTGCAGCAGCATTCTTAATAGCCAAGCTACGGAAACAACCTAAGTATCCATCGACAGGTGAATGGATATAGGTAATGTAGTAAATATATACATGTATATATATGTAGTAAATATACATAGTAAATACATATGTGTGTGTGTGTGTATATATATATATATATATATATGAATATTATTCCACCTTAAAAAAGAAGGAAATCTTACCATTTGTGACAAGATGGATGGACCTGGAAGACATTGTGCTACGTGAAATAAGTCAGTCACAGAAGGACAAATATATGCATGAGTCCAAATATACGAGGCATCTGAAATAGTCCCACGTATAGATGCTGACAACAGAATGGTGGCTACCAGGGGATGGAGAGAGGGCATTATGGGGAGCTATGTTCAGTGGTTATAAAGGTACAGATATAAGTAAGTTCCAGAGATCCACTCTACAACCTAGTGCCTATAGTTCACGGGGTATTGTGCACTTAAAATTTATTTAAGAGTGTAGATCTCATGTTAAGTGTTCTTACCACACACACACAAAGAAAAAAACCAAGACACTTTTGGAGGCAATGGTTATGTTTATTACCTTGAATGTGGTGATAGTAACCTGAGTATATACATATACCCAAACTCATGTTTTCATTATGTGTCATTTTTTGTGTGCCAACTATACCGGGTGGAGGAAGTTGCTGGTGCAAAGGTCCTGAGGTAGGGCAGGTTTGATGTGAGGAACTGAAGGATGGCCTGTGTGCCCGGGACTGCTGGGGAAGGAGGAGAACAGGAGATGCAGAGCAGCAGGTAGCCAGGAGGCAGGCTGGAAGGAGGCTGGAAGTGGGTTAAAGGGTCAGAATTTTGTTTTGTTACTGTTCTTTTTTGTATTCTTATCTTGGATGTCAGGAGAATTCCTTTAGGCTCCGATGGCAGGGGAGGGCGCGTGTGGAAGCTCTTGCGGGCTTACACTCACCTGGCCCTGTATCAGGATGACTGGTCACACGGCCACCCCTGCTCTCTGTCACTTGGCCCCCAGGTCACAGTGGCGCTGCCTCTAGCTCCAGCCCTTCTCCATGTCACCCTCCATACCTTCCTCAGCGTCTACCCTTCTTTACCACTGGCAAGAGAGGAAGGAAAACCATTAAGCACTTGACCTCTGTCTCAGATTCTGGGAAGCCCTTAGAGGTCTCGACAAACACTGTGTTCTGGGTTTTCCTTCCGTTCTCTTTACTCACATCATTATTTGTTGTCATCATCAATATTTGAGTGCCCATTCTGCACTCTTTCCCCAAACATTAAATATAGACTCTTCTCCTGCTCCTTTTTTTTTTCCTCCACGGAAGAGGCTCAAATAAAAAGCCTTGCAGATTGACGCCATCAGTTAATCTCCATATGGGTGAGTTCCCGTGGTGCACTGCTCAATGCCTTACAAAGTGGAACTCCCTTTAAAAATGACTCACCGGCTCTTCCTACACCAGCTTCCCCTGGTGGGTCATCAGAGGGGAGAAGTCTTTGGTTGTCCCTCTCGGAATCTGTGACTGCATTTACTTGTTTAACTCGCACGTGTGAGAGCCGGCCATCTGCCAGGCGCTATGCAGGGCACCGTGGTTGAAATCAGAGGCTGGCCCACGCCCTATAGAAGGTGCTTGCCATGGACCAGTGTCAGGGGTGGCAAGAGAACAGTCTGCCCGGGTACAGGGAGGGCCATGAAGGAGAGAGCAGCCTTCTTTGAGGCTCACCTCAGCTGTCCCCCCAAACACTCCCCTTGATGCTGAGCCCACATCCACTACCTTTCTGCTCCTCCTACACCCCAGGCTCCCCCCACCCTCCTTGGGAAGGCCTTTGTACTTGCTTCCCAAGTCCTGGGACACCCTGACCACCCCCCAGCCTCGGGTAACCCTTAATATCACTCTCTGTGATGTGCCATATTTTCTTTTCCTCAGCGCGTACCTACTATCCACAGTTACTTGATTCATGTCATTTTTTTCCTAGTTTTTTCCCCAGATATAAGAGACTCTGTACCATTCACCTCTGGGGTGCCCTCCCCTGGAATGGAAGCAGGCACATAACAAGCACTTAATAAATGTTTATGGACTGAACTGAACAAATAAGAGGGAAGAATGAAGGACCAGACACAAAGGAAGAGCAGATGAAGAAGTAGAGAGTTCGGAGAGAACGTGCTGGTAGTAGTTTCTGTACTGGAGCAGAGGCATGTCAGGAGAGGGGCAGAGAATGAAGCTGACCGAAGGGCCTGGGCTGTGCCTAGGAGTTTAGAGTTAATCCTGTCGGTAGTGAGGAGTCACCAAAGGGCTTTAATCGTGGTCACATTTACATTTGAGAAAAATCACTCCATGTAGAGGATAGAACGGAAGGGGTGAGACTGGAGGCAGGGAGACCACTTAGAGGCCGTTGCCGCATCCCAGGACAAAAGATGGTGATGGGGCTCTGACCAGGGGTGGCGGCCGCGGGGATGGAGAGGACAGATGGATTGTTTCGTGGGCGCTGAGAACAGGGGAGCAAGCGCAGCTGGCAACCATAAACCGAGACGGCAGGTCCCTGTGCTCTGCTTCAGTCAGATGCCTCTGGCCGGGCAGGCCCGCGGCGGCAGGGGCTGGAGTAGGCAGAGAGTCTGTAACATCGCAGCCAGGAATCGTGCCTCTGCGGGGAGTTCCACCCCTGGTCCTTTGCAGCATGCTGAGTGTTATCTGCAAACACAGCCAGCGGGAAAGGGTAAGACCTCGTATCTGGCCCAAAGCGGAATGCTCCCAGCTTTGGGGAAGAAGTCGTTGGAACTATGACAAGCGCACAGTTAGTGGTCGTCTCAAAGACTGGAAGTCAGAGACCTCTCCATTGGACTGCAGATCCCAGATGGGAAAGGGCTCTGGTGGCAGGGTCTAAGTCTCAAGACGCGTTCATCCATTCAGCAGATAAGTCATTGAAGTGGTCACCAGCCACAGGGCTAGAGATCCTAGAGGGGGAGCAAGTGCAGATCGAAGCCTGACTCTCACAGTGCTTGTCTAGTGAGGGATGCAGGCAGGCGCGGGGTTGTCATCCAGTGTGATAAGTGCCGGGACAGTGTGATGCTTTGAGAGCACACAAAAAGGGGAGAGCTGGTATGTCAGGGAAGACTTCCTGGAGGAGGTGAAATTCGAAGGATGAATAAGGAGGAGTAAGAAGATATGAAGAGTGGCGGGAGCGGCACAGGCAGTGGAGACCAGAGGTGAACATGAGCATGGCATACTCGGCTTCCAGTGAAGCCAACCTGAGCACGTGGAGGGCTGCACAAGTGCATTTCTGTATTATTATGTCTTCACGGAGGTGGTGATGATGATAAGGGTGTGAGCCCTCTGGTCATCCCAGATCGCTCATTTAATGGACGCAGGACCTCAGAGAGGTCACATGGATGCTCTGAGCCTTGGGTTCACCATCTGATAAATAACTGGGGACAGTGATGCCTTTGTCATAGTGTCTCATGGATAATTTATGTCAAATCACCAAAAATAGGGCACCCAGAACACAATGTTCATTGAGAAGGGGGTTTATCACAAACCACAGTGCCCAATCTGTCTGATCATAGTCTGTCGTTCCATGAATGGGTTTGGGGATTTTAAGATTTTTTTTCTAGGAAGGCCTGGCAGAGAGATGAACCTACAGAGTCACTTAGAAATCTGTGTATGAAGCATGGAAGGGGCTGTCACATTTGCTCTGGATCAGACAATCCCAGGTAGATTTCTCCTCCAACAGGAGACTCTGGGTGGGAGGAAGAGGCCATTTGGTTGGTCTTGGTGCCAGAAAGAGAGAGGGAGAGAGAAAAGAAAAAGGAAAAGAGGGAGGGAAGGAGCATGAATTCAGGAGGTTGGGGGACTCAACCCTTCAGTAAGCAGCAAACCCCATCTTCCAGCCTTTGTTTGGGGTGCTTGCTCCAAAACAAGATGGTTTTGTTTGGAAGAGCTCGGGCTCCAGCTACGGCATAGAATGACAGTAGCTGATGGGACATAGCCACTCCTGTCCCATAGTTTGTCTGGGCATCTCTCCCTGGAACCAATAAGTTAGTCTGTGTAATGCAATAAGCATTCACTTGGCATTAGTTACTATAATTTGATTGAAGTCGCAGTGGAAGCTAGAATCCTATATATTAGCATTTCTCTCCCCTTTCCTCAGCAACCCAGCTGCTCAAGCATAGCCAAGCAACTCTGGGACTCCACAGAACACGGCTGGATAATCATGGATATTCTCTACCCCCTAATCCGTGCAAAAATCCTTCTACAGCGTCTCTAACAGGCTTACATCTGGTTTCTGCTGGAATCTTCCCAAAGACAGGGAGCTCACCACCTCCAACAGCTTAGTTCACTGTTAGAAAGCTCCAGATGCTAACCCACTCTTCCTCATGTTGAGTTGAAAATCCCCCCTTCTGGAAAGAATCCATTAATCTGAGTCCTGTCCTTGGGTGCAGTAAAAAATAAGGACACCCCCTGTGGTCCCCAACAGCCGGGCAGACAGTGTAGCTTCCATACAGCGTGTTACCCAGAAACATGTAACTCTCCCCAAGCATTGTATTTATAGAAGGCTGCTTTATCATCAAGAGTGCATTGCTCCACCTCAGGGCGTGTTCCAGATAAAAGAAACTCACCTTTCTAAATGCAAAACCATTAAAATATATGTTGTTATAGATGTTTTCCAATTTGGATGGGAATCTTACTCAAGTACATGCCCTTCCTTAGTAACCAAAGTATACCAAACTCAATTTACAATTTTCAGTGACTAAGGTTGCACTGAGTAGGCTGAGGGGGCGGGAATTGGCCAGAGGAGGGAAGATGCTGTTTATCCTGGCAGGAAGTGGCCTCAGACTGTTTGCTGCTTATCCTGTAGAGGCCTTTCTGACAGCTTCTGTCACTTTCACTTCATCAGCTTCAGAACAACCCTTTCTGGGCTCAACCCCCTGTTCATCCTTCCCGTGGCAGCCAAAAAAAGGAAAACCAGTGGTACTGAAGTCAGAAAGTCCAGTGGTAAAAGAATTATCCACTGTCATGTTAGAAGTTAAATTATGAAACATAGCAAACACCTAGAAAGTGAAAAAAAGCAAAAAGACTGGATACCAATGAGTTTTCACAGTTATATGTAAGTGTAAGTCAATAGACAAGTGTCTGCAGACTTGGAGTTCCCTTATCCGATGCCCACAGCAGACATCACTCATTGATGACCCCAGTTGTCCATTTGGGCTCAGCCCCAACCCCAGTATCCTCACCAAGACAGCACTCCAGAGAACCAGTAACAATCCCCAAGCAATAACACGGGAGATGCGGGCATCCGTGCACTAGGCCTTCATCATTCTGTTCTCTCCTGCATGAGGAGAGCTCTCTGTGCTGCTCCAAGACCTTTCTCTACTTCTTCTAGCCTTTGACAATTGGAGATTTCCTGCAGGGAAAGCAAAAGGGAAATGCAACTTTAATCTTCACCACAATCAAGGGAAGGAGACGTTATGAGTCACTTTTCACAGATTAAGGAAACCAAAGCTCAGAAGAGATGAGTTACGTGCTCAAAATCAAGCAACTCCTACATGATGGGGCCATGATTGAAAACAGGGTCGCCCTAACTTTGAAGTCATAGACCGACCGAGGCCATGCTCCTCAAGGGGATGTAGATCCCTATTTAAAATTAACATAAGAGGAACTACGAGTCATTCAGCGATTCTCCTAGTTGCTTTTACTTTATATCACTGTTCTTACAAACAGTATTCTTTTACGAACCCTGCAAGATAGTTATTATTACCATTATTTTTTAGAGGAGAAAATGGAGGCTCAGTGATATGAAATCAGAGGACAGGTTGGTGGCAGCTCTGGAACTGGTACCGGTCTTGCCGAGTAGTCTTCTTACAACTGCTGAAAACTCTCCACGATCTAGAGTTGTAATACTTAACCCCAATCCCAGCACCCCCATCTCCCAGAGCTCATGCCTTTATTTTTCTCCATAGCACTTATCACCCATCGATGTATTATATTCTGGACTTATTTATTTTGTTGGTTCTGTCTCTCCAACTAGAATGTAAGCTCTGGGACTGCAGGGATGTCTGTCTGTTTCATTCATCAGTATATCTTTATGCCTATGAAAGACTGCCTGGTATGTGCTCGATAAATTTTGTAGAACCAATGAACTATTACAAGTCTTTGTCTTGAAGTATTTTTGGTACTCTGGAAAGAGCCCTGTACTTAAAATCAGAAAACCAGGCCCCAGGACTAGATCTATGCCTTCAAGTATAACTCTTGCCTTTCCTGAGCCTCAGTTTTCCCACCTGTAAAATGGTCAGTAAACAAACCCAGCCAGGCTGGTATGTGCATTGAAGGGCTTAAGGTATGCGAAGGGCTACAGGCCACAGGCGGTCTCCTTACGAGTATTGGCCAGAAAGCTCGTCCTAGATGCCTTCCCATCCAGCTGCTCTCAGCCCCCTGCCTCACCTCTGAAATGAGGGCTTCCACGTTCAACCCCCTCGTGCTACAAGGGTGATGGGCCGCCTGTGGGGTCACATCCCCTGATGCTAAGCTCACTAAGAAGAAAAGACAACGGCCTCACAGTGGCTCAGTGAGACGTTAAAAATAAGACACATGTAAACAGAAGCTACCAGGGAACAGATGGCTCTGTGGAAACAGCTGTATCCCAGAGAAACCCCAGAATGCATTATTGTTCTCACGTGCGAGCCGCATGTCACCAGCTCTTTAATCACACAGTGGGCAGCGGAGCCCAGGGTGGATGGCGTCCAGAGCCCTACAACAGGCTGCCCGAGGCCAGCCTCCAGTGACTTTCCATGGCGTGTTAAGTTCCAGAGCCTGAAGCATCGCAGTGTTTGCCTGGGTGGCCAGGAGAGGGGATAAAGGTGGGAGTCATGGTCCAGATACCCAGAGGGTGTGTCTGGGCCACAGGAATACATCCTTCCTTCACACACCTAGGCTGTGGTTGTCACCTACCCAAACCCGCCAGGTGCTCGACCCTCCTGTTCCTTTGTCAGTCACAGCCCCTGCCCTCTTCTCCTTTTGGCTGAACCTTCCTCCCCTAACTGGCTCCTTGTGCGGTAGGTAAGAGGACAGCTCTGGAGCGAGACTGCCTTACGTAAGGTGTTAGGAACACTCCCTTTGGGATTTCAGGCCACTCAACTCTCTGTGCCTCAGTTTTCTCACCTGTAAATGGGAATCAGGTTGGACTATTCCTACCTGGTAGGCTTGATGAGGATTAAGTAAGGTAAGACAGGTCAGGAGCTTAGGTCAGTGTAGCACCTAGCACATCCCCCCGACCTTGAGGTTTGTTTTTTGTTTTGCGTTACACGGGCCTCTCACTGTTGTGGCCTCTCCCGTTGCGGAACACAGGCTCCGGACGCACAGGCTCAGCGGCCATGGCTCATGGGCCTATCCGCTCTGCGGCATGTGGGATCCTCCCAGACCGGGGCACGAACCCGCGTCCCCTGCATCGGCAGGCGGACTCTCAACCTCTGCGCCACCAGGGAAGCCCCAACCTTGAGTTTTGTTTGCATTTTGAATACAGTTTTACAATTGCTAACTTCTTTGTTTCCCTACCCAAACTGTATAAACAATTTAAGTGCAGAAATGGGTTCATTCCCCATTCCTAGCACAGGGCTTGGCATAGAATGAGGGACTGTTAATTGTGTGCAATGTACACATTAATACTGATAGCTGGGAGGGAGCAGACCATGCCTTTTTCTTATTTTCTCAGAGCCTCAGTCAGTGCTCAGCAGACCCTCTCTGAACCGTCACTGAATGGTCCTAAGGTCCATGCTTCTCCCCTCCCACGAAAGAATGAAAGTGGCCCATGGTTTGGTTTCCTTGGAAAACAGTGTTTTGGGTTCCTGGAATTTTGTCGATTAATATGCACAGCAGGCAACCAGCGAGCTAGTAATTTTTCTCTGCCTGTCCACGTGGTTTAATAAAACTTAACCACTTCATGGAAACCCCAGGGAAGAGCCCTGAGTTAGGTTCCAGGAGACGTGACTTAGAGCCCCAGCTTTTCTGTGCACATCCCTGGTGCTCCAGTTTCCTCATCCATCAACTGGGGGCAAGTGGGCGGCCCTGCCAGTCTCATGTAGACACCGGGAGGAACGGATGAAGAAATGGATATCCAGGCCACTGAAAGTGAAAGCTGAAAGTGTAAAGCAACACTCCTGAGTGTTATCTTATCCATCAGCTGTTTCTGCCTATTGTCCTAAAGCATCAAAAGGACAGGTGTCGAAAGAAGAAAGGGTGGCCTCAGAGACTCCTGACTTGGTCCGTTGTGCTGTCTTCATCACTTAGTGGCTGGAAGAGGTCAGGTAGGTGTGTTAGTTAAGGTAACACAAGCAGCCATAAAATGGACTCGGCAGACTGGAAGTTTATGACTCGCACGAAGTTCAAGCAGGTGTTCCTGATTGGCAGGCAGCTCTTCTCCAGGTTCGGGGCCCAGACTCCTTCCGTCTTGTGCCTCTGCCCTCCACAGAGCATCCTCTACTGGGGGCTCTCGCTCTGGCTGACACAGAGAAGACTGTGCGTGAGACAGTCTTAAAAGTGGTGCCTGTAGTGGCCAGAATCTGCCCACATTCCACTGACGCGGACTTGGCTACATGGTTCCCCTGCACTGCAGGAAGGTTGGAAACTCAGCCCGAGAGCAGAAGATCTCTTCCACCGAGGGAAGCACGTGATTCAGTCCTCTGCAGTCACAGAACCATCTGGTATTAGACTAGAAAGATCCCCAGAGACTGCTGAACACGGCATCGTAGTGACTTGATTATGTACAAGAACTTGGAGGAAAGACACCTGGATGTGAATCTCGGCTACTCTGTTCATTCATTGTGTGACCTTGAACAAGTGGCTAAGGCTTTCTTTATAGACCTGGACTGCTGGTGGTCTCTAAGCCACGGTGACCATGTGAGTGTTAATGAGAAAGTGCCCACAGGGCTCTCAGCCCTTACCTGGCCTAGTGAGTACGTGATCCTTGAAGCCAGATCTCTTTGTCTCGCTGTTGGGAGAAATGACTTGCTCGAGGTCACGTGGAAAATGAGGGTCAGAGGAATCAGGCCTCAGTGTCCACTTATCCCTATAATCTCTCCATGTCGTTTTTCCTGACTTCGAGCAGAGAAGTCCATCAGGCCGGAGCCCAGGGACACACTTCCCACCCATCTGAGTCCTCAGGCAGGACCAGCCATCATCTCTGGCGGCTCAGAGGTCAATCTAGGCCACTGCCCTTCAGGATGGGAAGAAATAAATGCAAACTGCTTAAAGGTCATTTTCCCTTAAGTGCAAATCTCCCTGTGCCTCAGCTGGCTGCCCAAGGAAGCAACTGAGCAAATGCATTTTATCTCAGGAGGAATCTGTCTTTTGTTTCTGTGACTTGCTTGTCAGGGGCCCCTGCTCCCCACGTGGCTGGAGTGGGTAGTGGCGGTAGCATTCAGACCCTGTTAACCCAAGTCACCCCAGCCCTGCCTTCCAGCTCAGCATCTCCCTGGAGAGATTACCTGGGTGAAAAAGAGGCAGGTTTCAAGCCGCTCTAGTCTCCTCCTTGGGATAACATCAGCCATGCAGTCAGCAATGATGAGCAGTCCTAGATTAGAATTTGAAAAGGTACATAATGCAATCATAATAACATCGCTGAGGTGTGTGTAGAACTCTACAGTTTACAAAGCACTTGTACATGCATTAGCTCATTTGAGAAAATTGCAGGGAATTACTTAAGTACAGAAAAGTATAAAGAAGCCAATAAAATTCATCTGTGAATCCACCACTCAGAGAAAAGCTTTGTTAACATTGTAACGTGTTCCCTTTGGTCTGTTTCCGTGTGGGGTTGGTTTGTTTGTCTTTTTGCTGTATTGGAACCTTACTGCATGTGCATTTTTATGGCCTGCTTTGTTCACACAGCGTTGTGTCTTCCACCAGCTCATTTGATCCTCACATCCATCCGCCAGGAGAGAAGTGATTGTGTTGTGAGATGTCCCTGGTGTGAGGTCCAAAGACTGGATTCACAGTCCAGACTGCTGCTCTCTAGCTGTAACTGGAAGATTATGGACACCTTCTGAGCCTCAGTTTCCTCTCTCGTAAAACGGAGCTCTGTGCTGAAGGATTAAATTAGTAAAGCAATGCACCTGATTTAGCACTACACCTGGCGCACAGTAGGTGCTCAGTCCATATTAGAGCAGAGGTGCAGAGCACCAGGTTGATAATCAATATAATATTAAAGCTCAAGGAAGGCATCTGTTTGGTCCAGAGTCCAATAGACTCTGACGTTTTATGTCTGACCTCATACCTGCTGTGCTTTCCACAGTACCCAGTGCGGTTGGTAAATGGCAGTGTTACCTAGATCCTATCCGTTGAGCACTGTGATGGCCACAGGTGACCTGGGGATGTGGCTGCCATTGAACCACGTTGGTACCATGAAGTTCATAGATGGAGGCTCCTTATCCCCCGGGACTGCTGGTAGACCCTCCCAGCTAGGGCAGCCATACTTTGGTAGCTCTAGGAGCATTTTCATTGGTCACTGTTCCCTTTCTTAACATGCTGTGGCTCTGAATGTATCCAACAGAGTCTTCCTGGGCACTCAAGATGCACTAGGTGTTCTGGGTTCAGGGGATTCAGAGATGGATGGGATACAGTTCCTGCCTTTAGGAACCCACGCTATGGGCGCTTTCCAGAAAATGGCTCTTGGAGCTATTTACCTTGGAATGTCATTTTCCCCAACTCGAGGGTACTGCCAGTGTAAGGCTAAGGGGGAAGAGGGAACCCCGTAACACATGCATTTCTCATGTTTTGGTCACTAATTTCCTTTCTCATGTGATGAGGATAAACTTTTTTGAAACCTCATCAAAGAAAGACCCTTTGCTCCACACGCAGGTGTCTGGCCGTGCTCACACACGGACATGCATACACATCCTCACAGGCTCCCTCTCTCTCTTCACTGGACTGGAAGCCATGCACTCTTCTCGGCATATTAAAAATACAACACAAAACAAATACCCACCAAACAGCCCTGCTTTTGCAAAGAACTTGACAGACATTTATTCTCTAAGGGGCAGTAATTACTTGTTTTCTTCAGCAGGGTGGGTGAGAAAGGGAAGGTGGGTGTCGGTTGGTTCCGCTTCCTCCTGGCAGACAACACTGCAACTTCCAGGCATATTTGAGTTCAAGGAGAAAGACATTGGGACTCTCTCTGACACTCATGAAACAGAAGGTGACCCAGCCTCATCCAGCCCCTCTTCCCCTGCCCTCCAGACCCTTGCCATGCCATCTCCTTCAGGTGACGTTTCAGCACACGTCCACCTAGGTGTCTCCGGGAGCCCAGGAATCTCCCTTTCCTAATCGTGATCACAACCACGATAATAGAGGACATTGTTGAGTCACTCCAAACACTGTGCTCTTCTTATGCAGCGTCTCCTGGAATCCTCCTGCCATCCCCTGAGGTAGCTACTGTTATTATCTCCATTTTACAGGTGAGGAAATTGAGGCTCAGAAGGGTTAAATGATTCACCCACTCTCCCAAGATTTCACGGACAGGATTGGGATCGAAGCAGTAACCTCAGCCCCTGTCCTGTGTCTGTTTCTTGACCTGAGGCTAAACAAGCATCTTTTCTGGAGAGGCAGCTTGGTGGTCCAGGGACAGAGACCCAAGTTCGACCTCCCTGGGTGATCTCAAGATCTCCAAACAGTTTTCTCAACTGTCAAGTGAGGGTTTGACACATGCCTCACTGGATGGCTCTAAGGAAAAGAAGTCAAGCACACCTAGCACCTTGCACGGAGCCCGGCACATGCTTGTTTGCTGGACACAAGCTTTTCAGCCGTCACAGACCCTCAAACTGCAAATATAGGAGCAAATGATGGGCGTAAGAATGACAAGCTTCTGTGCATAACGTTAGAGAATACAAAAGGGAAATGACACGGACACACCTCAACTTCAGTGACCGCAGCCCTCTTGTGTGCGGCAGGTATTTCTCATGCACACAGCACACGCGTATTGAGCACCTGTCCTGCGGTGGGCACGGTGCTGGGGACAATGGTGAAGTGTCACAGTCTCGCCAGGGTAGTTGCTCTTAAACAATTTCAGTTCAAACTAGCAAGTGCTTTGGTGGAATTACGGGTTCAGTGCTCTTAGAGCACAGAGAAGAAATGGAGTAGCCCTACCTGGCAGGGTAGGTAGAGAAGGTGCCATTTAAGCTGAATCTTGAAGGTAAATAGAAAGTCCGCAGGTGGGGAAGAGTGGGTGAGGTGAGGGAAGGTGTGGCAGAGAGGGAAGATGGGCCAAGTCACGGAGGCGTGGGAGGAAATGCAGGTTTGGGGAGCAGAGGGAAGACCGTTGGTGTAAGGAAGAGTATGTGGGGATTGATGGGTCAGAGAGAGAGTATACGATTGTCAGTGAGGATCTGGGTTTAGTCCTGCAGGCCAGAAGGCGTCACCTGGCTCCTAGGATCTTAGATGGAATGAGAGTTCCAGCTCCTAGCCTTATATCAAGTAGTTACCCTGCTGGCATAGAGGGAATCTTCAAATAGGCAAGGACATCGAATTGGACTTGAAAAGCTGAAGGGTATCCCTGATCACATCCTTCTTAAAGGTTAAAAATGTCAAAGATAGCTGAAAACGTCTCATAGATCACTTTGATCACAACCAGTTCCCCAAGTGGCCTTTGGGAACATATGGGTGCATTTGGAGTTGTACACAGCTGTCTGGAGAATCCTGCGAACATTTATTGGGCTGGGGCCCTGGAAACCAACCGCCCCGTGGTATGTGGGACAGACTCACACAATGAAAAGGTACCCCACACAAAATGCCAGTGACGCTGCCTGTTACCTAGTGGTCCAAACCCATAAAACCTCAGTGGTGTGCAGTGAGAAGTGTTTATGGATGCAGCTCTACTGACCTTGGCCAGGCTTGCTCACGTGATAGGCAACTGGGGAGACTCCACTCTGCTCCAGCTGTCTCTCTTCCCCCAGCAGGCTAGCCAGGCATTTTCCCAAGAAGCATGCACTTCCTCTCGAGCCCTAGCCTCAGGATTGGGGCTTTCCCCTCCATTCTGTCTGCCAAAGCAAGTCACAGGTCGGCCCAGATTCAAGGATTAGAGAAATCGGCTTTGCCTCTGTAGTGGGCAGCACCAAAGGTCACATGACAAAGGGGAAGGATATGGGGGAGGGGGCAGTGAAGAAACTGGAGCATTTAATGCAGTCAGCTGTCAGCACACATCTTGAGAAATAATATCAGAGCTTAACCTGTCAAGGCAGTGGTCTTTTTTTTTTTAATAAATTTATTTAAAAAAACAAAATATTAAACAAAAAAGAAAAAAGTCTTTTTTCAGAAATACAGACACAAAAATTACAAGATCAGCATAGTCTTAATATAAAGCAAACAAAATTTACCATGATTTTGAACTACTGGTAGAGAATAAAGAAGGATAATCCATTTGACCTTAACAGTAAAATCATTGGAACTGTAGACAAAAGAATAATCATAGCATATCACCTAGTTCAAAGCAGTGGTCTTAATTGATAGGTCATAAAGGAGTGAGTGAATATATTTTCCTGTTGGTTTAGAGATTTTATATATCTTCTTTTTGGAAAAACGTTCTGTTGCATTCAGCTCTTCATAACTCTAGTCATGTGAAGTTTAATCTATATTCAACTATCTGTCATCACGTGATGGACAAGGTTCATGTAACAGAAGAAATATTGGAAGCAACCATGTGACCTTTGGCAAATTATTATTTTCTTTAAATACGTTTTATTGAAATACAACTTGCATATGATAAATCCACCCGTTCTGAGTGTACATGTATTTTCACAAATGCGTACACCCAGATAACCATCACTCTGAGCATGACGTAAGACATTCCCATCACCCAAAAAAGTTCTCTCCTGCCTATTCCCAGCCCATTCATTCTGCTACCGCACGTCCACTGATTGAATTTCCATAACTGTCGAAGTTCTTTTACTTGTTCATCGCAATTTTTCACCTATAAGGCAAGCATAGTCAGTCCCACCTGCCTGGGAGGGATATTGTGTATCGGCAGATCTGGAAACCTGTATATCTGCACCTGCTTATGTGAAATGCTGAGTTCCTAGTTCCCTGTTAGCAGGACAGCTCACTCTTTCGCTAGTTGGGTAGGAAGGAGAATAGGAGAGGTAAGTAAAGAACTCCTACAAAGAAGATTAATAAAGTAAAAGGTGTCAGAGCCTTAGAAGAGAGGGAGAAGAAGAGTGGGTACTGAGACTGATTAAACTTGGATGAAATTAAAAGAAAAGATGTTTTGTTTCGTTTATGGGTTTGCGTTTTCTTTCCAATACCTGGTACAGAGATTGAAATCTGTAGCTCTGGAGAGAGAAAAGCACCAGGTCACACAAAGGTACTGCTCCATTTGGTTCCCGTTACTCTGTTCATAGACGACAGTTCCCCCCTGTTATTTGAGATTGTTGTGCTGGGTCATGAAGGAAAACGTTTTTTGTTTTGTATAAGGACTTTGTGGTTGCTTATACATTTGTCAGTGCCACCACCATCACTGTTAGCTCAGAGCGTCTCATTCCTCAGAGGGTGAGGCAGCTGCCCTTTATCATCACCTCTTTGAAATCAGATTAAATTGCAGAGGAAAATGAAAACAGGATCCTGTCCTTCTCTGATTGGCCCATCGGTAAGGTCCAATGGGTAACAAACTCGGGAGGACAGGGCACAACAGGCAGGCCCCCTCGGGGATTTTCTTCTTGTTTCCAAGCCCTCTTGCCTACCTTTCAGCTCCAGAAGCAGCTCTCTGAGCTGGATGAGGACGACTTGTGTTATGAGTTCCGGCGAGAGCGTTTCACCGTCCACCGAACCCACCTGTACTTCTTGCACTACGAGTATGAGCCCACTTCAGACAACACGGACGTCACCCTGGTTGCTCAGCTCTCCATGGACAGGTAAGCAGACGGGCCCTCACCCTCCACACAGTCCCCTTGCCGCTGCCCTTCACCCAGTCGAATGGAGAAGGGAGAGGTGGCCTCACAGGCTTAGAACATTGAAGCCTGATAAGATAGGGCTGATGTCTCATCCCCTCTCCAGCACTGAGAACCAAGGGCTCCTGGCTCCTGATGGTGCTGGTTGTTTGTGAGGGTGAAGAATTGATTCTAAAAAAATAGAGCTCTACTCACATTACCTCAAGGAAAGGGGGAGTGTATTATAGGGAAACACATGGACTGGACCCACAGTTGCTGCTGGAAAGCAATTGTTTGTTTTCCTTATATCCGTGTTGATGCAGGCATCATTCCTGGAACCTTTATCAGGAAGTACTGACGTGATCCCTGCCCTCATGTGGCGTTTGGTCTGTTGCACTGATTCTCAACCTTGACTGGGGACAAATTGAATCACCTGAGGAACTTTTAAAACAAGTTCATGGTCAGGTTCCATTGCAAAGCAGTTAAGTAAGAATCTTTGTGGGGTGGAGACCTTGAATTGTTTTGAGTTTGCCATGTGCAGCCAGCATTGAGAAAATGGGACTAGCGGTATAAAAACAGCAAATAATTAAGTCAAATGATTATAATTGTGGTAAGTGCTTTGACGGATGAAACACATATTATCAATGTCAAGGGAGAGACCTTCTTTAGGTGGCATGGTCAGGAGAGGTCTTTCTAAGGAGAGGACATTTCTGCAGAGACTTGAGGATGAGAAAAGGAGTTAGGTAGGTGAGTTGCTGAGAAAAGTTTTCCAGGCAGACAAAATAGCAAGTGCAAAGGCCCTGCAGTAGGAAGGGCCTTGTGTATTCAGACACCTGATAGAAGACCAGTGTGACTGAAGCATCACTTGAGAGGGGGCTTGAGAGGAAAGTTGCATGAGGTTAAGTTTATAAACATTAGAAACTCATAAAATATTTGGATTTTATTCTAAACGTGGTTGAGAACCTATTGTAGGAATTTCACAAAGTTTTATGCTGTAATTTATATTTTTGAAAACATCTCTCTGGCTGCCAGGAGGTGAATGGATTCAAAGCCTTTCAGGGCTCTGCAGTTTTTCTGTACCTGGCCGTCCTATGTGCCTTGTGCGCACCTCAGCTAACCAGCTTCCTCTTTGATTTACTGATGTCCACAGTGGCTGCCCTTGCCCTAGTTTCCTTCATGTCATTCCCCCTCGACTCCCACAATTAGGAAGGGAGCTTGATGGTCTCATTCTGTCTTTGAGCCGCTTTGGAGATGCCTGTCCAGCCTATGGGTGAGACTCCATGGGGTCATTTTAGGATTAAATGAGTTAACGCCTGTAAAGTGCTGAGTGTGCACGTGGCACACTTAGTAAGTGTTCAGTAAATGTCACTTGTGATTAGTCATGAGTGATTGAAGAATGAGTGAACAAACAAAGGAACAGCACTGGGACACTAAAAGGCTCACGGACAGGAAGCAGTCTGGGAGTTCGGGAGAGTGAGGGCGACCTTGCCTCCGGAGGCAGCCGGGAATGATGCGTGCTGAGAGCGGCTATGGAAGCAGGTTCCTTTTTGCTTTGGGAGTCCCTCTGCTTATTAGCAAATGACGGCTCACAGAATTAAATGGCTTCATGGCTAGTGGTTTCCTGGAGATGCACAGCCTCCGGGACACCCGTACAGAAACTCAGAGAACTTGCTGACCGTAACAGGTAACAAAGACCAAACGGGATAAGAAGGACAAGCACAGAGCTTCTGGCTCCAGCTGGGTCCTTGCCCTGCTGTGTCATCTCAGGAGAGGTCTTTCCTTCCCGTGGCCTCACTTTTCTCATCTCCAGAATTCACGTGATTGCTCAGCAGATACTGTGTAAGCACCTGTTAGAATCACGTGCCAGCCTCTTGTGGGGCTGGGACTGCGTAACCCTATTCCTGCCTTCAAGGAGTATGTAGTGTATTCAGAGTTCAGACCATGTATTCGTTTTCTATTGTTGTTTAATAAATCACCACGGATTTGGCAGCTTTAGAAACACATTTTTTTTTTTTTAATTTGACAGTGTCTGGGTCAGGAGTCTGGATATGTGTTAGCAGGTTCTCTGCTTGCGGTCTGAGGCCTGAAATCCAGGTGTTGGCTGGGCTGCAGTCTCGTCTCGGAGTCAGAGTGCACTTCTAAGCTCATTCAGGCTTTGGCAGGATTCGGCTCCAGGACCGAGGTCCCCGTTTCCTTGCTGGCTGTTAGCTGGGGTCCTTCTGAGCTCCTGGGGGCCACCCTCAGGTCTTAGCCGTGTGGCCCTCTGAGCATAGCAGCTTACTTCTTCAAAGCCAGCAGGAGAATCTCTCCAGCCTGTTATATGACATAGTCACAGGGGTAATATCCCATCATATTCCCAGGTTCCGCTCGCACACAAGAGAGGGGTGCTACAGGGTGATACGCCAAGGCAGGGGCAGGAGTCTTGGGGCCAGCTTAGAAGTCTGGCGGGCACAGGCAGGGAACAGGTTCTGACCACAGAGGGATGCTCCAGGAGGAGCCCCCATCCTGGCCGGGGCAGAGAAAGGAAGAGAGAGCATATGTCCCCGAGGGAGGCTGAGTGGACTGACAGTAGAAGGCTCGTAGGGAGAGAAGGAGCCCCCTGCCAGCCCCCAGGTAGAGCGTGCAGCATATCCACAGGATGGAGAGGATGCCAGGCCCTCTGGGGCACACACGGTTAGAGCTTAGGTGCTTGTGCTCAGGGTGAGGGTGAGGAGAGCAAAAGATCTCGGCCAGGTAGGCAGGGCTTGGGGAAACCGGGAGAGGTGGGCAGCCCTTCCAGCTCAAACCTGCCAGGCTCCCAGTGAGGCTCCATGAGGGACTGGCCTAGACCAGTGTCCCAAGTCACCCCTCCCCTTCCTTATCAGCCTGGGTGTACACACCCTTCCCCACCAAGCACAACAGCAAGTCACCCGCCATAACTGTCGCTCTTTACGTTTATTTTTCCTTCTCCTCTATGCCATTTAAAATGAAAACAAAACCTAATCCTTAATATTCGTGCTGCATGATGGTCTAGATGGGTCTTCTGTTCTCCAGGCGGCATAAATGTATCTCAGACGAGGCACCTGAAGTCCAGATACTAGGATCTGGCCAGGTGAGTGAGTTCCAGGTGATCCCAGGTTCCCATCAGAGCATCCTGGTTTTCCTTGGTCACGTTCACGACTGCTATTCGTACATTCAGCTTGTCACCAAGATATTCTTCATCAAGATCGGTAGCCAGTGGTCACCTGCAAACTCAGGTGAAAATGTGAGAATCTCTGGGAAAGCCCTGGGACATATTTACATTCAGTCAGTACTTGCTAGGTCTGTGTTCTCTGACCCCGGCATCTGCACATGGTAGGTATTTAGGAGAGAGAAAGTGATGTAGGGGGGAAAAAAGAGAGGAAGACTTGGGTTCAAAGTCGAGTTGCACCACTTCCTAACCGTGTGAATTTGGGCAAGTTATTCAGGCTGTTTGAGCCTCACTCTACTTACCTATGAAGTGGCAGTAATATCGTCAAGTTCACAGATTGCTGTCTGGGTTTTATAAAGTAAGATGCTGCAAAGTGCCCAGTGATTAGCAAGTGGGCCACGAATGTTAGCACACTTTCCTTAATGTTTTTCACCTTTATGCTGGCTATGGCATTACAAACAATTAGAAGACAAACATTTTTAATTATTAACAACTCAAATCCATCCTTATGTATACGCTTGTTATTAACAAAAGAATACAGACAGGACAGAGCCCCTCTTTCTGTGGCCAGCCCGAAGCATCCAGCCTGGGCTGCAGGAAACCCGGCAGGACCTCCCCTCCCAGCCGGCTTAAAAGAAAGCCCCGGCACCTCTCACATCTGCTGCAAACACTAACCTCAGACGCCTTCCCTTCAGAGCACACACATCCCCCAGCATGGCAGGCGTGTGTTCCCCTGACACGCTGTGACAAGTAGTGCCATCCAGACAATACCTCAGAGAACCCAAGGAATTCCACACCCTAGCAAGAGACACTTAGCGGGACATAATCAAAAATTACAAAGCAGCCGCACAGGTGGATGAAGACGGCAGAAATTCCTCCTTCCACACCGCCATCCCACATATCCAATTATGATGCTGCAGGCTGACTGGTGCCTGCTGGATTGATTTTTAATTGAGGAAACATTTCGGGTGTGTTTGTAAACCTTTGAGTCAGAAGTAGGCCCTACGTGAGTGCCACAACGAATTAGGGGAGCCAGCATGCAGGCTCCCGTGCCCAGCTCCCTCTAGAATTCCGTTCAGAAAGAATGAACGTTGCCTGCTGCAGCTGTGGAGCTGGGAGGGCTGCTCCTCACACAGGCGCTCGCCCAGGAAGCTTCCCTCCCATCCCAGCAGCGGATGAGAATGGTTGAAAGGACAAAGCGGGCTGGCTAGGAGGGATCCTGATCGCAGCATCTCTGCCACCTGTCCGGGAGACGCTTGCTCGGTTTCCTGCTCCTTGGATGAAGTCCCTGAAGTACCAGCTACAGTTCCAGGGAATCGTGTGGCTGACGGGCTTTCTCTCTGTTTTCTGCAAGCGGGAGGAAAGAGGACGTGAGCCGAGCTGATGGGGTCCCATCCTGTAGGTCCCATCCCTCTGCTGGTAGCACAGCATCTTCTGGGAGTTTGTTAGAACGCAGATGCACGGACCCCATCCCAGGCCTGCCGAACAGGAATCTCTACAGTGGGTCCCAGGGATCTGTGTTGTAATAAGCCTCCCAGGTGATCCTGAGCCAGCTGAAGCTGGGAAAGCATCGTTCTAGAGAGTGAAAGGCACTCCTTTCCCCATGCAACAGCCAGGGCGATCTTAATCTGGTCACATCATGCTTTCTCAGTGCCTTTAGAACAGTATTAGAGCTGTCCACCGTGACCTTGAAGGCCCCATATGACCCGGCACCTGCCCAGCCCCCAAAGCCTCTCCTTCTGCCCCTCACTTACCTGTGTGTCATCCACACTGGTCCTGTTTCTTCTTTCTTGAGCATGCTAAACTCTGTATCCCAAGGGCTCTTCCCTCTTCTTGGAAAGCTTTCCACCCAGGCTTTCTCAAGGCCAGTCTTTCTCATTATCCGGGGCTCACATTGACGTCTCCTGCAGGCCGGCCCTCACCGTCCCTCTTTATCCTGTTTCCTGTTCTGTTGCCCCTCTGACACTCAGTTCACTCTGAACTTACCTTGGTTTGTTTATTTCTTCTCTCCAGAAGTGCAGGAACCTTGTCCTTCTCGTTCATTCTGGGGCCCAGGACAATGCCTGCACATTGCACATACTCACAGGATATTTGCTGGAGGACCACGTGTTCCAAAGGGAGGAGTTGAACGTGAGAAGGAAATCACAGCTGTCATGTACAAGTGCCTGCTGCACATCCAGCCCTGTGACAGACACTTGAGAGTCATGAGTAAGCAGGCTGTTCACACAGCGGCGCTCGCAAGGTTCTGAGAGCAGCTCCAGGCAAGCCCCACCACACAAGCACTTTTCAGCGCCCCTGGCTGTGTCATGTTGCCAATGCCCCGTGGCCCAAAGCATGTCCCACGGCCAGCCCAGAATCAGTGTGGCAGAGGGCATTACCAAAAGGTGTAGATGGATAGCGGGAGAGGAATTTGTAGCCATTTTGTCGTCAACAAAGGTATTATTATCCCCTCTTTGCATATGTGGAAGTGGAAGCTCAAAGAACTATCGTCACTTGCCCAGAGATGCTGACACAGGTCAGAGTTCAAACCCAGTTGTGCCTGAGCCCAGAACCCACAGTTGGCCTCTGTACCCCACAGCCTGCCTTGCCCTGTGTACCAGATTGGAGTCATCTGCCTTGTAGGGAGTGGGTTCCCCATTCCAGCACAGACTGAGTGGCCACCTGCCCGGGCTGCTTGGCCAACTGACGTTCTAGAATTCCTTCCAACCGCAGTCTTTTAGGTTTCGAATCAGCCATCTCCCTGCCTGCTCCCTTTCACCTACACAGACTGTCTGGGGCTTCCTGTCTCAGTAGGGCTCCCTGGGGGAAGCCCTGCTTCTTTCTAGGTCTTGCAGACAATATCTCTGGCCGTTCCTGAGCCTTTGCCATCCTCTTCCCGGCATGAAGCGATGGCGGGCTCTGTGGGGGAGGGGAGAGAGCGTGGGACAGGGGTCCTCGCATCAGCCCTTCCTCTCGTACACGGTGTCCTTTTCAGCAGGTCGTGCTCCTCTCTGAGGCTGAGGCCTTTCATCATAACAATGTTATAATCAGACTAAAAGTCTCAAAGATTCTTTCCAAACAGGTAGGAATTACCCATTTTTTGAATTAATCTTTGTCTCTTGAAACACTCTCCGTTGGCCCAGGTCCTTGCTGTGCCAGATCCTTTCTTCCTACGTTAAGACACCAAAGAAAGACTCGGCACAAAACTCAACAGGAACTGCACAGGGACAGACCTTAGGGAATAGGTGTGGAGAGAAACAACCAGGAGAAGGATGGAGAGACTGGGGGATCTTGGACTCCAAGAGGGACCAGGGAGAAGAAGGAAGGAATAGAGGGAAGCTGACACCCAGGTCGGAACACATTTCTGTTTGGGGAAACAGGTGATGAGAAGATATTTGGGGACATCTTTCTCAGCCAAAAGCCAGTTCGTGTTGAGCAGTGGTCTGGATCCCTGGCACTGGGGTCAGACCTGGGTGCAAATCCAGCCCCTCCACTCTGTAGCTGTGTGACTTGAAAGAAGTCATTTCAGCTCCTGGAGCTTCCTCACCTATAAAACAGTGATTGAGAATCTCCACTCTGTTTATAGCATTACTGTAAATGTTACAAATTTACATTTACATTTTGGACAACAGCCAAAATGTGTTGGCACGCTGTGAGCAACAGATAAATGGTAGAGACTTATTGTATCGTGATCACGCTTTACGTATCATCATCATTACGATGAACCTCGCTCAGTTTGTCTGTCTGACTGTTGTTCGGGTCCTGGCAGAGAGCTTGGTTTTAAGGGAAAAGAGAGACTGGAGCTAGTGGCAGAGAGACAGAAGTGATTGCGCCATGATTCGTTTTCACTCAGTGAGTTTCTTTGGGACATCTGGCGCCATTTCCTGTAGCGTCTGCATGGATATGATGTTTGTCACATCAGCAGCCCCTTTCTCCTGAGAACCCTAAGTATTTTGTGTCTCTGTTTTCACTCTGAACTTTTCAGAGGTGGGAAGATGGGGCTGGACCAGGCAGGGCTTGCTCCCTGCTCGGAAAACTCGGACACAGAGTCCAAAACCAGGTCAGTGGGAGAATCCACAGCAGAAGCTGGTCTCTCTTCACACTCGGTCAGACATGCCTCCTGCATCCACTCCCTTTAGCAGCTCTGACGTCCACATAGTAGAAATTATCCTTGCCCTGTACTCCCCAAATCTTAAAGGATTGGTACAAACATCGCTCCCATCCAAGTGCAGAGTCCTCCCATTTTGCAGACAATGCAACTGAGGTGCAGGTGGGATAATTCAAACTCCCAGATTCTCAAGAGCCCAGCAGAAACCAGGGCCCTTGTAGCAGAGGCCGAACACAAATTTCAGTGAAATCAAGCATTGTGGAGAATGTAGTGCCTCTTTCAAAACTGGCAGGGGTCAATTTGATTAACAAGTGCTACAAAGTATGAGAAATGGAGGGCATTTTACCCTGATGAATATCTTAATCCTCCTTAGTGAAAGAGGAAGCAAATCCACGAAATACCAATTCACAGAATTACTGAGAGGAAACTGAAAGTCCATCAGGAAAGCCATTGACACAAGATAGGTGTGCCCATTTTCTTTTGTTTAGAAGCATGGAAATGCGTGGAATCTATTTCCTGGTAATTGTCCGAATAAAGTGGGCATTCTGACCAGGAGACTACTTGATTATGTACCTCTTGCTGGGTAGGGAAAATTGAAATAGGCTTTTGCTGTTTCTTAACCATAGATTTCATGTACCAGGCACTTCTAATGCTTCTGGGGGGTGGGGGGGAGGGAACATTTTTATAGATTTCTCCTCAAACATTTTTGCAGAACCCTCTTGGTTGGGAGCATCTTTCGTTTTTTTCTCTGGGCTCTGTTCCCACCCCACCCGCACTCTCCCTGGCTCAGCGCCTCTCGGGTAGCCTTGCAAAATTGCCTGGTGCCCTGGAGCAATAAGCGCTCTGAAAAATGAAGACACCGTCACCCCAGGCTCACTTCTGTCCCCAACATTCACATGGGTTTTTTTCCTTGCCTTTGCCAGACACCCAAGAGTATTATCTTCTCACTGTCTTCAAAGTCCTATCCAGAAACCTAGCCACACACATTTGGTGCAAGTCCAAGAACCAAAGCTGACTGGACCTCTAGAGCCTCAATTCCTTCATCAGGAAAATGGGAGAAATGACAGATGAGGCACAGGGTTTGGGGGAGAATTCTGGGAAGTGTCTGGTGCATAGTAATGAGTCAGTGATTGTGGTTATTATTACTCTTGTTTTTACTGTTTGTTTTAATGCTCCTTGTAACTCCGTTTGGCTAAATCTCCTATGGCTGGTCCCTGCTTCAGGAGAGTGGGAGGGCTGCTGTACACCTTTGCTGAGGGAGAAGGAAAGGTATAGGAGTTTTAAGCTGGAAAGGGATCTTTACATCATTTACTGTATTTTTTCCCACCCACTGTTGAAAAGAGGAGTCTGAAAAGAAAAAGCTTAATATAGTGGGATGTGACGCTCTCCATATCACCCCTCTGGGTGGAAGCATTCAAACACTAGACACAAAAAGGGGAGTGGTATTGTGCCCATTTTACAGATAAAGGAACTGAGGTTTGGTTATTGGCCTCCATCACACAGTGATTAACATTTAGAGCAGGGGTTTGGATTTGGAGCTGACTGACCAACTGTGGATGGAGATGGAGTTCCCCAGCCCCAGGCTAGCGGACAGGACAATGCGCGGATACACAAATGACACCTGTAGATGCAGATGAGGCCCGCGCATGCGCGGATGGGTCAGGTGTCCCGTCTCTTGCAGGCTCCAGATGCTCGAGGCCATCTGCAAGCACTGGGAGGGGCCCATCAGCCTGGCCCTCTACCTGTCGGACGCTGAGGCCCAGCAGTTCCTCCGCTACGCACAGGGCTCGGAGGTGCTCATGGGCCGCCACAACGTGGCCTACCACATCGTGTACAAGGAGGGCCAGTTCTACCCCGTGAACCTGCTGCGCAACGTGGCCATGAAGCACGTGGGCACGCCCTACATGTTCCTGTCCGACATCGACTTCCTGCCCATGTACGGACTCTATGAGTACCTCAGGTGAGGACCCATGGGGCTCAGGCGCGGGCAGTGCCAGGGCCAAAACCCCCCTTAGGATCGTCGTCTAGTCCAGTGTTCCCTCTGTCAATGGGTCAGCCAAGACCCAGAAGGGGAGAGCACCTGCCCAAGTCCACCCATAGATAAATGGCCCGACTGCCGGGTTTGGAGGGACGGTTAGGCTATCAAGTGTCTGCATTTTTACGATGATCAGACTAGAACCCCAGGTGGCCTCATGAAATGTTTATGGCAGAGCTTGGTCCAGGAAGCATCTCCTGTCTCCCAGTCTAATGCTCTTCCTATAGCTTTTATGAAAACATATCATTCCTCTTGCAATTTTGGATCAGACAGCCTTCATCTAAACATTCTAGAAAGATCACTGCCTTTTCTGGAAAACAAATCAAAGCGGTGGTGATGGCGAACATTTATTGAAGTGTTCGCTGAGTGTCAGGCACTGTTCTGAATGCATGACAAGTGGCATTTCATTTCCTCCCCTTGCGGAGTCCCTGCCACGGGTACTATTATCATTCTTTATGTTCCCAGCGGGAGACTGGGAGCGAGATGGGGAGCTCACACTAAAGTGGGAGCTGGGGTCAGCCGGCCTGACTCTCTGTGACTGCATCCAGCTCTCCCCATGGTGGGGGGGGGGGCAGGCAGGCGTCCAGCAGCTGGGGAGAGCTCTCAGGTTGTTGCGTTTATTATGGAATAACAAACCATCTGAACTGGAAGGGACTATGGAATTCACCTAGGCCAAAAATCCCCACGTGAGCAAACTAAAGTCACAAGATGTAAATGGTCAAAATTCGTTTTAATCCTTTATCACTGTCGTTTGTCAACATGAGTTATCTCTGCTGTCAAGTGAGTACCTTCCTGATCCAGGTACCATGAGGGGTGGTTTGCATATATTAATTGTCCTGCTGGAGCCACACTTCAAGCCCAAAAGGCAGGCATGGTTACCCCCTCCCTTTTATTGTGGTGAACGGTGAGGCTCAGAGAAGCAAAGTAACCTGCTCAGGTGCACCTAGGCTGCTCCGGGATTTGAACCAGTATCTGTCAGACCCCAGGTCTGCAGCCTGCCCTGCTTCATACTTGTCTGGGTGCTCTGGGGTCTATGACTGTCCCAAACAGAGCAGGGTCTGAATTCTCTGTCTCCTGGTCTCTTGCTCTCCCCCACTTCCCTCCCTCTGTGTGTGTGTGTGTGTGTGTGTGTGTGTGTGTGTGCGTGCGTGTGCGCGCGTGCGCCTGTCTCTGTCTCACTCTCAAAAGAGCTCCCACAAGAGTCTTCAAACCTTTGGTACTAAAGCCAGAGCATGGATGTGATACGAGCTCCCCCCATGCCCTGCTCTCTAGATCAAGGGAAGGCAGACTGTTCTCTGTCCACTGTCTGAGTCAGGTTTCCTTCCAGGGTTATCTTGGGATGCCATAGCATCAATCTCTCCCCTCTGAGCAGGTGGAGTCCCTTCCAGACTGTCTTTATGAAGAACAACAGGTGATGAGAAAACCGTAATGCAAAGAGTCATGCACCACAATGTTCATTGCAGCTGTATTTACAATAGCCAGGACATGGAAGCAAACTAAGTGTCCACTGACAGATGAATGGATAAAGAAGATGTGGCACATATATACAATGGAATATGAGCCCTAAAAAGAAACGAAATTGAGTTATTTGTAGTGAGGTGGATGGACCTAGGGTCTATCATACAAAGTAAGTCAGAAAGAGAAAAACAAATACCGTATGCTAACGCATATATATGGAATCTAAAAAAACAAAAACAAAAAAACGATTCTTATGAACCTAGGGGCAGGACAGGAATGAAGACGCAGACGTAGAGAATGGACTTGAGGACACGGGGAGGCGCAAGGGTAAGCTGGGATGAAGTGAGAGAGTGGCATGGACATATATACACTATCAAATGTAAAATAGACAGCTGGTGGGAAGCAGCCGCATAGCACAGGGAGATCAGCTCGGTGCTTTGTGACCACCTAGAGGGGTGCGATAGGGAGGGTGGGAGGGAGACGCGAGCGGGAGGGGATATGGGGATGTATGTATATGTACAGCTGTTTCACTCTGTTATAAAGCAGAAACTAACACACCACTGTAAAGCAATTATACCCCAATAAAGACGTTTAAAAACAACAACAACAGGTGAGCGACCCCGAGTCAACATAACCCTCAGTCAGGGAGGATGAGAGGTGTCTTCCCAAAAAGCATTGGCTGTGGTAGGGAGCTCTGTGAACCCTAACTCCTGACCCTGCAGGGACGCCAGGAATGGAGCTGTCTTCCAGCTCCAGCTGGGCCTTGGGATACCAGTGTGTGGAGTGAGGGCGCCCCCGTGTGGCCAGACAGCACTTTCAGCCCCTGATTCCTGTGAATTGTGAAACCTCTGCAGCTTGCAGCATGATGACAGGCTCTGGGTGTGTCGGGCGGGGCTTTCAAGGGAACAGACGGTAGGGGTGAGGGCTGCTCTCCCCCAGCAAGAGAGAGTCTTCGCTATTGGACCACAGCCCACCTTCTGGGGCTCTTCTGCGGGAGCACCCGCAGAGACTTCCTTCCAGCTAGTTGAAGGTGAACTGGCCCCACCTTAAAAGTCTGTAGTCTCTGCTCCCCCATCCAAAGACTATAAAATTTTGCCTCGTGGGCCTCGTGATTTGAAAAACATTACACGTGAACAGACTGCGTTTTATGTCATCTTCCTATGTTTTATTGATCAAAGACGTCAGTAACTGCTAATCATGACCTTACCCAACGTGAGATAACTGGTATTGCCCATTAATTAACATTTCCTTACTACACAGTCACCTGAAGTTTGAGTTGGCCTTTAGCCACCTCCTCACAAGAAGGTATGTGGTTCCCCTCACGCATTTTGAAATATTGCAGATTGCCCCTGAAACCCCATTCCTTTCTTCACAGGCCCTATGGGAGTCCAGAGACCCTGAGTTGAGAATAACTGATCTTGTCCAGTGTTTTTTTACTGCACATGTGAAAACAGACCAGAGAAGCAAAGCGACTTCCATCTAGAGTGAAAAGATAGCGGGACTTTCCGGATTCTTTCTTCTCCATCCATAGTATCCATTCATTTAGTGAGTAACCATTTACGAGGCACCTTAGGGGCCCCCACATCTGTGAACCACACAGATAGGATCTGTGAATCCCAGAGGTTTAGACGAACAGGAATGACAGTTGAGCAAAGACGCAGACTCCTTAGGTACTGTGATGGGTGTGTCCTTTCCCAGGGTTTTCAGCCTCATCTCGGGGGGAGGCAGTATAGGAAAAGATGTACTGAAGAGGTTAGATCTAAATGGAGGCCTGAGGCTGAGCTGGAGTTTGCCAGGAGAGGGGACGATGTTCCAGGTAGAGAGAGAGATCCATTCTGGAGAGGCAGGTGGCCAGAGCCCTGATGGGGAGAACAGCAAGAGATGATGTGGCCAGAAATGTAAGCCAGGGTGGGTCCCTCAGGACTTCTCATAAAATACGCTAAGGAGTTTGGGCTTTATGAGGCGGGGTGGGGGGGGTGGGTAATGGAAGATCCCTGAGAGAATGGCATGATTAGATGTGCATTTAAGGAAGATCACTCTTGTTGCATCAGGGAAGGATCACAGTCAGTAGGGCCAGAGGAGATAAGTTAGGGGACTCTTGTGTTCATTCTGGTGAGAGATGTTGGAGGCCTAGTGAAGGGATCAGAAGTAGCGGCAGAGACAGGTAGATGGACCAGAGAGAGATTCTGCAGCTGAAATCAGTAACTGTCTGCAAAGGTGGCTGGGCTTTGGAAGCAAGACAGGGAACCTCTTTCAAATGTTGTCACCTGAGGCTTCCTTTTCAGAAGCCTGTACCTGGAAGTCCTGCCTGCTTTGGCCTGTGTCTCGTGCCCGCCCCCTCTTGGTCTGCTGTGCCCACGTCCTTCCCGGACTAAGCAGGATATCATGGCATTGACTCTGAGTGTCATGGTGGACAGGCACCTGCTGCGACCCTGGTTCCAGCTCGCACTCTGTGCCCTAAAAAACTGTGTGACTTCCAACAATTCTGTTTTTTTCAACCTGTTTCCTCATTGTGAAATGAATAAGTGGACTTACATCAGGAGTCACAAACACACATGCCTGCTGGGGCCAGGACCTCGGCCTAAAGGAACCAAGGATGCTGACTACAATTCACTAGGGACACTGGAGCCCCCATCTCAGGCAGCTGCCACCTCTGCGTTCTGATTGTGGAATTCTTGCTCTGGAGAGGGGAGAGGGCAAGGCGAAGGTCTTTATATTTTTCAAGAGGAGCTAGAAATCTGGATTTTCATGTTTTAATTTTTAGTGTTGACAACTAATTTTTTAAAAAATTTAAACACTGTTGAGTCAGACCAAACATGTCTTCAGGATGAATAGACCCTTCTCATCCCCACAGACCACCAGTTTGTGACCTCTGACCTTTTTTAAAAAAATTTTATTGGGGTATAGTTGATTTATAATGTTGTGTTACTTTCTGGTGTACAGCAAAGTGATTCAGTCATACATATACATATATTCATTCTTTTTTAGATTCTTTTCTCATATAGGTTATCACAGAATATTGGGTAGAGTTGCCAGTGCTGTACAGTAGGTCCCTGTTGGTCATAGTAGTGTGTGTGTGTTCATCCCAAGCTCCTGATTTATCCCCCCCCCTCACCTTTCCCCTCTGGTAACCATAAGTTTGGTTTTGATGTCTGTAAGTCTGCTTCTCTTTTGTAAATAAGTTCATTTGTATCTCTTTTTTTCATTAGATTCCACATATAAGTGATAACATATGGTATTTGTCTTTCTCTGGCTTATTTCATGTAGTATGATAATCTCTAGGTCCATGCATGTTGCTGCAAGTGGCATTATTTCATTCTTTTTTATGACTAATATTCCATTATATATATGTATGTACCACATCTTCATCCATTCCTCTGTTGATGGACATTTAGGTTGCTTCCATGTCTTGGCTATTGTAAATAGTGCTGCAGTGAAAACTGAGGTGCATGTATCCTTTCAGACTATGGTTTTCTCCAGATATATGCCCTGCCCAGGAGTGGGACTGCCAGATCATGTGGTAGTTCTATTTTTAGTTTTTTAAGGAACCTCCATCCTGTTCTCCATAGTGGCTGTATCAGTTTCCATTCCCACCAACAGTGCAAGAGGGTTCCCTTCTCCACACGGTCTCCAGCATTTATTGCTTGTAGACTTTTTGATGATGGCCATTCTGACCGTTATGAGGTACTAACTCATTGTAGTTTTGATTTGCATTTCTCTGATAATTGGTGATGTTAAGCATCTTCTTATGTGCTTTTTGGCCATCTGTATGTCTTCTTTGGAGAAATGTCTATTTAGATCTTCTGCCCATTTTTTGATTGGGTTGTTTGTTTTTTTGATATAGAGCTGCATGAGCTGTTTGTAAATTTTGGAGATTAATCCCTTGTCGGTATGACCTCTGACCTTGATCATTTCTAGGAACTAGAATTTTGAGAACTGGTAAGGAATACGATTCTATCAGAAGTCCCAAGTAAGCGTGCACTGTCCTTTTCATGTGAAGATAACCATACTGACTTGCCATTAGCTTAAGGAAAAATTTCTTCTGTGTGAGGTAAGTGTTATTACAGGTGACCAAACCGAGGCCCCAGAGAGGTTAAATCTTAGGGCCAGAGGAGGAAGGTGGCCACCCCTCTACAATAGCCTGCTTATTAACGGAAGGGGCTAGATCCCTCCCAGAACCCAGGATACCGGAGCAGGCTGATCGGCAGCCCTTTGATTAGACCCCCAAACACTCACCCATATCACCCCTTTTGGGGAGCCTACTAGGTTACCAAAAAAAGTTCAGCATCATAGCTCCCTGAGCAGTTGCTTAGCAACCAGCTATTATCATAGCGAAAACAAACAGATCAACTGGAAAATAATGAAATCGGTTACATGCATGGGCATAGCTGCAGAGTTTCACTAAAATATCACTCCCACCCCTTCACCTGTGTCTTCTAAGAAATGAGGGTGGAGGGCTTCCCTGGTGGCGCAGTGGTTGAGAGTCCGCCTGCCGATGCAGGGGACATGGGTTCGTGCCCCGGTCCGGGAAGATCCCACATGCCGCGGAGCCTGCGCGTCCAGAGCCTGTGCTCCGCAGCGGGAGAGGCCACAACAGTGAGAGGCCCGCATACTGCAAAAAAAAAAAAATGAGGGTGGAGATGTGCAGCTTTTACTCCTGATTTCAGAAATGTCAAGTGAAATTCAGCAGGCGTGGCAGAAGTCACGCAGACCGGCCTTTGCCTGCAGGTCTTACCGTGCTTGTCAAGGATGTGACTCGGGGTTGCTTATTTCGTCTCCCCAGTCCTCTGCTTCCTCAGTTAGTAAAGGGGCTAGTAATAGCTTCTTGCGGGGGTCCAGTAGGTGTTCAACAGAAGTTAATTTTCTGTGCTTTGACGCTCAGAACTGAACGTCTTTGCCAGGCCCCCGCCCATAACCCCCACTGTTGTGAACTGCCACCTTCAGTACAGCCTGGTAACTTCATGTAACTTTTTTTTTTTTTTTTTTTTAATGAAATGAGAAACTATATACTCGTGCTCATTCACTCCAAAAACTATTGAGTGAGCACCTACTATGTGCCAGTGTGCTGCATTGTGACAGTGCTGTCTCTGGATTCGCTCGACCTGCATCTCAACACTGAGCGCTCCTCACTCAGCCTTTACTGGACCTTGGGAAAGGTACTTAACCCTCAAACTTTGCACCTATGAAGTGAGGATCATATTCTTTCTTCACGGATCATATTCTTTCTTCACTCTTAAGGTTCTGGGGAGGTTAAATGGAATAGTACTTGGAAAGCACCTAGCACATGCCTGGCATGTTCTACATTCCACAGATATACACTGTGTATCTGCCATGACCAGGCTGTGTTCTAGGCACTGGGGCTTTCACGGTGCATAGCACAGGCCAGGTTCCTGCCCTCATGGGGTTACATTCTAGGGGGCACTCCAGCTGCACGCACTGCTGTTGCTCTTGTCATTATCAATACAGGTACAGAGATAAAAGATACGGGAGCTCAGACTCACAAGATGACGACCCAGCGTGGGTGGGCTGGGAAGGCCTCGAAAATAGGTGATAGCTCAGTTCAGGCTTTAAGGACTAATAGGTATAAAGGCATGAAATATCTTGGCATGTTCAAGGAATGTTCCAGAATGGTAGAGGCCTAGACAGCTCTGTCAGCTGGGACGTCCCACATCCACGAGACTGGGGCAGGTTTCTCGCCTCTTTCTCTAACCCAGCAGAATCCTCACCTTTGTTCAGTGCTTGAAGCTTTAAACCTCTGTGCTTTGCTTTGCAAATGTTGCCTCGCTTTCAAGGGGACAAACGTGCCACGTTGGTTGAGACTATATCCTGAGAGCGCACAGGAGTGACAGATTCCAGTTTCATTGAGTTCTCTGCAGGATGACATCTAACCGCCCTCCCCCATCGCGTGTCCCCTGGCACATGATGGCGGCTCTGTAAACACTGGTTGAATGAAGGACAGAAATGTGAACAAGGCCAGGGACAGGTGGCGCCAGGCGAGGCCGACTGGCTGCTCGATGAGGGACATTACCAGGTGGCATTCCCTTGTGTACATTCGTCATTTTGTTTCTACTGTAACATTTAACATTTATTGAGCACGTATTACAGGCCAAGCGCTGTTGCAAGCACTTTCGCGTGTATTTTGTCATTTAACCTCATCACAGTTCATTTAACAGATGAGATGCCTGGGTGAAATAACATGCCCACAGGCACAGCATCACTAAGCAGACATCTTGCTTATCCTGGCTTATCCAAAGGCATTCTGTGCTTACTGTTTTTATAATATTTGTTTGTTTGTTTTATTGAAGTGTAGTTGATTTACAATGTTGTGTTAATTTCTCCTGTACAGCAAAGTGATTCAATTATACATATATATTTACATTTTTATATTTTTTTCCATTTTGGTTTATCACAGGATATTGAACATAGTTCCCTGTGCTACACAGTAGGACCTTGTTGTTTATCCATCCTGTATATAATAATTTGCATCTGCTAACCCCAAACTCCCACTCCCTCCCTCCACATCCCCTTGCCCCCTTGGCAACCACAAGTCTGCTCTCTATGTCTGTGAGTTTCTGTTTTGTACATAAGTTCATTTGTGGCATATTTTAGATTCCACATATAAGGGATATCATATAGTAATTGTCTTTCTCTGGCTTATTTCACTTAGTATGATAATCTCTAAGTCCATGCACGTTGCTGCAAATGGCATTATTTCATTCTTTTTTACGCCTGAGTAATATTCCATTGTATATATGTGCCACATCTTCTTTATCCATTCCTCTGTCCATGGACACTTAGGTTGCTTCCATGTCCTGGCTATTGTAAACAGTGCTGCAATGAACATTGTGGTACATGACACTTTTTGAATTATGGTTTTCTCTGGGTATAGGCCCAGGAGTGGGATTGCTGGGTCATATGGTAGTTCTATTTTTAGTTTTTTGAGGAACCTCCATACTGTTCTCCATAGTGGCTGCACCAATTTACATTCCCACCAACAATGGGGGGGGTTCCCTTTTCTCCACACCCTCTCCAGCCATTTGTTTGCTGTTGTGCTTAACCTGTTTATTGATCCAAACGCCTGATGGGCTGATCTCTACCATCATCGTGATGGCCATGATCATCCTCACAGGTCGTAGTTATCAAGTGCATTCTATGTGTTGAAGAACTGTCTTAAGCTCTACATGAGATAATCCATTTAATTCGTACAAAACCCCACAGCCCAAGTCCTAATACATCCCCGTCTCAGAGAGGATAGAACAGTGGCACAAAGATGTAACTTGCTGGAGAGTACGAGCAGGTGAGTGTCCAGGTAGGGCCTGAATCTGGGCAGGCTGCCCCAGAGCTGCCCTCTGAACTGCAAAGCTCTTGATGGCCCCTCCAGTTAACCTCCAGCTCACAGCTGACCCGGGGCAGCACATAGAAAGCACCGCTGGATGTTCAGCCGTGATTGCTAACGGCAAACGGGGCAGTGGGGTAATTAGATAGGAATGAATGAGGATGTTGAGAAGGACATGAGATGCTGACTGTAGAGTCCCTGGCACAGAGCCGGGCACAGTCAACGACAGATTTTTCTTTTATTAACATGCCCCAAAAGCTCATTCTTAGCTTCTCTTTCCTTCCTGCCCCTCCCTGCCTGACAGCTTCTCCCTCTGGATGTGTTAATGCCGTCAATTCAGGAACCACCCAATTTTGCTGGCCCTGGGGGCCCCCCAGCTCTCAAGATGACTCTGCCCCTCTCTGCCCGCATCCGTGATGTGTCTGTCTTACGGTGCCACTCCCTGTAGGCAGCTTTATCTCCCTCATTTGCAAGTCCTTGCTGTTGTCCACACACACCTCCTGGAATCCTGTCTGCTGGGAACTCATTTCCTAGGCAGCTATAATAGAATCTTAGCAAACCCCATTATCTGGCCTCCTGTGCAGGGGAGTGCAGCAAGGCCTGGGACGGGCTGTGCCCAGGTCTGCCTCCACAGCTACCTGAGAAGATGATAAGCACAGCTTAACTCTGCCCCCTCCGCCCTCTCTGCCCAGAGGTAGGTCGCTAAGTCCTGAAAAGTGTTATTCAGATGATTTCCCATTGCTCTGGTTGGAAGCCATGATTCTATCTGGTACTCTTGAAGGTAGGCAGTGTAAGGGGTGGGGGGTGGGGCAGCTGGGGACCAGGGGGCTTCTCAGAGCCACAGACACACATGTACACGTGCACACGCACCTATCTGTGCTTCTCACTGGTTGCTGGTATCTGTGGCCAAGGTAGCCCTGCTGCTTCTCACCAGCTGCCAGCTTGCTCCCTGGTTCTGTTTGCACCGCGCCCACATAGTTCCAGGAATAAGCTGAAATCAGAAAGGTACGGGGGAATCTCAGCCTTCTCTTCAAATAGGGATCACCCCAACTGTGCCCCATCTACACCTCGTGAGCCTCGTGGGAGGATACGAGGGTGAAGGCAGCCTGTGCAGGCTGAGGAAGGGAGAGAGACGTTTACAAATACCCTCCATGCACCTGGTGGTGTGCTAGGTGCTTGACAGATGTTTTTCGGGTTTTTTGTTGGTTTGTTTTGTTTTGGCCATGCTGCGCTGGCATGCGGGCTCTTAGTTCCCTAACCAGGGATCGAACCCACGCCCCCTGCAGTGGAAGTGCAGAGTCTTAACCACTGGACCACCAGGGAAGTCCCCAAATGTTATCTTCTTTAATCACAAACGTTATCATTTTTTAAATGCAAAAGATAAACTTGATCAAAAGTCGTATGTATTTAAGTGGCGGAACTACAGTTGCCACCCAGCTCTGTTGCTTCCAAAGGGCCCTCTTCACAGTACCACCCTCTCTCTCACCTAAGACAACTGCAAATTGATTCCTTCATTCCCTGCGTATTTACTGCTTGCCTGATATGTGCCTGACACAGTGCCAGAGCTAGAAACGTAACCATGAACAAGGCTCATCCTTGACCTCGTCAAGCCTAGCAGAGCTGATAGGTACATAAGCAGGCACTCTGCATGTTATTACCACTGCCACCACCCGCCATCCTCGGTGAGCAAAGAAGTCCAGGACGATGCCCACCATCCCTAATCATTAGAGAAATGCAAATCAAAACTACAATGAGGTATCACCTCACACCTGTCAGAATGGCCAGCATCAAAAAGTCTACAAGCAATAAATGCTGGAGAGGGTGTGGAGAAAAGGGAACCCTCCTACACTGTTGGTGGGAATATAAATTGGTACAACCATCATGGAGAACAGTATGGAGGTTCCTTAAAAGACTAAAAATAGAACTACCATATGACCCAGCAATCCCACTCCCGGGCATATATCCAGAGATAACCATAATTTTATGAGATACATGCACCCCAGTGTTCATAGCAGCACTATTCACAATAGCCAAGACACAGAAGCAACCTAAGTGTCCATGGACAGAGGAATGGATAAAGAAGATGTGGCACATATATACAATGGAATATTACTCAGGCGTAAAAAAGAATGAAATAATGCCATTTGCAGCAACATGCATGGACCTAGAGATTATCATACCAAGTGAAATAAGCCAGAGAAAGACAAATACCATATAATAATCACTTATATGTGGAATCTTAAAAAATGATACAAATGAACTTGTTTACAAAACAGAAACAGACTCACAGACATCAAAAACAAACTTACGGTTACCAAAGTGGAAAGGAAGTGGGGAGGGATAAATTACGAGTTTGGGATTAACATATTCACACTACTATATATAAAATAGATAATCAACAAGGACCTACTGTATAGCACAGGGAACTCTACTCAGTATTCTGTAATAACCTATATGGCAAAAGAATCTGAAGAAGAATGGATACACGTATATGTATAACTGAATCACTCTGCTGTACGCCTGAAACTAACACAACATTGTTAATCACCTCTACTCCAATATAAAATAAAAATAGGAAAGTCCAGGACGAACCAGTCCCAAAGAAGATGTAGCCCCATCATCAAGGGGGACGCATCAAGGCCAACAGAGGTGGGCAGGGGAGGTGCAGGGAAGCAAAGTTCTCTAATTGGCTGCACGCAAAGCCTTAAGAGAAAGCGTGATACTGTTCTGGGGTTTCAGAAACAGACAGGCACTCCAGCACAAATTTCTTTCCCTCCTCCCATTCCTTGTAATATAACCTTCCTGTGAGTGAGTCCTGGGAACTTGGATGAGCATCGCTTGGATTCCTTACAACACAGGGTTGATTAAACAGTCGGCTCTCTGACATTTGATGCCGTGGACATCTGAGGCTCAGAGAGCCGATGTCTCATTCTCTCCTGGCATCCTGACAGCAGCCCCAGTGCCTTCGGCTCCATGGTTCCGGGCAGTTTGTCACCTGTCAGCACCAGCCTCAGCCATTCATTGCACCAACACAAAGAAGTCAGCCCAACCACTTCTGTTATAGGAGTGGAAGCTCTCGTGTCTAGAGAGTGAGGATCTCCCTCCCTGCCCAGGGAGTAGGGGCAACAAGATGTGTCCAGACGGTAACCAGCAGCAAGAGGGCTGATGCATAAAACAATTACCCTGATCAAAGCCCAAGAGGGTGGGAAGATGTTCTCCAGAGTTCTGGGACCTTGTTCTAAAGCTAAGGGCAGCGGGAGTGGTCTTTAGCACCAAGTGCAGAGAAAAGTCAAGAAAGATGAGAATGGAGAAGTCTGTTGGATTTGACAGGGGACATTGCCAACCCTGGCCTGATCCAAGGAGGCAGACTGTAGTTGTTAGAGAAGCTAGTGGATGGTAAAGAAAAAAAAAAAAAAAAAAATCAGTGCAGGAGGCTCAGTAAGCCAGGAGGTCAACACCCGTCTCTGCACGTCCAAACGCTACCTGTGTTCTGGCCTCTGCCCAGTTAGCTGCTACAACGTGGGATCCACCATTGGGATGCCATGTAAAGAGCATCCGCATGCAGGCTGCAGCCTCCTGCCATCTCCCTCCATCCCCTTCCTAACCTCTCCCACCAACTGCCTTAATCCATGAGCTCCAAGAAGCTCACTGCTCTAGCTGCCAAGTCACCACATTAACAGACTTGGTCCACATAGATCCTGTGATTATTGATCTTGCCAGGTTATTTCTACACTGGTGCGGCCTTAATTCATAAATGATGATTTTATCATCATCATCATTTGTTGTTTTAAGGCAAATTACTTAACCTCTCAGAGTTCGAATGTCTTCTTCAGTAAACTGGGAATACTAGTACATATGTCATAGTATATCAGCAATGATTCAAGGAGTAATGCCTATAAAGTGCCTGGCACAGTGCTTGTTACTGAAACGTTGCAAGCACTTTTTTTTTTTTTTTTTTTGCGGTACGCGGGCCTCTCACTGCTGTGGCCTCTCCCGTTGCGGAGCACAGGCTCCGGACGCGCATGCCCAGTGGCCGTGGCTCACGGGCCCAGCCGCTCCGCGGCATGTGGAATCTTCCCGGACCGGGGCACGAACCCGTGTGCCCTGCATCGGCAGGCGGACTCTCAACCACTGCGCCACCAGGAAAGCCCTACAAGCGCTTTTGATTACTGCTTATTGACCACTTACAATGTACCAGGTGTGTTCTAAGAAATTCAGTTCCCCTGAATCCTATATGCTTTCTTATTTCCAAATTTTGCAAATACCTTGAACCCCCCCCTCCCCTGACTGGCTAACTTCTGCTTTTTTTTTTTTTTTTTTTTTTTTTGGTTGAATTGGGTCTTTGTTGCTGTGCACAGGCTTTCTCTAGTTGAGGCAAGGGGGGGGGCTACCCTTTGTTGCGATGTGCGGGCTTCTCATTGCAGTGGCTTCTCGTTGCGGAGCACGGGCTCTAGGCGTGCAGGCTTCAGTAGTTGTGGCTTGCAGGCTCTAGAGCACAGGTTCAGTAGTTGTGGCGCACGGGCTTAGTTGCTCCGTGGCATGTGGGATCTTCCCGGACCAGGGTTCGAACCCATGTCCCCTGCATTGGCAGGCGGATTCTTAACCACTGCACCACCAGGGAAGTCCCACTTCTGCTTTTTAGAACACAGCTCAACCAATGGCATTTTTCACAGAACTAGAACAAAATATTTTGAATTTATATGGAAACACAAAAGACCCCAAATTGCCAAAGCAATCCTTAGAAAGAAAAACAGAGCTGGAGGAGTCAGACTCCCTGCTTCAGACTATACTACAAAGCCAGAGTAATCAAGACAATATGTTACTGGCACAAAAACAGAAATATAGATCAGTGGAACAGGATAGAGAGCCCAGAAATAAATTCATGCACCTATGGTCAATTTAACAGAGAAAAGACACCGAGTCTCTTGTAATACTGTGCAGTGCAGATTTGCCTGCCTGTGTCTTTCCAATTCTGTCTTCTTAGGTTATAGGTCCAGGAATGGGCCTGCTGGATCATATGGTAGCTCAATGAAAAGACAGTCTCTTCAATAAGTGGTGCTGGGAAAACTGGACAGCTACATGTAAAAAAAATGAAATTAGAACATTCTCTAACACCATACACAAAAATAAACTCGAAATGAATCAAAGATCTAAATGTAAGGCCAGACACTGTACAACTCTTAGAGGAAAACATAGGCAGAACACTTTTTCACAGAAATCACAACGGTATCTTTTTTAATCCACCTTCTAGAGTAACGAAAATAAAAATAAATGGGACTTAATTAAACTTAAAAATTTCGGCACAACAAAGGAAACCATAAAACGAAAACACAACCCACAGAATCGGAGAAAATATTTGCAAATGAAGTGCCCAACAAGGGATTAATCTCCAAAATATACAAACAGCTCATGTAGCTCTATGTCAAAAAAAAAAACAGGAAGATGGTGGAAGAGTAAGGCGCGGAGATCACCTTCCTCCCCACAGATACACCAGAAATACATCTACACGTGGAACAACTCCTACAGAACACCTACTGAACGCTGACAGAAGACCTCAGACCTCCCAAAAGGCAAGAAGCCCCCCACGTACCTGGGTAGGGCAAAAGAAAAAAGAATAAACAGAGACAAAAGAATAGGGACGGGACCCTCACCAGTGGGAGGGAGCTGTGAAGGAGGAAAGGATTCCACACACTAGGAAGCCCCTTCGCGGGCGGAGACTGCAGGTGGCGGAGTGAGGAGCTTCGGAGCCGCGGAGGAGAGCACAGGAACAGGGGTGCGGAGGGCAGAGTGGAGAGATTCCCGCACAGAGGATCAGGGCCAACCGGCACTCACCAGCCCGAGAGGCTTGTCTGCTCCCCCGCCAGGGTGGGCGGGGCTGGGAGCTGAGGCTCAGGCTTCGGTCAGATGCAGGGAGAGGACTGGGGTTGGCGGCGTGAACACAGCCTGCAGGGGGTTAGTGCGCCACGGCTGGCCAGGAGGGAGTCCGGAGAAAAGTCTGGACCTGCCGAAGAGGCAAGAGACTTTTTCTTACCTCTTTGTTTCCTGGTGCGCGAGGAGAGGGGATTAAGAGCGCTGCTTAAAGAAGCTCCAGAGACGGGCACGAGCCACGGCTAAAAGCGTGGACCCCAGGGATGGGCATGAGACGCTAAGGCTGCTGCTGCCGCCACCAAGAAGCCTGTGTGCGAGCACAGGTCACTATCCACACCCCTCTTCCGGGGAGCCTGTGCAGCCTACTACTGCCAGGGTCCCAGAATCCAGGGACAACTTTCCTGGGAGAACACATGGTGCAACATCACGCCGGCCTCTGCCGCCACAGGCTCGCCCCGCACTCCATGCCCCTCCCTCCCCACGGCCTGAGTGAGCCAGAGCCCCCGAATCAGTAGCTCCTTTAACCCCGTCCTGTCTGAGCAAAGAACAGACGCCCTCCGGCGGCCTACACACAGAGGCGGGGCCAAATCCAAAGCAGAGGCCCTGGGAGCTGTGAGAACAAAGAAGAGAAAGGGAAATCTCTCCCAGCAGCCTCAGAAGCAGCAGATTAAAGCTCCACGATCAACTTGATGTCTGTGGAATACATGAATAGACAACGAATCATCCCAAATTGAGGAGGTGGACTTTGAGAGCAAGATTTATGCTGTATAGCTTTGCTTCCACCATTTCTCCTAGGGTTCTGTCTGTCTTTGTTTTTGTTTTTTTTAATTTTTTTCTTAATTATTTTTTTATTTTAATAACTTTATTATATTTTATCTTGCTTTATTTTATTTTACTTTATCTTCTTTCTTTCTTTTTTTCCTTCCTTCCCTCCTTCCTTCCTCCCTCCCTTCCTCCTTTCTTTCTTTCTTTCTTTCTTTCTACTTCTA